>NC_056747.1:278849881-279222381 GCF_019279795.1 Protopterus annectens
TTGGTTGTAGTCTCACTGCATGATGTACTGACACACTGGTTTTGATAGTTATTTTCATGGCATGTTATGATTTCTGCTTGGATAGAGCATACAACAGTACTATTGTAGAACTGTATTTCATCAGATTTATGCATTGTGTTAAATACTAAAATCTGGGGGGGGTATATGGGTATGGTAAATTGAATGTTCTTCTCTTACCTTCCAAGCTTTTCTGTTATGACTCAGAACTACTTTTCATCATTAAAACATTTTATCATACCTCTTAGCACAAGAAATCTGGACAGAAGTAAGGGAGGGGGAGGGGCGGTGGGCTGGGGGGCAAAGGATCCAAAACAAAGACAGGTTGTAAATATTGCTGTTTTAAACGTAGGTGTCAGAATAACAGGCTTTGTATTGGCATGCATTTTTCTGAAGGATATAAAATCGGAAACTCATATGTCTGTTATAATTTAATGACTTCAATCCTCAGCAATTTGCTAGAAAAGTACACATTTTAAGAGGAACAGATAAAGCATATGAGACAAAAATGTGGACATTCCATGGAAATCTGGACAGTTGAAAGGTATATTTTTTGTGCTTAATTGATGTTTTTTTGACTGATATCGCATATAAATAATGCTGGCACAAACAGTATGTCATCTGTCCTTGCTTTTAAGTATACATCTCAAAACTATCCCTGGTTTTGCCTCATGTCATCACCATGTCCCTGGTAAGTTTTTTTTTTCCTGGTGAAATGTGGGGGAGTTTAGTCAGTCATATTGGACACTTACCTTTCAAATGTTCAGATTTCCCCACAATGTCCAGATTTTTGCCTTACTCATGTTGGTTATAGTTTGCGTTGTTTAATATTTTGTCTGTTCTTCAATTTGCCTTTGAATGTTGGTATCCCAGAATTCCACTGGAATGGGTGGGGTTACATAATCATGTATGCAAATTTTATGTAAATCGGCATCCAGATTTTTGGCCAGTTGCACCTACGTTTTATGGGCCTTTGTGCAGATTTTTGATGTTTCCAGGTTGAGAGGTGTGAATCATAGGTGTTTGGGACCAGCACCATGGAACAGAGGAATGAAGCCAACTACAGCCCACATGATCTAAGTCTGATTGGTGTCTCAGATGCTGAAGGAGCCAGGTGTAGGGAGGAAGCAGTTGATGAAGATTCCCCCATCCTGGGGAGAGGAAGTAGTAATTTTGATTGGCTATGTATGCAGGTGGAGACTTATGAACATTGAAAAGCAGTCATGAATGGGGACATGGACTTGGTGGTACCAAGGCAGTGATGACAACTGTAGCTGCACATGTGTGGGAACATGCGTGTAACAGACCATTGTGATGATGCCAGTTCTCATTGCCAGCCATTCTGGAAGGTGGGGTGGGGGTAGGGATGAGAATTGTAAACACCCCTCCATCAAGTCATGCTTTTGGGCTGGGTTTTGGAGTAGCAGCTATGGAGTGTGGTGTCTACTATATGGGGTTTAGGGCTAAAGACAACAGACAATGGTGATACTGTCTGTCTCTCTCTCTCTCACTCTCTTTCTGTTTTACAGTGGACACTTGGACTGTCATCTGTAGTGCCCAGTAGTGGGGAATTTGGAGAGACAGTCTTGGGTCAGGTGAATGCGGATGGTCTGTAGACAGTAGGGGTACAACAACCTTCAAATCTGTCTGAACGATGGCCTCCTTTCGTAAGCTCTTGCTGGGGACTTTGACCATGGTGTCACTATCTAGGAAGTAAATGGGTCAATAACTAATTGGATTAAGGTTGATAGTAGGCGGAGAGGCAAAATGCATATAAGAAAGAGAAACAGTAGGTGGGCATCAGATATTGGTGAGCTGTTCAAAGATTTGATTTTCTGTTCTTCAAGTAATGATCCAGTATGTGAGTTCCATTGCACCTCACAGAACAGTGCCTCACCCCCCCGTACTACCTTATTCATGTGTGCTATTCCAAACCCTAAGCCTGCAGCAGCCCCTAAGTCAAACCCTGCACATTACCTTACCAAGAAACTTTGCATGGTTTTGTTTTTTTTTGGTATAACATATGTCAGTGTTTCTACATATTGATCAGTGACAATCCCCATAAACCCCTATACTTCAACTTAACTAATTATGAGAAATCCATATCTAATGACACACTTAAACAGTGTAACCTGGAACCCTTCAAATATCTGTAACTAGATAAAGCTGCCTGTCGCTTCAGTAACTACTCCGTAACCATACTAAACCAACAAGCCTCACTGAGACATAAAAAAAGGAAAATAAATTCTGCACCATGGCTAACCCGTCAAGCTAAATGACTCCTGACAGATGAGAGACAATGCCTGGAAAGAATGGCACAAAACTAGGACCCAATCCTACCTAGACACATAGCAGTGCCTCAGAAAATACACTAAGACACAAGTTCTTTTATGATAAAAGTAACCTCTTCTCCACAAACCAGACCTTGCATAAAAAATCCCCAAAAGATGTTGGCAACATTTAAAAAACCTCTTAAAACCAGACAGAAAACCCACCAAAATCCAAAGAAATTCAACACTGCATATCCAATAGTAGAATTAACAATAATAACCTGTACCCACTCCGTCTAAGTCCCTCCCCAGTCCATAGCCACACACCCCATCTCAGTCTAACAACCATCCAGGCAAATACCAAAAAATACATTAAAAAAGTGAAAGCTGCAGTACTAGCTCCTGAGCAACCTGAATACTTCAGTATAGCCGCTGATACAATTTGCTACTCTGTATCTGTCCTAATTAGTAGATCCATTACAGAAAACTATATCCTGGTTCTACAGAAACTTCTTTCATAATCCCTTTACACAAAGGTGGCATATCCATTGAACTGTCAAAATATTGCCCTATACCAATCCTTCCTCCCCTCTTCAGGATACTTGAAAAATGAATACATCAGCAGCTCCAAGTCTTTCTACTTGATAAACAATTACTTTTGCCTACCCAACATGAATTTTGACCCCATCACAGCATCGCAACTGCCGTACAAATTAAGTAAATAACACCAATCAAAATAAAACCTCAGGTAATTCTGTCTTTGCTGTTTTCCTGGACTTGTCAAAAACCTTCAACACAGTCTTACATCAGCTACTCATCCCAAGACTAAATCTTATGGGCCTTACAACTCCAGCAACTAGCTGATTTACCAGCTACCTAAACAATCACATCCAGTTTGTAAAAGGGAATGACTCCCACTCCACATTCCTTCCAATCACAACAAGAATCCTGCAAGGCTCCAAACATAACTTTTGATCTTATTTAGTATCTTATAAGTGTGTTTTTAGTAAAATGTATAAAGTCTGCCTGTGCTTATGTGTAACCTTTTGAAAAATGTGCTAAAATTCTGTATTTGTATCGCTGTTATTTTGTATTGTATCCTTTCTCCCCGGGCATGTACTGAAAAAGGGATTACTTTTTGTTCAGTCAAACTTTCCTGGTAAACAAATACAAATAAAGTAATAGTTATTTGTAGGTATAGAAACTTCTCTGAATTTCCGTGCTGAAATCACATTGCATCAAACAATGCATTTTGGAAAAGTCATTTTCCTTTTTTGAATTTGCAAAACATCAGAGGCTGAGGAAATTTCTGACACTGCAGTGCAGCATAAGGGAGATGCTGCACTCCTGAGTGTGTCTTGTTTCCAATGAGTTGTTAAACTGAGGTCCCATCTGCTTGAGTCGGTGGAACTCGGGTGGATGTAAAAGATCCCACTGCACCTTTTGAAATTAGTAGGGGTGGTTTATTAACATTTTCCTTCATTTTGCATCGTATAAAAAATTAAAGCAATTTGTTACACATTTTTTACATTCATACTTAACATTATTTACATGTTATCAACACAAAAGAAGTTAACTAAACAGCACTATTTATTTCATTATTTTTTTCTTTTATATTTACTTTCTAACTCCCCACCCTTCCTTCCACATCCGTCTTTGTAATTCTGCTAATGCATCATCCTCACCCATTTTCTTGTTATATAAGAAATCCTCATCTTTATTGTTCCACAGTACCCATATTGTCATAAATATTATTTTAGCCCCATTTATTAACATTACATTTCTTTACATTGTCATACTTCCTATAAAATATCATACTCCTAGTTATACATTTCATAGTTAAACCTATCAACATTTATATTCATCTTTAAACTTTTCGCAAAATTCTTTATTTTTTGCATAAGTTCTTGCTTTTATCACCTTACATTTCATATTCCCTTTTACTGATAATATATCTAATAAAATTCTCTACATTAAAATCATCTGCTTCATAAAAACATTTTTATTCTGTTTTTTATTGACCTTTTTCTTCTTTTAATTCCTTCCATGGGTACATAATTTTTTTTTCTAAAATTATTTTATAACATTTTCTTTTCCCAGTGGCTTCACTTACTTTTAACTGTCATGCTTTCATTTTTGTCATATTTTTCTTTCATTCAGTTGATTTTTTCTTTTCTCTGTTTTTATTCCCATACATTTTTATATTTTCATATAGCATTTACCTATCATTTGCTATCTTTCTTTTACCATTGTCATTAACAAAATAAATGCAAAAATGCTAAGTGCACCCAAGGATTTTTTTTTTAATTCTAATCAACTTCTTCTTTTTTATTATAAATTATCCCTCTTCTCATCAGGTTCAGCCTTGAGCCCCAAGTAAAGCTAAAAACCTTTTTTTCAATTTCATTGAGAAACACGTATAATCCCCCTAAATATGCCATTTTCCTAATACATAAGTATTCAGCATATATATGTATATTTTTTTCTGAAATAAGTAATTCCCACCAAGCTAACATTTTTTATTTGTTCCAATATCTCTTTGTATTGACCTATTACATTCATGCTCACCAAGTGTCACTCCCAAGATTTTAGTTCCTTTCTTGTGAAATGTATATAATTTAATCTC
The DNA here is from genome assembly GCF_019279795.1 of Protopterus annectens. Lineage (NCBI taxonomy): Eukaryota > Metazoa > Chordata > Ceratodontiformes > Protopteridae > Protopterus > Protopterus annectens. The sequence continues at coordinate 278,854,796 of NC_056747.1, forward strand.
ACCAAGTCTGTTATGTTTCATTTTAACTGCCAATCAGCTTTTTAAAAGATTTTGATCCTTTTTACATCACTCATCCATCCCTTTTTATTTGTTATTAGAAGTAAATCATCTACATATACCATCCATATCACTAATGTAAAATTTCCTTCCATCCCACATCTTGCCTCTCGCATTTCAGGCATGCATGTCTATACTGCTGCATTCATTACTAATACAATTAAGTGCATACTCATCAAGCATCCCTGTTTTACTGCTTCCTTAATACTTTTCCCCCATCCGTACATTCATTTATCATAACTTCTACCCATGAATTTTCATAATATTTCTTTATTATATTATATTTTTCCTATGCCATATCCCTCTAATATCTGTCACATTACTTCATGGCTCACTTTATCAAATGCTTTAGTTAAGTCACATACTACCAGTCTTACTTCTTTATTTTCTTTCAGTATCATCTGTACTACTACTACTTTCACTATAATTATCATTTATTTTACCTTTCTTCCTTTTATGTCATAAATCCCATCATCAAATACTTTTTCAATTATTTTTTGTAGCATTTTCATAAATTATTTATAGTCAGTATTCCCTAGTGTTAAGGTTCTCCAATGTTTTATATCTTTTTTCATCCTTTTTCCATATAATTTTTTATCCCTAAACCACATCTTCTTGCATTATACTTTACTTCATCCATTCATTTATTCATTATAATAACTTATACCATCTAATCCTGGTCTTGATTTATTCCTGCCTTCTTTTATCACTTCCTGTTTTTCTTCTGTTATATAATTTTCTAAAAGCAAATCCTTACTTTTTCAGATTTTTTTTCCATTCTTCTTGCCCATCCATTTCTTCTTTTTCATGCATTTCTATTAGAAAACTTTCCACCCCCCGTAATATCTTGTTTGTATTTTATATTTCCTTTGCCATCTAAGATAGCATCCATTATTCCTTTTCTCATTTTTACTTATTTTCCTAGATAAGAGGAAACCTCCTCTTTTTTAATTTCAGAAAAAAATAGTTGTTTATGTAACATGATTCTTTTCATACATCTGTTTTTCTATTTCACTTAATTTGTCACTTCCTTTTTCTATTTTTTTCTCGTAATTCCATAACATTTTTTCATCTTATTTCCTTTTTATTTTTCTTTCCACTTCTAAATGTATTTTCCTTCTGCTTATATACTACCCACCACTGGGTTCAACCTATGTAAAATAGTCTCATTGTCATATGATAATTTTATATTTCTTTCTCTCTTATTACTTCTCCTTTTTGAACTATACAGTTAATCTCTTTATCTCTTTCCCCTCCTTTATTATTTCACCATCTTCCCCTGCACTAGCACATACTGCTGTATGATCTGAAAACTCTGCCATCTGTACCCCTCCTCTCATTTCTTTCATGTCTTTAGAATAAATTATATAATCAATTTCAGTTTTTAAAGTTCTCCTTTTATTTATCCATTCTCTATTCTTGCATTCTTTTAAATTTCTATAGTTTATTAAATTGTTTAAATGTCTTGTATCCTGTGTTATTTTACCCTTTTCTTTCCTTGGGTTACAGTTAAAATCTCCTACCATCATTACTGACACATTTGCCAATACAATTTTTTTTTTATTTCTTCAAACTGTTTTCTCTTTGTCATATTAATATATGCATAAATCACTATTAATCTTATACTTTTTTTTCTCATTTTCATATCAATACCCTTTATAGTATTACTACTGTTAAATTTAAAATTCCTATTTGTTCATTTTCTATAATAATTCCAATTCCAGAAAATGAATAATTTCCTACCAACCAAAAATACCCCCCCCCCCCCATACTGACTGTATTCTTTATTTATTTAACATTTGTTAACCAGGAAAGTCTGACTTGGAACAAAGCCAATTTTCAGCAGTGGCCAGGGGAGAAATGTTCCAGATGCATGTCTTTGTAATGTGGGAGGAAACCGGAGCACCCAGATGAAACCCACATGAACACAGGAAGGACATGCAAACTCCGCACAGAAGGCACTCCAGCCGAGAATCAAACCAGAGAACCTCTTGCTGTGAGGCAACAATGCTACTGCTGCACCATTGTTCATCTTTTCCTTTTTTCTTCTTTGGTACATCTATTATCTAGCAAGCAAAAACATCCAGTTTGTATTTTTTACACTATTCCTGCACCACCAAACCTGTTAATTTATAATGGAACTTATATTTAACGCTAACATTCCTATATCATCTTTTTCTTAGTTTTGTAAGGTTTTAACTTCCATATTTTTTCTATTCCTTCACTAATGTCTCCCACCAGTTAATTTTTCACTACCTTGTTCTTCTCCTGTCCCGATTTCTCCCTCTTCTTCCTCTACACTTTCTATAAGTGCAAATCTGTTCTCTTCCTATGTATTAGTAAACTCACTTTGAACTGTTATTTTTTTCTCTAAGTACCTCTTCATTGTTTAACCTTTCATCAGTACCCCATACCACTTTTTGTTTCAACGTCTTCTGTAATACTGTTTTCTACTGTTTGTCTTTCTTTTGAGCTTCCCTCTTTTACTATGGGACAGTCAAACCAGAAGCGTTCAAATTCTTTACAGTTTCTACAAAAAGGCTTAGAGTTTTTTTGCTGTATGTCCCCTCTTCACACGTTGGCCACACCTTCCTTTGTTACTTTGTTACAGAATTATACTAAATGATGTTCATCACCATAGAGAAAAATACTTTGGATTGACCCCAGTACCTAACAAATCCTCTCTTACTATTCACAATTATTATATTTGAAATGTGTTGAATTTTCTCATCCTTAACATCTATTGTTACCCACACTTCTCAACCTCCACTCCATACATTTCTTTCATCATATTTTTTTTAGTTTCATGTAGCTTACTTCACTGTGAAAGAAAAAAAAACAGTTTTAACTCATGCTCATCCATACCTGAAGTCATACATTGCACATTTATTTTCTTTTTAGTTCTAGACCCAGTCTCTGAAATAAATAGCCTTTCTGTGCTGCTACAGCATTTCATTTTTAAGTCTATCATAATTTTTTCCAGCAGGTTAAAATTTTCAAATGTGACTTCACACAAATTTTCAGCTCCCAAATGAATTAATGCTCATGTCTTGTAATGTTAAATCCTACTGGCAAAGTAATACTATCCATAATATCATACCTGTTCAAAACTGCCATCACTTTTACTTTTTATTCTTACCACTGGTCATCTTCTCTTTGGCTGTTGTGAAACTGCAAATGTCTGTCCCCTCTCAGTTCCTTCTTCTATCTTTCCTTGCCTTTCTGTATCTGCATAACATCTTTTTTCTTGTACAAAAAAAAAAAACTGTTCCAGAGGTAAACCCTGAAAACTGGCGACTCCACCAGCTGAGAATACCTTAATTGTTTTCCTTTTACTAACATTTGTTTGTGTTTCTAGTCTTTTAGTTTTGACTTCCTTTAATGCTCTCTCTGCCATTTCATTCCATCTAGCCTCTTCCTTTGGCTTTACCTGGTTCACCAAATTTATCAGCACTTGTGTCTCCAGTCAAACATTTTCCAGCTATGTCACAGTTATTTCATGCCCTTCTCCTTCCTTCAGGAAGTTTTCTACTGACCTTTGGACTCTTGTAATTGCAGTAGCAGCCATGTAGTGTCACCTAGCAGCTCTTCCTCTCCTTCAAAGAGTAGGGGAAATTTCCCGATGCCCTGGCCTATTTTCCCATAACAGGATAAGTACCACAATAGGTTTCCCCTAAAAAAAGACCACTAGCCTAGTGGGACTAAGCAAGATAGGTTGTTGTTCTTCTTCTTTCGGCTTTTGACAGTAGATTTTTACGGTGCCGAGGTGCCAGCCCGAAGCCCAACCTTCAACAAAGGCACACCCATTCACTCATGTCTTTTGAATGCCACTCGACCATGAGGAGGACATGCAGACTCCACACAGAAGGCGCTCCAGCCGAGAATCGAACGTGAGAACCTCTTGCTGTGAGGCAAAGCTACCGCTGCACCACTGCGGCTCCCATGGGACTAAACAAGATAGATAAAAAGAATGTAGCCATGTTTTGCTACAAAAAAGTTATATAATTTTCTATTTTACACCGAATACATAAGAGACCTTGGGACCCAGGTGGACAGTAGTCTCTCCTTTGATAGTCACATCGCCACAGTAGTCAGGAAGTCCGTCTACGTGGCACCACATCATAAAAGGGTTCTCGTCCAGGAAAAAAGAGGTTATTGTTCCCCTCTACTCGACACTCATTAGACCCATTATAGAGTACAACGCCCCTTTTGGAGTGTACCTCACAAGACATCTGCGGCAGCTGGAAAGGTGACAGAAGTACCTCACAAAGAGGATTACTGGCCTCAAACAAATGCCCCACACTGACCGCCTCAAAAAACTTCAGCTTTACTCCGTAGCATATCGCCTACCCCGAGGTGATCTCTGCCTAACATATAAAGCTATGTCAAACACAGAGCTGTTGGACATGCTACACCTAAAGAAATCCCAATCCCTCCGAGCTACCCGCTCTAGGGACCTAAACCTTGTCACCACAATAAACAGGACATGCTGGAGGGATAGATTCCTGTCCCAGAGACTTCCCATACTCTGGAATAGGCTACCCATCTATGTCAAGCAAAGTTCTTCATTAGCACTCTTCAAGAAAAATCTTGATGAGTGGATGGGAAATAGGAAATACACCCCGGGGATCACTTCTGTGTCTCTGCTCGACAGTGGCACAGGAAAATAACTTTCTTGGGGGTCATAGGCCAGGGAACCTTGTTGGCTAGGCTTACATAGGCCCTTGGGCCGATAGCCTAGTACCTACCTATGAACCTATAAAAGCCTTGATAATTTCCCCTTGCACAAAAAATACTGTCTGATGTCTTATAGTTCAAAATTACATTTTCATTTTTTTCATTTTTCTGGCTTCCTGGTATGGAGTATGACATTTTAGCAGTTTGAAAGAAGAGCAAGCTGGGAAGTAGAAATGAAGGGTTGCCATAAAGTGCAAAGGGGGATGTGGAATACAAAGGGAGGAACACAAGAGTTGGATTAAACACTTTGACATATGATCTGCCAGTACCTCTAACTGTGCTTTCTGTTTAATGAAGTTTCCTATTCTTTACCCAAGCCCACACCACTTTGGAGTGACTTTGGCATTTCCTGTGTCCTCTGTGGTTATCATCCGAGAAATCCTACTGGCATGTGCCTATCTTGCTAGCATTATGTCCGTAAAATATATGCAGCTGTCTTCCTTAACCTACAAGTATATTTTGTAAACATAAAGGATGTATTTGCTTGCAAACTGTACTGTGTCCTACCTGGACTAAGTCACGTTACCTTTCATGGGGGTATTATGGAGGGGTTTGGTTCCAGAACGTTCAACATTATAATAATTCCAGTTAGTAGGCTGCCCACAAACAAAGCAAAGTACTGCTTAAATGTCAAGTATGCCTTTGTAGCTATAAAAAATACCTTTCTCATTCATTGCCTGCACTGTTCCACCTGCACACCCCACCCAGAAGGTTAGAAACATTTGAAATAAAAGCAGGTGTGCAGATTGCCCCAGTACTGGTGATCTAGAAAGCTCTACATGTTTGTCTCATAAAAAAAAAAACTCACCTTTTTATTGCATGATACACAAAGGCCCTGTGTTGCCTTTTCCTCAGCCACAGATTGTCCTGCCACAAACTGCCTAAATATTTACATGTCAATTCTAAGTGCTACTTGTGCTGTATCCTAATGTTCTTCCCTGCTTCAGAGACAGATTGTCACTTTTCAGAATCTGTTATCAAAAGGAGATAAATGATTTACTGCATTACTTTGTATGGTCAATGTTTGCAAAACTAACTTGGTTGTTTATCTTAAACAATTTTGTGTTGTTTTATGCTTTCCTACATAGCTGTTTGGCAGGAGAAGCTGTATTTGATTTATATATAGTTTTTTACCTCTGATTTTACCATTCATTGGTTGAAAAGGAGAGATTGTAGGCAAAACAATCCAGATCTAATCTCAAACCCTCCTTTTTTTGTGTGTGTTTTTTTTTTTTTTTGGGCGGGGGGCATTCCTGTGTAAATGTTTTATAGAAGAACCTTTATCTGACTGATACATTTTATTTTTTTTAACCTCAGATTTTTCTGTTTGTTGATAGAAAGCCTTCCAAGGGCCCTAACGATAGTTTTAACTTGATACAGATTATGTGCAGGACACCCTAAATAACAAATGTGATGAAAAAACATACATGGCATACTGTGTAGAATAATTTTTGTTTAATTACATTCTTTGCCGATCATCAGCATTTGTCTTACACTCTTGGCATATGTTTATCTACATCCCTACTCATCATCTAAGCTACTAAAATTCCTTTGCACCTTTGATATCTATATAGTAACACTGACTTTGCACAAATACAAAAATGGAAAAGGTGAAAAACAAAAGCAAAGCTCACCTTTTGCCAGTTTTCTATTATCCATCCACAACCTCTTTTTCCCATTTTTGAACATGGGGTTGGGGTGTCACTTTACCAGTGACACTCATTTAGAGCCAAGCTTAATACTGCAAGGTGGCTAGCCCTGCCGCGGTACTTCTTCCATACTACGCACTGGCACACGCACTTACTCTTAGAGAATGTTGGAGAAAACCAGAGCACCCAGAGGAAATCTATGTGAACACAGGGAGGACTCTGCACCGAAGGCACCTCAGCTAAGGATCAAACTGGGGAACCTCTTGCTGTGAAGCAACAGCACTGTTTGCTTTGCCACTTAGCTACATTGCGACTAAAATCCAGCCAGCATCTGTGAAAATCGAGCATGAAAATAACAACATTAACATCAAAACCTTCTGACCTTCTAGCTACATTTTTTTATATTGCTTTTTACAAGTGACCTGCTAGCCATTTGGCAGTATTAACAATGGCTCTAGGTGACGATCGCTGTTGATGTGATATCCTGACCTCAAGTATAAAAAGCAATAAATGAATGAATTCCTCACTACTAAGGCAACAGAAAGTAAAATCCAAGCATCAAAAAATCAAACTGTTGCACCACGGCCAGGGATATATAAACACAGAACCAGATAAAGTCTTATAGGTCTGTTTATTTGATAAAAAAAGCAAAAATGCTTGATAAAAACTTTGTCATTGACGAAATAAACACAAGCAAAAACAATGCTTGGGAAGTTTTTTTCAGTCCTTGTCGTTGACAGTATTGGCAGCTTTTTCTAAAGTAAATACTCACAGGTTACTCCATATATAAAAAGGTAAATAGTCCCAAGGAATAATGATGTTGTTATCCTCTAGATATCAATAGGAGCCTGTTGTCCAAGAATATGTTCACAGGCAAAGTTCAATCACCAAATAAAATCTTCACCTTCGTGAAATACCTGATGGTAATAAAATTCTGCTGTTAGAGCTCGTAAACAAATGTAGACATAAAAGTTCCAAAACAATGGACCCCAAATACACGATAAGCGCTTTCGGTTTTCACCTTCTTCAGATCGTAAGGGGTTGAGTGAGTACTGGACTTCAACTTATAGCCAATAGCCATACGCTAAATCTGGCGCCTTAAACAACGACACACCTTCTATGCAAATGAGGTGCTCATTCATCATATTCTGAGCCAATGGGTTGCTGATAGATGTCATCCACAAACTTGACTGGAATTCTGAAACTGTGACATCAGGTGGATTACAACCAATTAAACAACAGATGATTCTTCGAAAAAAGGTGTATATCTTATATTCAAATAAGATATTCAGTCGTTTTCCTAAACCAATCAGTTGTTAAAAAACAACACATAGCATTCAAGGCTAGGAAGGATATAATATCAGTTCTATTAAAACAAAAAATAAACTTTCAAGATGTTAACTTGTAAAAAATATGTTTACTCATATTCTTCAGCACATAGCTTCCAAAATTGGGAGTATCTGGCGCCAGTTCTACTACAAAAGCAAAAGCTTTCTAAGCTTAACGTGCCTTCTACTCCTTCAAATAACAATATGAATTAGCGAAATTACGGACAGCGTTTCAGGATGTCAATACTCATTTATTTCAGCCATCGATGCTACCTTATCATTCAATTGCTGATAGATGTCATTCACAGCAATAACTAGAATTGGAGATTGTGACATCAGTTGAATTACAGCAAATTAGAAAATGAATAATTCTTTAATAAAAGGGGCATGCCATGTATTCAAATAAGTTGTTCTTTAATTTTCTTTGACCAATCGGCTGTTGTATATACTTGTTGTTGTTGTATTATCAATACTCATTTATTTCAACCATCGATGTTACCTTAACATTCAATTGCTGATAGATGTCGTTCACAACAATGACTAGAATTGGTGATTGTGACATCAGTTGAATTGCAGCAAATTAAAAAACAAATAACTTTTTTTTAAAAAACAAATAACTTTTTTTAAAAAACAAATAACTTTTTTAAAAGAAAAGTGCATGCCTTATATTCAAATAAGTTATTCATTCATTTTCTTATGACCAATCGGCTGTTGTATAACGACGCATATATCATTCAAGGCTGAAAGAGATACAGCATCCTTTCTAATACAATAAATATAAACTTATCAGATATTAACTTACAGAAAGTTTATTCATATTCTTCAGCACATAGCATCCAAGAATAAAAATGTGTCGCCGATTCCACTACCAAGATCAAGCTTTCAAAACTAGCGCACCTTCTATCTCTTCAAATTACAACATAAAGTAGCAGAGCTGCGGACAGTATTTCAGGATGTCAAAACTCAACAATACTGTCATATCTTTCAATAACAGGTATATATCACTCTGTTGTCACACTTTTGCTGATATCCTGTCTCCTCTGATGAAAAGATTTTTACTCATATGGTAAACATCAGAAAAGCCTAAGTAATAATGAAAACTTTGACTGATTTCATGAATAAATCTTTGGTCTTCTAGTTTTTAGTATAGGTGTTATAGGTACATAAGCATTTAATCCAGGAGATCTATCTGCTTGCAAATTAACAATCCATCTTGCCTCACTGAGTTCTGTTGTGTTGGTGATGTTGCCTCTTTTGATATTAGGTATCACATGCTCAATGGCTTTGAAGCTGAAGCCATGGTTAGGAAATTCTTTAATATGTGCTGCAAGTGCATTATGAGTATCAAGTTTGTGAATATCATTCAAATTCCGTAAAATCCTTCTTTTGAATAGTTGATTCGTCTTGCCCACATAGAAGCTGCTACAGTTGTTACAGGTAGCTAGGTACACTATATTTTTGGTATTACATGTCACCTTACAATTAAAGTGAAATTCCTGAGATGAAATAGGGTGTACAAAAGAATTTCTTTTATCAATATGGCAACACACCATACAGTTCCCACATGGAAAAGTACCTTTTTTACCTAGTGGTTTCTTCCTTGTAAAGCCATCCTTATTACATAGCAGCCTCTTGATATTTTCTTATTTTTATATCCAAAGTGAGGTTTAGACCCCACTATGTCACAAAGTTTAGAATCATGTGACACTATGGGCCAAAACTTAGTAATGACTTCTTTAATTTGTTGATTATCGGTACCATATGTTAGCATCAATCTCAATGGTGGCTGGTGACTACTAGCCACTCCTGCGGCTATAATCTGATCACCACCTCAATCTGATATTATTGACAAAGGTGGATCCTGCCTATTGGAAGTTTCACCAATACGATCTTCCAAGCTTCTCGAATCAGGGTTAACCTCTTTCAAAGGATATCCACGTTCCAATAAACATCTCTTAAGATAGTTAGTTTCGGCTTCAATTACTTCTTTTCTAGTGCATCTTTTCTCAATTCTTGTCATCTCATTTTTCATGATGTTTTTAGTCACGTGCCTAGGATGCATGCTGTTCCTATGAAGATAATGATTCTTCCAAGTTGATTTACGAAATAAAGAAGTTTCATAATTTCCTTCATTACTTCTATAAAGATGGACATCAAGAAAATTAATTTCTAATGGTGAGCAAGCACTTGTAAATTTTAAGTATAAAAAGGGGCTGATGCTGATGCCATTAGCAAATATTGGTAGTCCCACTAACTCTGAATACAATTACCCAATCTGAAAATGGAATTACTGGCAAAATGGAGAGTTCTAACCATTTAAGCTGGCTAAAAACACACAAACTGCAAAACTTAAGTGTAAAACCAACTAATACTGTTGTTGTTTGTCTTTCGGCTTTTTCCAGGTAAGGGGTTGCCACAGCGGAACTCCGGTCCGCTAAAGATTGGCAGTAGATTTTTATGAATAATGAAGGCAAGCCCATTTACATACGCATGTCTCAGAAGGCACTCCCAAGCCAAGCCAATGTAATATAATCCATACTAAACTACTAATTACATCATGTAAATGAACTATCACTGCAAAGTGCAGCATTAAAATTACCTAAGAAACCACAGAAGAAAAAACATACCCACTATTTCCCATTTACAGAATCCTGCGTGAACTACCTAAAGTCCTATTCAGTGGAAAACTAAACAATTAACACACTCCTTTAAAGTTTAAACACTAGTCTAATGTAAAGCAACAGTTAAAATGGATAAATGGAATACCTGGTAATGTTTTTTTTAATTAAGTAAAATGTTCTCATAGTGTACAAGATATTTCATATATCAAACACACCAGAAAACCCATATTTCCCACACAGACACATACATACCTATCTATATATTTATACATATATACACACAAACTCACACAGTCTATTACTACATGCATTCACATATATATTTACAAACACACACATATGTAAGTCTGACATTCATTTGATCGAAAATCAAAATATCAAAAGGCTGTTTCTGGCACAGAACATCTAAGACATCAATTTACCCTTTTTCCCTTTTGTGTGATCCAATCTTGGTGTATACAAGTTGCAGGGGATTTGGGGGACTTGCTTCCTACATAAAATAGTTTTTCTTTTTCAATATCTGGGGTGTTAGACAGTTTGACTTACGATATATATATATATATATATATATATATATATATATATATATGTTTATATATACAGACATACATACACACAGACGTGCATGCACTCACACACACACACACACACACACACACGCACACACACACACACACACACACACACACAGCTACATGTATCTGTGGCAATGAGCACGACAGCACATCACAGTCATGGATAGTGTTTTAGTCATCAGTTCAATCTGAGGAGAAGGCCAAAAATATGCTGCTGAGAATCTTGTGTGCCTCTTGTGTGAATTATGGGAAAACTGTTGTACATGCTGCAAACTTAACTGAGGGAAAGTTGACTGTTTCTTGTAAGCTTTCTGAATTATAAGACTTACAGGCAGTAGCATTTCCTAGTGTTTCCTCTTCACTTAAATAGTAGACAATGCTTATTCTAAACATCATGTCCAAATGACTCTGGGAATATTCAGAAAGGATTTGGTTAGTTACAGTGAGGTGGTACATTTTGAAAAAAAATGTGAAAACACAATGAATGGTTCAAAGTAGTAGCATTTTTATTTTATCTTTAAGCCGTCTTAATGAAGTTGCTGTAATTTCTTTCTAGTCAGATGAAACTATGATATGTTGATCTGCTTTTAAAAAGGCAAACTCTTTCTGCCTCTGATGTTATTCTGTTCAGAAGCACTAAAAAGTGTACTGATATTACACAAGTGTAGCTTTGAGATGAGATGCTTAATGTGTAAATCAGCATAGATCCTATATTGTGTTGTAGTATTTATCTTTAAGCCAGTTGCTTTGAGCTTTTTGTCCTGAATATTTCTGTTTTTATTGGATTAGAGCTCGATATTTGCACTGCGTTTGCAAGCAGCATGGCAAACATTAGTGTTTATAAAAAAGTGGAAGGCATGTATGCATGTTTAAGTCTTGTTTTCTTTTTGTTTTGATTTATTGATTAATAAGACTGACTTGAGCTAGTGTCTTAATGTGACTGTCCGTCAATTCTGGATACTACTAGCGACTGATTAATTTGTGATTTGGTGGCAGTCAGGGAAGTCGGTGGCTGTCATACAGTGCTACACTAAGATAATCAAAGACTGCTGCATCCACTTGTGTGATTCCCAGAGACAGACGTAGTAACAGCAGCATGATTTGACAGGCACTGAAAAATTGGCTGTACTCTTTCCCCCTAAAGTTTGCAGTTACCTGGTAAAGGGCATGCAATTGTAACAGTACATCTCAGACTTATCCACTCTACTTCCTTACATGGGAAGGAAACAGGGTTATACCGGATGTTTAGTACTTGGCTTTCTGGCAAACTGTTCAGCATACTTGGTTTTCTGCCACATATTCAGAAATTGCTTTGAGGAAAGAAATTTGATATGACGCAACACTGTACATTCAAGTTGAAATAAGCAGTTATCACAGGAACTGGCATACATTTAATAATATTCTGTATTGTGAGTCATTTGTAGGCATTCTCTGTTAGCATTCATTCATTTATTAAGAGAACATCATCATGGTCAATACTGACATACAAAAAAGGGTCATAGTGGTCATCGAAATGAATATTTCAACTGGCTAGCTTATGACTTACCTTACAGCATTTTCAACCAGTTGCTTTTCAGGTGGCATAGAGGGATACAGCCCTGACTACGGCCCAGTCGACCTGTGTTTGATTAGCGGCTAGGAGAACCGACTGAGTAGCAGGGAGGGATAGGTGTGCCCATCCAGGTGAGAGGGTATTTGTCAATAATGCTCCCTTAGGGGAGACATGGTCCCCTCGAATATAATAGACAAGCATGGGAAGCAAGGAATGGAGTGGGTAGAGCATGTAAAGACGCCCCCCCCCAGGACAGAATCAAGGATGGCCAAGTCCCTAGGATGTCCTTAGGATCTACAGGGGTTCCTATTAGATGACCGAAGATGCATTCTTTCGAAAAGACAAAAAGGCAAAATGATGAAGCGGCATATAAGCAAATTCTTTCCCTGGGAAAGAAATCACTCACTGTAGTGCAATCTCGGTGTTGGTATATTTTTGCTGTTCTAAGCATTCCAGTTTGTAAGCTTTCTCTTACATGGGGTTGATAAATCATTGTTCACTTTTCTAAGCATTCAGTGATTTAATTTAGACCAATCTACAGTCAGTACCAGCAATACTGAAGTCAGTCTGGGAGGAGGTAGGAGATAAGCTGGTAGACCCAGAATGGACATGGGGCACTGGGGTGCTATGCTTATCAAATGATGTTGCGGGGAGGATGAAACAAATTTAAAGCAGTTTGATCCACTTTTTGCTTAAGAAAAATGAAAAGGGAAGATGTTACAACCTGTGTGAACACATATCCTGTTTGCTGAGGATCCAGTGACCATATTGGCAATGACAGCGTCCCTGAAACCATAATGTTGAAAGTTACTGAAAACTAAAGGGAAGAGTAGCCTTGAATGGCCTCCTGCACCTTTGAAAATAATCAGAGACAAGTGAAAAGTCTAAGCTATAACTGTTTTTAGACAATCAGCACTATTTGAATTAAAAACTGCTGTTTTAGTCATATATATATATATGTATATATATATATATATATATATATATATATACACAATAATCCAATAAATTGTTTGCCTGAAATGTATTAATTATAGTATTTGTTCTTGTAGAAAGTGAGCATATGTGGCACTTGAAGTTCTTGTATATGCTGCACAAACCATTTTTTGTACAGTATCTCATGTAAGATGTTATTCCTAATTGATATAAAAAAGTAATGTCTGACTATTGCTTTCAGTCAGAGTTTGAAAATTTTATAGTCCAGCACAACCATATAGAAGAGTACAGCAGTTTAGTTCTTATGGGTTGGTATTTTTGTCTGCTTCTGTAGACACACAATTTATGCCATTTGACACATTCCCATGGCAGTACACATGAAAGATAGCTAAAACTGGTGGTGTTGCATGTCACGTAATTTGACATCTAAACTGCAGCCTTTTGCCTAGTAGCTTTCATCGTACAAAAAGTCCATCATCATTTCTTTTCTCTTAATGCTGTCAGGTGTGTCATTTCTATAACTTTGGATAATTAAGGTCATAAATTCATCTGAATCAGCTTGCTTAGCAATCGTTCTTGTCCATTCCTTTTACTGTCTTAAGACAAGATTTAGACTTCCTTGTGATAGCTACCTCCTAAAATAAAAGTCTCCAAACATATATCCCATAGGCCTCCACTACAGGAGGTGTAAGGTATTAACACAGTGAAGACTGTAGCTTTGCGGAGTCTTCCCTGTAGTTTTTACTGACTGATTTGTCTGTATAACCTTTTTACCTTTTGCTCGGATGCAAACTACAATATTAGATACAGTGTAGTCACTCATAATAATTGACCTTTAATGACTCCTTGAAAGACGAAGCATATAGATAGATGTCTTTTGATTCTTATCAAAAACTAAATTTGTATAAATTATTGCACATCATTACAGTATTTTTGAAGTCTGCACTACATACAAAATATTGTGATAAATTCTGTAAAATCATACCAGAGCTGTATCTGGCTTATCTTGCATCTGGTGATGGTCACCTATGTATCACCCCACCCCTTTAGCTATTCATAAAAGTATTTTGGTGCACTGGCTTCTGCAGAGCCAATTCATGCCCCCTCAGATCTTGGACTGAAGAGAAAAAAAATACTTTCCGCAGAGGCATAGTATAGAAAGTAGAAAGCTTCCTACAGATATTACATCCAAATCCACGACCACCCCACCAGCTTTTCAAGGGAAGAGCAAGCTAAATGGTACATTGGCTTCTACAGCAGCAAGACCATAACACCAACTGGTGCATCAGTTGGTTATTTATTTTGTTTTGTAACCATGCCCCCCTTCACCTCTTGGACTGAAGAGCAAATAAAAGAAAAAAAACACAACTTCAGCAGAAGCATACTGTAAAAAGCCAATTAGCTTCCTACAAATACTACACTCCCCCCTCCCCAGCTCCTCAACTGAAGGGCAAAAATAGAGCCACTCCATGAAGTGCCTTTCTTTACTAGGGTTTCAATACATAGAAAGGCATGCTGCAGCCTCAACAAAAAGTCTCGATCGAGTCCCCTAACACTGCACCCAGAAAGGTTGCACCTTTTGCCCACCCTTGCTAAGCTACTGAAGCATTCTATCTTGATATTTATGAATATGTAAATAAGTGCCTTCAGAGTTTAGACACATGAAAGAGTCAATAAATTCATAGCACACCTGTTTTCTATATAACAGACAATAGCTATAGTACTATGGTAAATGTCAGCTTTCACATGCACGTGCGCACACACACACACACACACACACACACACACACACACACACACACACACACGCATACTCACGCCTACTTATGTATAAATAGTGAGGAGTGTATCACTTTGATCTCACTTTTAAATGTACTCGTGATCCAGTGGGCTCTACATAAATTGAAACAACAGTGTGTGTCCTTTTGTGTTATATGTTTACGTGTTATATCTTGTTATATAGAACTTTAAGCCCTTTTATCCAAATTTTGTTTGAGATTTTCACAGTGTTTATGCAGAAAGTTTTTTGGTTATTTAATACATCAAGTATAGATAGACCAAGTATTGGCTTTAGCTTGAACATATCTCCTGTTACGACATAATTCAGCATTTTGGCTTTTTTAACTAATACATTCTGCTTGTCATCCAGAAATTCTGATGCTGTTCTGAATAAAATGGACAGGGACATGGCAGGTTCTGTAAATAAAGTCTGTCTTCAGTATCAAATTAGGATATAAGGTCTGGGAGTTCTATAACAAATAATCCTAGAACATAAAAGGGCACACACCCTTGTTTTAACTTTCAGCAGTATAAGTACGTCTGTCCTAATGTGGACTATATTCCTGCTGTAACAAATGTTAAATGCATTTTTGAACATCTGATGACAAGTCATATATAACATCTGATATATTTGGCTACGTGTAGCATGTCCTACTTTCTGTGTATGTAAGAAGAATAGAAAGAACACATTTCAGAGCTTTATTCTGATATTAAGCACCGTTTTATGACAAATAAATCTGAATGTCATTTTTATGCATTCAGAACTACAGAGATGGTGTGTATGGAATATGCCTGGATTACCAGGCTGGAAGAGGATGTATCACTGGGTCTCAAAATTACTGTTAGTTTAAAATGCATTTTGAAAACAAAACAGCAGAAACTTAAATAGAATTAAACTACAAAAAGTTATCTTTATGGAGCCATTAATAGAATGTTCTTGTTCTTGATTATCTGTCCTTGACAAATGCTTGTGTGTGCTGTGATTCATATGTTAACATGAAATCACAGGTATGTTGTAATTTTTCTATTGGCATCACACAGTCTTGTACAAGGTTTTAACATCTGATGAAGCATTTTCTAAAAAAAGTGAAAGCTTATGCATTTTACCTGTTGTTTTAAGTGAAAGAAATTGTGCCCGTGTATCAGACTCTAGTATATATGTTTTGAATTTTACTATTTGCTGGTGAGTATGTTTGGCTGCTGAGTGGTAGTGACCACACCTTTTAAGGGAGATTTCTTCCCCATTTTTTGAATATGTTCTGCTTACTTCAGAAGTTTTCTGATTTTATAGATTCTGGAAGTAGCACTGTCCAGATACATCACGATTTCCCAAATGAAGAGTGTCATTGTTCTACTCAAAGAGTGAATGTTTACCCACGGCACTACATTCCATTCATTTAACCTTCACACTCACCTAAAACCTCTTATTTATAAGGACACTATGCTTCTGTGTCACATCATCTCCCATCCAGACCACTATAGGTCTGTTCATGTCTCTAGAGCCTTTACTTTGTGACAGCAAACTATTTTATACATAGTCCAAGACAGTTCAATTCCTACAATGATTGGCTTCTGTCGGGATCAATTATCTCACTCATTCACACACACACACACACACACACACACACACACACACACACACACACACACACACACACACACACACACACACACACACACACACACACACACAGACACACAGACACACACACACACACACACACACACACACACGCTCACACACACTCTCTCTGTAACATATGGCTTGGCTGTTCTTAACTCACACTCTCTCTGTAACATATAACTTGGCTGTTCTTTACCATTATTTTATAAAGCCTAAAATGCCCTGTTGGTTAATTTTTGCACTAATTTTCTAAAACTGTCAATCTTTAGCAGTTCTTAAAGTAGCCATCTTTATTGGCTTTAAATAGCAGAATGAGATTCTGTTGAGCTTTCTACAATAATGATTATATTTACCCAGTGCAAATATGTATATAAATAGATGGTTCATACTGGGTACCATAAGAGCTACCAAACCAATAATTTTTATCTTGAGTCCTATTTGATTTATTTCCAGACCATTTCCTGTGAAAGACGGGATATCAGAAATTATTGTGTATCTGCCATTTTGAGCCCACCGCCTTCCTTTTTTAGTGTAGCTCCAATTATTCCTGTATGGATTGTTGATAAGTTATGAACAAAGTTAATCAAAATTCCATCTTTGCTCTTATTAGACTATTGAAAAATTCCATCTTGTGCCTCAAAATTCATCCTGAATTAGTGACTTGTGCACAGTTAATTTTTTTATGATGTGTTCAGTTGAACTCCATCCCTTGTCCAGTATTATTCCATATTTTTTGTACAGTCTAGCGTATTCTATTATTTGTCCATCTAACAAATAAATAATTTTATTATTCACCTGCACCAAGGTAGCTTTCAAATATTATATTTGTTCGTAGATTATTTTTGACCATATGTGCATAGAGTTTAAAGAGGTTTAAAATTTGTTTACACCTTCATCGCAGGAGGTAAAAGCATCCAGAGTACTATTAACATATTTAACTTGCAGAGTTTTAATGTTTTTTTTTAACTTTGACTAATGTATAGCTGGAGAAAAGGAAAGGTGAAGCTTCAAGTCCACGAGGTACCTATTTGTACCTTGGCCTTTGTTTCTTCTTGTTATCCCTTCTTGCTTTCTACTGTGTAACTATATTTTAATCCAATTAGTGAACCTTTTCTAACTGCTTTAATATTTTTTTTGTAATACTGGTATGTGCTCTGGAAAAGTCCAGAAAGTCCACAAACACCATCACTGTTAATTATGTGCACAGCATCTTTAAGAAATTGATTTTTATGTCTCAGAGTGGATATAGATTTGTATGTGCTAGGTAGGGTTGCCACCTTTTCAGCGGGCCAAAGTGGGACATGGGGGTGTGGCCAATATGACACTGGCCACACCCTCTAGCATGATGTCACCACAGGAGTGGTGAAGGAGATGCTGTTATGGGTACGACGGATGGCTGCTGGAGTGGCTAGCTGACTGGCTGGCCAGCTGCTGGAGTGGCTAACTGGTTGGTGGGAGTAGCAGCTTGATGGATGAATGACTGGATGGATGGCTGACTGCATGAATGGATGGATGGATGGCTGGCTGGCTGCATGAATGGCTGGCTGGCTGGCTGGTTGAATGAATGGATGGCTGGCTGCATGAAGGGATGCATGGCTGACTGGCTGGTTGAATGAATGGATGGATGGCTGGCTGGTTGAATGAATGGATAACTGGCTGGATGGATGGATGGATGGCTGGCTGGTTGGTAGAATGAATTAATGGATGGCTGACTGGCTGGTTCATTAGAAAACAAAATCTCTCTCTTTTTTTTTTTTTTATTGGCTGTAGAAGCGCTTAAAACAAAGCGCTCCTACAGCCACGATCTTTGCAGGGCTCTTCCTGCCCCAATCCCCACCCCTTTCATGAATTGCAGTCAGTTGCTGCACGAATTACAGCACACAGACCTAACAGGCAGCAGCTTTGCCTGCAGGTCCGGGTTGGTGACGTAACTGAATTGCCGTGGAAAAGCCGGAAGTAATTGCAGCTTTTCCATGGCAATTCAGTGCGATTGAAAAGCAGGACTTTTTAAGTCCCACTACTTTCCTCAGTGGGCAACGGGATGAGGCAGCTCAACCTGTGAGTGTCCCGCTGACAACTGGACGGGTGGCAACCTTAGTGCTAGGCTAGGCATCTTATGGTCTCCCTGATCACTTGCCCAATATTATTCTGTGTTTTTATATATAAAAAGTACTGGGTTGTCTGTGGAGGATATAACTAAGTAATGTTATTTGCTCATTCTTCTGGGTTTGTATGATTAATGCAGTTTGTGTGAAGCAACATCAAATACTTTAATGTGTTGCTACCCTTTCGGTTGAACAAAGTTAAAATACTTTACACGGTGATCATTTTTTCATCACAGTCATCACAGTCAGATATTTGAACTGTGTAAACAGAACCAAGTATTAACTACTAAGTGGGGATAGAAGCTATCTGTTGATGAAAGTAACCGATTCTTTTTCCATTTGCTGAGTTTAAACAGTCACTTATCTATCTTTGCAAAACTAGTGTGTATTTGTGTGAAAGAAGATGGAATACATTACTATTATTATTATTATATTTTGTCGTACTCAGACATATGTTTTGCCCACAGTAAGGAAAGTCATTGTAATCAATGGGTTGAGAGGCCATCTGTGGATACAACTGACCTACCTTGCAGTTGTTTGATCACTTTTAAATGGTCACTGATGTGGCATGTCAGGAGTAGTATCACACAGTGAATTTTTTTTCTGAAAGTAGTGTAAAACGAGTACTGATATGGCTTACGCTTTGTGTGTGTGTACTGAGATGGGGGATGTATTGTATTTAAGACTAACATGTTGGCCATAATTTTTTTCACTTTCCATCACATGAACCTGTTTTGAATATAATAGGTGGCTATCTCTGGTGGTCTAGCAGGGGCATGATATGTGAATCTCACAGCAAAAGGCTGTGACTAAGTTCTTGGCTGTGCCTTCTGTTTGGAGCCTGCATGTCCTCCCTCACTCTGGTTTCTACAATTTCCCAAAAACATGATGTAGGTGAATTGGCATTCTTCCATCTTTCCTGTAAGCAAGCAAACATGCAGCATCTGTGTGTTTGTAAAAATATGTCACTAGTATTTGTCTGTGGGCTTGCACATTATTGCCGGACAGGTACATAACTCTTCTAGGTAGAGAATAAATAAAAATAAGACTTGGCAAGTCATTATCTTCCAAAAAAAGACATAGAATGCATTGAAAATAAAGCACAAAATGCATCATAGAACATCCAGACTGTCAGTGCATCCAGGGGCATGGTTACCCCACACTTCAAACTATATAAGTGGTATTAGTGGCCTTTGCCCTTAACCCCATCTCAGGTAAAATTGGATCTTCTCAGAGGTATGTTTACTGTAGCTTGTGTCGGGGCTTGAGGTGGTGTGATCATTAGTCATTAACTTTCCTCCCAGACCTTAGATGTATGCACAGAAGGTCATTACAGCTTGTCATAGGGGCACTGTAGTGTAAAGAAGTAACAAGTTGGACTACATTACATTGATCTTTTTTTATGTTTCTCACAATCAAACACCAGACTGTATACAGGTAGTTGTCTTTTGGGGGTTAGGGGTAGGAAGGCATGCAGTTTATATGTGTGTGACATGAATGGATTGAAATGTGTTGCTGTGTTTTGTGAGCTTTTTCAGTTTTGTCCCTGTCAGAGATCAGAGTGGTACAAAGAGATGTCTGTCTTTTGGGAGTAGGGATGACGAGACATGTTGGGTGTTTGCAGCCACTTGGGATCTATGATTGTAGCACTTTGTGTCTTGATTTGTATCTCAGTCTTAACACCAGAATGATGCACAGAAAGTAACTCTCTATTTAGGAAAGAGTATAAGTTGGCAGGCATTATTCCTAGATATGATTTGTGTATCCTCACACGCATTTATCTTCTCAGTTTACTGTGAATTGCTATTTTGAGATAGCTTATTTCTTCATCAAAACAAACAAACAAAATGTAACAGCAAATTTACTTCATTATTCGTGCTTTTTTTGCTTAGGCCATCCTTGGATCAGAAGTTTGGAAAGAGCTGTTCACACCATAGCACTACAGGATAAAGCCCCTAATACACCTAGATGCCCCATGTTTGACTGGTGGCATGGGTGCCAGAGGAATCAGGTGGGTGAGGATGGCAGTGAGCAGCTGATGCTGGTTTGCCTATCCTGTGGGAAGGAAGTCTGCCTAGACTCACTAGAACAGTAACATTAAGAGCCTGGCAGGCACAGAGCTGCAAGCAGTATATCACTTGATTAGAAGACTACAAGGCTGCAGCAGGGCGATGTGGAGTTAGAACACACTCCCTGGTAGGAGTATGATACTTCATCAGCATCCTTTATCCTCCTTGGCCCCCACTGTGGGTCAGGTTGACCCTGAAAGGGATTAAGGTGGGTCTGGTAGACCCAAAAAATGAGGATAGGAGCTGGTGTCCGCTGATGGTGAGCTGTGGGAAGGAAATAAAGCCGGAAAAAGCACTAAAGTGCACCTCAAAGTATCTATGACCCATGGCTTAATTAATTTATGTGTTCCACAGTTAATACAGATCATGCTTTGTCAGTTAAGGTTTCTTGAAAAATGCAGGAAAAAGCAAAGTTGAAGAGTAAGACAGAATTTATTTTCTTAGTCATGATTCTTATTCATACCACCATTGAGTGAAAAAGGTTGTTTCAAACAAAAAAAAAAACTAAAATACTCCACAGAGCATGTAGAACAAACGTGGTCCAGTTAGAGTATATTGGAAGCATACAGGACAAAGTGTCAGGAAAGGCAGAAAAAACTGAGGAAGGTGTGAAGGGGGTGGGTGTGGTGCCGCACAACTAAGCATGTTATCATTCAGATGACTTTAAGCTTAGGTCTCATCTGCTTGGCCTGGTGGTAAAAGACCCCACAGCACATATTAAAAAGAATAAGGATACTTTACATTGTTCACATCCGTAAAACATCTTCATATCATCGTGTACAAAAATTACATTAAACCATACATTTCCCTCACTCTTGTTGCCACAACCACAACTCTGTTTTACACATTATATCACCCGAACTCCAAATCTTATTAAATAAAACCTGTTTCAGTCTCCCTTCCCAAACATTCCAGATGACTCCAGACAACGTATAATCCAAACTTTCCTTCCTTTTTTTACTTTTTCCATAATAACCGTATCGAATCATATTTATTTCTAAATCCTCCTTTTTATTTCACTCTAGTTCTCTGCTTTAACAAATCTTCTCTATAGTCTCTTTGCCCTTTCACACTCCAAGAAAACTATCCTGTTGTTTTTTACAAATATACACAGTCTCTGAGACATTATTTTATATACCAAATTCCTTTTTACTGGTAGCTTATTTATGCTTGTTTTTCACAAAAAAATCTTGGCAATCTAAAAATTTTTCAGATCTCTCTCTTTTTTTTTTTTTTCAAGCTGTAATTACTTCAACAGTGTGCTTATTCAACAAACCCAAAGGATTAACAGCCTAACACCTCATCACAATATTTTTTATTCTTTTATTAAACTACAAAGGGACTGCTTCTGGCGTGGCTCAATGTTTTTATGGCTTACCTCATCACAATATCATTATAATACATTCTTCAAGACCCCTGTATCCTCTTCACATCCAAATCCCATAACCTTGTTTTAGACTGATATTCCCGTATCTCTCCAACCCCTTTAACACTTTTCCTCTATATTTCTTTTACAATTCCATCAATCCCCATATTAAAAGATTCATGAAACAATTAATTTTTCTTTATATCTTGTCCCTAGTAAAGCATTATATTAAATTAAAGATGTAGCATACACAATGGGATTGAGTAAGCCTAATCCACCCTCATCTTATTCAACTGTCACCCCCCCCCCCTTCAGTGGATTTACCTATAACCTCAGAAACAATAAAACACAGTTTGTAAATGTTATTTTTCCTTTTTTACTTGGAATCACAAGTACTCTAACCAGATAACCAGTTTTCCCTAAAATGAATGCATTAATCAGAAAAAATTGTCTTTTTATATGACAACTTAAAAGATTCCATACCTTCCCAACCTCTCAAATCTTTTGCATCATATTATTCCACTGCTGCTCAACAACCCTTTATCCAGACCTAATCCCTAAAAAACTGACTTTATTCTTAGTGATAGGAAAATGCTGTATATTGCATTCCTCCCCTAAATCGCAACTGCAGTTTTTTCTCTACTTCAACCTAAAATCCTTCAAACATTCACAGACACTCTTTAAGAATCTTCCTATCCACCATTTATTCTTAGCTGTAACAATAGTATTGTCTGCATAAGAAGTAAAATTGGGAATATACACACTTTTTTTAATGTAATACCCTTCAGCCAACAAACATTGCACATTATACCCCACTGCATTCATAACCAATGCAAATAACCCCCTCATAGCACATCTTTACCTCACCCGTTTGCATGACAATAGAAGAACTTAAACATCTGTTTACACCCTTACCCTAGCATTTTTATAAACAAATGTCAACACAATATATACCCTTTCTCCCATAATCTTTAAAAATGCACCACAGTCATGCTCCAAACAAGCGAAAGAATTTTTAATACCCCCCCCTCACCATCAAACAGACATCACCTTTTGTACCTAAAATATCATCCACTACTTCTCTCATAAAATATATAACTCCTAAAGGCATCGTACCCTTGACACCAAAAATTCCCTCCCCCAAGACTTTACAATAAAACTTTATTAATCTTATTTATAATATTTGCATAAGAATGTATCATCGACATTATTCAACATTATAACCCTCCAACATTTTAAATCTCCTCCTTAACTTCTCCAGCCTGCAACCATTTATTAAATACACATAATATTATCTTCTTTAGCCACAATTCCAGATCCTTCTACACCTCTATGCCAGAAACCGAATTTGTATTTATATTATGTAGTACTAAGTCTAACTCAGTCAATGAAACTTTTTTGTCCAACCCGTCTACCACCTTTTCATTAATTTTTTAACCCCAACTTCACCCTTTTAGTACTGTCACCTCCATACCTCTCATCCTGTAAGCACAATAAATCTGAACAAAGTCTAAAATAATTGGGGAAATAGGCCCAAAACTAGAGACATATTTTAAATATTATTCTTATAACTTAGAAAGTTGCTAGAATAATAGGATTTGTGTTAGTGTACATTTTTCTGAAAGATATGAAGTCTGAAACTCAAATGCATGTCATGATTTAGTGATGTCAGTGCACAGTGACATGGCAGAAAACCACAAATTTTATATGAAACAAACCAAAAGTATGAAGCAAAATCTGGACCTTCTGAAAAAATCTGAACAGTTGAGAGGTATGCTCGTCCCTTTGATAAATGTTTTTAACATAGTGCTCAACAGTATATCAGCGTCTCTTCCTGGTTACAAAAATACCACCATCCTTATCTTTAACTTGTCTTATAATCCCAATATAATTTTACCACCTTAGACAAAAGTGGCAAAACCTTTTTAACTTTCAAATAGCACCGTTGTCTATTCAGTTTTCTATTTATTTTTATCAACATCTCCCTCTGATTTATAAAAAAAAAAAAAGTATCACAATTTACTTCTAAATTGTCTAGCATTTTGTTATAAACTTTACAATATGCCTCTTTATCGTTATCTATCTTTATCACGTCTGTGTTGTCTGTCCACTCAGAATGGTGTACACTTAGTGTAGGTGTTACTGAATCCCAAGGAACTTACACTTCCGATATCTCCCACCATTCTGTACCCTTTCATAATTTGTTGTCATAACAGTAGTTATAGAATGATACATTTGTAGAAAACTCTTTTTTACATTAACTTCAGTTTCATCAGTCCTAAACTACACAAAAATTATCTT
This sequence comes from Protopterus annectens, assembly GCF_019279795.1. Taxonomy (NCBI): domain Eukaryota; kingdom Metazoa; phylum Chordata; order Ceratodontiformes; family Protopteridae; genus Protopterus; species Protopterus annectens. The sequence continues at coordinate 278,879,495 of NC_056747.1, forward strand.
ACTCAGCATATTCCCTTGCCAAAAAAATATAATTGTTCCATAGAAAAATGTTCTTTTAAGATTCAAATACTGGAATTTGTCCATTAAAGCTTGTCTCAAAAGTAATGTCACAGAAATGTTCATTGTTCAAATCAGTTAATGATTTGATGTCTTTTACATGAAATCTCAAAGGCATCACTGTTTTGTTCCAAACAAAATGTCCATTACTTCATCCTTCCTACAATGAATCCTAATTGTAAATCTTCTCTGTTTCTTAACTACAGTTACAATACCTGTTTTTGCAGTCCCTTCTCTTCGTACCACATCAAGTGTTCTCTTTTGAACAAACTTCTTTATCAACAGTACTGTCCTTCAAACCATTCCCTCCACTTTTTCCACCATCTCTGATCATGAAACCTCCAAGTCTTCCACTGGTTCCCTGTTTTTCATAAATCATAACAACTGAGAGGCTGACAAACAGGTAATCTCAGAAATTTGCAGTCTGCTACCCAGTTCCTCTTGCAAGTCAGTAAAGTGCTCTTTGTAACGGCCACATTAACAGTGCAATGTAAATAACTTATTTTTGATTTACAGCGGCAGCCTCTTTCTTTTCCTGTACCTTACCATCCTCGCACATGCTCTGCTTCTCCTCTGACATGTCCCCGCTACACCAAGCAGCCCCCACGCTGGGAAATGGAAAACAGCCATGAGAAGATGAGTAAATGACCATTTTAGTTGCAGCAATATCCTCCACCCTTTCTGCACATAAAGCCTGTTTTACAATCTGAAATTCAGCTTAAGAGCTACCCTTAAAATGTTTCTGACCAACAGCTACTGCACCATTCTGATGATGTTAGAACATGCTGTCTTCCAACACTGCCAGTGACTCAGCTCTAATTAGTAGCCAACATACTGGGGTGGGGAAGGACTGTAAAGTGTCACAGCTATCCCCGGTGATGCTCCTGGACAGCTCCTTATACACTTCATTGGGAAATCCACATCAGGGGCATCTGCAGCAATGACTATGCACACTTCCTGCTTTGATGTCATACATGTCATACACTGTGAATAAGGATGAATGGCTTAGAGAACTCTCTTTCCATGTAAAGACAAATAAGAGCTGACCTGCCTGTTGTAATAGCTATGGACCGGAAACTATTATCTTGTATAACAAAGTGTTTCATCAGGTAGCCCATCAACAGCACAAGGATAGGACTAAACTAGGAAGACAGGCCTGAAGTCAGTGGCAGAAGAACAGAAAGGGAAATGCTTGCACAATGTGCTGTATCCCATTTTTATATATATTAAAGGGTAGCCAAGGCAGAAAACCCATGTGGATGTGTGGTTAGTCTGACTAGCAGTGCATCGGTCTTGTTGGCTTGATGTGTATCACACAAATTGTTCATCAGTAGTTCTGTACACGTGGGAAGTGTTCCTCATGTAATAAACGTATCATTCAGTATGTATGTCAGATAATGATTACAGTGTCTACATTACTTTAGTATAGTATTTATAGCTGCACTGTTTGTAGTAAGCTGCAGAGGTGTCTAATGTTACTTGCATGCTGTTTAATAAAATGATGTCAATTACATGAAATCTGTAGAAAAATAATCCCACAAATATTCCTGCGTCCTTTTTTCCTAGGAATTGTAACACTTAACAAATACATCTATGTCATTGGTGGCTATGATGGTGCAAATCAGTTGAACAGTGTGGAGCGATATGATACGGAAAATGACTGCTGGGACGTGGTATCTTCCATGACCCATAAGAGGAGTGCACTGGGGGCAGCAGTACACCAAGGCACAATTTACACTTTTGGTAAGCAACTCTTATTCAGACTGGAGTGTCATAAATGTTCAGGTGTTTTCATTTGTACAGAGCACTGCTGCTTAAATACCTGCTTGTTAGGTAATGTGCATAAGGCAGGTGTTTGGAGATTGTAAGTTGTGAGTAATGAACGCATCATTTACACATTTTGTGTTTTAAGATTATGGAATAAACATCTGAACTTAAATGGTTAATTCACAAATGTTATAGGTCAAAAAAATCGACATACTTGATACATTACATACACTGTCACAGCCTTCGGGTACAAGCAATGCTATTCTTTGTTAAATTCCAAAGATAGATTAGACTCCCCCATAGATGCATTTGCCACCTCCTTCCTCCTCAAGTATGTGCACACACACACACACACACACACACACACACACACACACACACACACACACACACACACACAGATGTGCATGTGTATACACACAAACTTTCATTAACATAGTTTCCATAAATAATTTAATGCTCTTAGCAAACATTATTAAATATGTTATTTTACCAGTAGCTAGCTGGCGCATTCAGCTAACCTCTAGAAGCTGCCATTTGGATCACTCCAGGTGGATGGAGCAGCATACTCTGCACATGAGAGATGGTCCAATAAATTGCAGGGTCATTAATGAATCTTGGCATAACCCATGACTCATGTTCAGGCTATCGCTGTATATGTTTTAAGTGACATTACTCACCTTTGAGGTACTGAAGTTGTGTACACACAGATAGACTAATAGGTAAGTAAGGTCATTCTTGACAAAAAAGATTCAAGCAACAAACACACACAGATAACCTGCATTTCGTACACTGAAATTCTTTATTCTGTCTAAATCACACATCACCAGGACACAAGTTTGCCACTCAAAGTGAAGGACTTAACATGAGATCCGAAGAAACATTTGATATGACATTCATCGTCAACTGGGGCATTTTCTACCAACGAACAAAGACTGAATTTTTTTGGGGGAGGGGGTAATGCAGTACGCTTATTAATCCATAGCCCTCAACCTTCTATCTCCAAGTCTGAATATGTGACAGACTTTCAGTGCGGAACTGTGAGGAACATGGGCTTTTTAAGACCCAAAATGCGGAACATTCCTCATAGTGATGTACAGTTGAGAGGTATGTATTAATCTCTATCATGGGAGTCATGGTTGCTGTGCAGAAGAATACTTTCTGAGTTTGTACTGGCTGCTTGGTGCAAAGTGGTCAACTAGTATGTCCCTTGTTTGTAGCTTGGATAAAGCACTCTATTTATATGTAATGCTGAATGTAGTTTGGAGAGCAAAGTGCAGTTAAGTGTCTTTTGTTCTAATGACTAAATGTTAACCTGAATAGTTTTTTGTGTGCAGATAAGCAACTCTGCTTACATTTTTCACGTGTGGGAAACAGGAATATTATACCCTTGCCTGATTATTAATTAATGAAGCTTCAGTGAAGTACATTGAAGTGGGTGCATTACGATTTTTACAGGTTGTGCACATAACAGAGGAAGAGAATTTGCACTTACTTGGCTTTCGTTCAGTCCAATAGGGATTTTGATAGATGATAATTCTGTTCATCATGGAAATTAGCCTGGAGGTAAGAGAATTTAGACTAAAGCAGGCTATGTTTAAAAACAAGATTATTTCAAATTACTAGAGAGTCCCCCCCCCCCCATGAAAGATTACAGTGTGCTTAGTTTTGTTTACTGAAGAAAAACATCCTCAATTTTTTGTACCCATTTTGTTGTAATTTGCAGATGACGTGGTCCATTGCAGTAGGGAGCTTTCAGTGTGTTATACAGCTAAAGTGATAGTGACCTTAAAAATGAAATCTGTGTAACAAAGTTAATAGCTTTTATTCTACAAATGAAAGTTAAGAGATAATACTAGTGTTAGTGTGCAAAATGTGTCTGTTTTGCATAATAACTTAGAAGCTGTAAAGTATTCTTCAAACAGGAATTCATGAAAGGGCTAAGTATGAGCTGTATGGCTCTTGCAAAAAAATACCCTTCTCCCAAACAATGCCATTTTGTGATTCAGATACATTAACCACAATGAGGAAAGACCTCGTTACTGGCTAATTTGCATGTCCCTGAATCCAAGTTACTTCCATGATGTACAGATCATTACTGATCTGCACATTGTAGTAGTAAACTGCTGATTGTGTAGGCATTAGCATCTCCGCACAGTCTCCCACACTTACAAGTACACATACACACACACACACACACACACACACACACACACACACACACACACACACACACACACACACCAAAGTTGCCTTACCTGTCTCCCTGACATGTCTGCCCTCCCATAGTTCCCTGAACTCCAGTTTCCGTAATAGTTTAAGTGCCGTTGTGGCACACTTGAATTTGGCTTGGTGGCTAGTGTATCCCCCTACCACTGATTACCATAATAGTGTGACATTATGGCATGCTAGTGGTTGCTCTGGGGGCTAGTGTGTCTCCTCATCCCCGATTCCTGTACTGCTGTATGTGCCATTATGGTATGTAAAAGTAGAAATTCCTGGTATGTAGTGTTTCCTTCTACCAGCCCGATTGACATCCTGAAGTTGATGTCTTTATGGCAGTTAGAGGTATGGTAATTCCTGCTGTCTAATGATTCCCCCAACCCCTGATCCTTGTACTAATGTCGGTGACATTTTGGCACTTTACTGTTAATATATCACTAGTGTTTCATGATTTTCCCCCACCCCCACCCCCAGTGCCTATATCACTGTCCTGTTTAGTTGTTGAACACCGTCTTTTTGTCAGCTGCGAAGTGGTGGGCTGGACATGCTGATATACTTGGCTGAGTGATTTCTTGAATTTTTCAGCTGTGTTTCTGCCTTCCTGGAGATGCTTCATTAGCATTCAGCAGAGCTGCAGTGCCAGCACTGTGTAGTGCTGCATGTCTTTGTGCTGGAGCACCATTCAGCACCATGATAGGGCCATTGCTGAATACCATATGGGTGCTGCAAAGTTTACACAGAGGTGCACACTTTGCAGTACCTTCATGAATTCCCATCAGTGTTAACTGCAACTGTTTAAAAAAAATGCAAAAAATATTTGTTTTATTTTTGCTGTACCATTTTATTTGGCTGAGTGCTTTGCAGTGCTAATACTGAATTTTATGCCAGACTGAATGAAGGTGTATTACAGTGAATACTGATTTGTGTTAGAATAATTGTGAAGACTGTTGGATAATTAAAAGGGTCACTGTTGAGAGCATATAAATGTAAAGAAGATATATTCAGTATTTTCACATGTTCTGTGTTGAAAAATCAAAGCATTTTCATTTTGAGACTAGTTTTTTTGAAGATTACTTCATTGGTGGAGAAGTAAAATGTCTTGGCTTGATTTTTGCATTAGCTGATCAAATTATTTTTACTAGAATAAATAAGCAAAAGACTATATTATTCCAGGACACAACCCGATAATACATTTATACAAACACAAGTGGCAAGGCCTTAGGTTCAGCAGCATGAAAATTAGAGGTAATTCCAGATTCAGAGTAATCAGCTTCTTCAAGAAGGTCAGCAGAGGGTGGAGTTCAGGTTTCCATTACAAGTGAAAAAGAAAGCCATAAGAGGATGAGTATTCTGATAATCATTTTTAAGAAGTTTTTTTTACAGTTAATTTATCACTTTAGATACAAACATAAGAGTCAGGATTTAATCTGTTGACCTAAGCAATCTTATTAATGGACAAAGTGCATACTCTTTTCTATATCAAGTGGCCACCACGGCAAGTATTTCATTAAATCTCAAAGCTGTGACAGAGGCATAATCATCTTTCCTACAATTAGACAGATTTCTTTGCAAAATAAACACTTTTATTTAGAGTAGTATCTATTCAGTGTTAACAAGAGGTACTGCAAACTTAATTTTACAATGTAAAATGATAATGCTGATTTAGCAGAGAAGGTAGGTACTATAGCTACATGTTGGTTGTCATACAATTTATGTTTTGTGTATATTCCTGAAGAGTGTGACTCTAACCAGCGTAACATAATTGATATGTATGGTTCTTGAATCACATCTCTGGTGTGACAGATTAAGTTATATTCTGTTTAGATTTCACATCAGATTGCTGGATTTAATTGTACTTTAAGCTTTAGTACTTTTTCTGTAATTATTAAATTTCTGAAAATATCAGACATATTCAATATGTTTAATAAAATCAGTGAAATGAAAATTATTGAAATGCAGGATGCTATACGTATTTTTATCTAATGTTCAAGAAACAAAATCAGACATCAGAAGAATTCTGTGAAAGTCGTGTGTACCATTTCTTTAGTTTCATCTAAGGTTACCCTTAATAATAGTAAAAAAAGACAACTGCATACTTTAGTGTAATTCAGCAAATTAATTTAAAACTGAATTGCAAGTGTTACAGTTAATGGGGTTTCACTTTTTTGCACTATTCATTTTACTTTAATAATTATTTTAACAGTGTATTTTGTAAGGAGTCTGTTTGTCTTCTTGCTTGATGGAGTAGAAATATATTTTGGTGGGATAACATATTATTTATTAATAATAAATAGTTCCATTTACTGAATCAGTTATTGGATTTCTTAAAAGGGGGTTTGGCCAAAGTCTATGGGAGTTTTGATGATTTTGTTCAGATTTTTTCTATAAAATACAGTTGATATTAGTTGTTTTAAATACAGTGTATGCTGGATCTGCAATTATTTTGTTAGATTATGAAGAACAGTTTCACGCAACTGATTTAAAATGAACTCATATTACATCAAGCAAGTTGCTGATGTTAAGAAAAAAAGAATGTCTGAAATTATAGCCAGCCCAGCTACTGTGAAGCATCTGGAAGTTTGCTGTAATTATATGCACTGCTAGAGTGTAAACAATATATGTGAAGTTGTTCTATCTCACTGTTCATTCTTACAGATGGGTTCGGCTCTGAGTCAGCCTACTACAAAGCTCGAGGTCTTCAGACAGCTCGAGGCCAAGTCCCTACACCATGATGCACCTTGAGTTACCCCAGATCTAATTTGCCGCTCCAGTAGATCGGAGGTTCCTTGCACAGCTCTTGCCAGTATAGGTTTTTCTTACAGTAACAAGCTGATTTGTTATTTCTCATAGTATTTAGAGATAGTTTGCATAGTCTTTCATAGTTATAACTTTTATAGCTTATTAGTAGTATATTTATTCTCCTTTTGGCCTTAGTTTTTCTTATAGGCCTTTAATATTCCCTTTCCTTTTGGTGTGCCTTTATAATATTATATAGCTTTGTAGTTTAAATAAGTAGATAGTCTGTGAGTGATTTTGAATAGTGATAGTTAATTCACAGTTTATTCTTATTCAGCCCATTTGTTGTTTAGGGCTTATTTCACTAGTTTAGCTTTACTAGTTTAACTTTACTATTTGTGTGGGTGTGTGTACTCTCTTTAAAAGTGCAGTAGACTTTTTCTTGTGTAGTGCACCTGCAGGTGTAGCTGAAGAGATATGGGTTCCTTCCTACCTGACTCTAGTGACACCCCTATTAGGGCCAACACACCAAGGTGACAAGAGGGACAGATTTTATTCTAGGTGACACATCTAGTTTTAAAAGGCAATAGCACAACTATAAACAAATTATTTCAACAGTGCACCAGTTAGCAGTAAGGCAAGGTGAGAATATGCATGCAATGAAACCATACATTCATCCTCTTCCCCAGAACTCAACAGAGGAAGGTCTTGACATTTAAACATGCACAAAAAAGGCAATATCAATGAGCATTAAAGCTTTATAACGCAGCAATACAAACACAGGAAAAATGCATTGTCATTAAGCAATAAAAGTCATAATACAACAATACAGATATGAGAAAATGCGATGTCATTGAGCAGCAAAATTCTTGAAGGCAGCAGTATTAAGACAAGCAAAATGCAATGTCATTGAACAATGAGGATTTATAATGCAACAATACAAATATGAGAAAATTCAATGTCATTGAGCAGTAAAGATTCTTTAAGGCAGCAGTACTAACATGGCAAAATGCATTATCACTGAACAGTAAAGATTTATAGTACCACAATGCAAATATGAGAGAATGCAGTGTCATTCAGCAGTACTAACACCTTCTACCCCCTTGATTAATTTTAAACAGACCAACTGTGAAACACTCTATTATATCTTGTTCACTGGCCAGTTACTACTTACAGTCTTGCTGCTGGCATGATGGGGCCCAAGCTGGAGCTCATATGGATTCCAGTTATTTGTAATCCACAAAGCATTAAAGGGGGGGGGACCACAATCTTATAAAAATATAAAATGATGGCCAGAGCCTCTCACCACTCCATCAAGAATATCCTAGTGACCAGGTGCCATGGTTCCTCTGATGAAAAAAGTAGAAAATCACCTACCAGAACTCTGGTAATCATCTATGGCTTATCGGTACTAGACCCAAGGGAACTCCTTTCCTTGCTGAATCATAGCAGGAGTAGAACTACTGGTTTCAGTCTTCTCTCCTGATTTCATAAAATATCTTCATCCAGGATTTCAGCAAGAGACAGACACAATCTGCTACTTCACTTCCCTGTCCCAAAACACTAGAAAAGAAAATCCAGTCATGCTGCAAGTCCCTTTTTCCCCTTCAGCTATGTGTTTCAATCTTCCCTCCTTCAGCTAGTCTTCCAGAATCCTCTTTCACTTTCAAAATTGTCTTTTTATATTCCTGAAAAGGAGCTCCACCTTGTGGTGTAATGGAAAACTACAGTCTATTACTTCTACATGAAATACGTTGGGAGCTACACTCTCCCACCACTTGAAAATCTTGAGTCCCCCCAAGACAAAGGTAGATTAGCAGAAAATATTTACAAACACTAATGCACCATCAACTGAACAATATTTTTGCATTCAAAAGGTACATTCCATCAAGGGTAATCAGCCTTATGCTTAACTTGAGATTGGGCATCACCACTGGAGTAGGAGGCATAGGGATTATGAGTGCAGACCCTCCGATGAGCTGTGGTCACAGGTTCCTGTGTACTATGTCCCAAACTGTTATAGGTAAGTCTCTGGGGGCCGAATCAGTCTCTGCCGTTTTGGTTCGGAAGAGACAGCTAAGGAATTTTGCTCGGAAGGTTTGTCACTTACATCACATTCAGTGTCTAGTTATTCAGTAGGCATATTGTCTACTTCTAACATCTCCTCTTGTATAACTTCACTTTCATTTCCCATAATGGTATGACTATCCTCGGCGCTATTTTCTGAAGTTTGCATAGCAGGGCCTCCATCAGTATCAGTGTCTCCAAGAGGCACAGAAACATTACTTAGTCTATTGTTAGGTCTGAGCTGCTCAAAATGACAAGGAACGAATTCCAGTGCATTTACATTGAGATTACAGCCCACGGGGTTTTGAACATCCTCTTAAAAAATCACTGACACCACAGTCATCATCACTGTCCTCCTTTCCTTCAGCAGGAGGAAGCATAGGCTCTTGAATATTGGAGAGGATAGTTCCTCTCCGCCTTAGCCTTCTGGATCACCTTGAGTTAGGCTTCCACTGAGCCATTCTGGGTTCCAGATTCATGAGCCTCACTGATTTTGCCAAAGGCATTAAGTTGTTTCGGTGCCAGGTTTTTTATGGTTCCTTCTTTCCCCACAGGGCAAACTTGGTAGACAGGGATATTAGGTAGCTGAGAACAAATTATATAAATCTCAGATCCCCAGCAGTCAGCTAATTTATGCTTTCTTTGTAGTCCCACATTTCTCAAAAGAACTCTGTGCCCTGGCTGCAAGTCATGCATCTTTACTTTTTTGTCATAGTGAGCCTTGTTTCGCTGATGTCTTTGTCCTGTTGATTTTTCAGCAAGCTCATTAGCCTGTCTGAGGTTCTTCTTGAGTCTCTCCACATAACTGCCATGAGATTGTACTGGTGTATCATCATCTGTGACTGCAAAGGTGACGTCAACAGGAAAACATTAGGAAGTAAGGCGAGAATCCTGTAGCATAATTTTTAGTACTGTTGTAAGCATGCACCACTGTGGCTACATGTCTACTCCATTGACTTTTCTTCTCAGCAGATAGTGTCCCCAATATGTCTAGTAAAGGTATGTTGAAACGCTCAGGCTGAGGATCCCCTTGAGGATGATAAGGAGTGGTGCGGCTTTTTTGGACTCCCATCAGAGTGAAGTAGTTCATGGACAAGCTTGCTCTCAAAATCACGTCCTTGATCAGAGTGTATCCTTTTTGGCAAGCCATAGTGTACAAAGAATTTCTCAACTAGTAGTATCGCCACTGTCATAGCTTTCTGATTGCAAGTGGGAAATGCTTGAGCGCACCTGGTATAGTGGTCTGTCACCACCAGCACATTACTGATCCCGCCTTCATCTGGTTCAATGCACAGAAAATCTATACAGACCAGTTCCATGGGTCCACTACTTTCCATTTGACCCAGTGAGGCAGCTCTGGTCGGCAGAGTCTTTTTCTGAATGCAACCAAGACATGTATGACAATAATCCTCAACATCTTGCTTCATGCATGGCCAATAGAACCTGTCACGTACCAGACCCATAGTTCTGTCATAACCAAGGTGACCATGTTCATCATGCAGTGACCGGAGTACTACTTCTCTATACTTCTGAGGAAGCAACAATTGCCATTCTTCACTGCTGAGTGCACTAGGAGATCTCCCATACACTAGTCCGTTCTGTATCTGGAGTCTGTCCTATTCTTTGGCCAAAGGTCTTGCTAGAGGATGAATATCCGTGCAAAGCATATTAACTTGTTTCTTCTCTAAAGCAGCTACCACCAGCTGACCTAAGGGGTCTTTTCTTTGATCTCTCCTGAGGTCACTGTTACTCAAAGCTGATGGCAATGAAGCCTGCAAAGTGACCAGATTACAGTAAACTAGGGGTATGCTTGCTGCAGATAGACCTAACTTTTGGGCCCAACATTCAGTGTGTTGATAGCAGGTTGCAATCTAAGACATAGCTCTCACCTCTGGCGCTGGAATTTCCACTGATTCATCGTCGGGTTGTAAGTCTCCCTGAGGTCTTCTGGACAGGCCATCAGGATCTCCATTTTCGTGTCCTGGGCAGTATTTCAAACTGAAATTATAGTTGCATAGAGCTGCCATCCATCTGTGGCCAGTAGCATCTAGCTTTGCAGTGGTCTTGATGTATGTCAGAGGATTATTGTCAGTCTGCACTTCAAATTCAGCCCCATAGAGATAGTGATGCAGCAGCTTGTCTACTACCGCCCACTTTAGGGCAAGAAATTCCAAATTGTGTGCAGGGTAGTTTCTTTCTGTGGAGGATAAACTCTGGCTGATAAAAGCCACAGGCCTCAGCTTCTTGTTATACTCCTGGTAAAGGACTCCTAAGCCATCTCTGCTAGCATCCACATGTAAAGTCTATGGCTTTGTTGAGTCAGCATATGTCAGCACAGGGGCATGTGTGAGGCAATACTTAAGCTGTTCAAATGATTCTTCGCACTCAGGAGCCCAACGACTCTCGATGAGTTCTTTACAACCTCTTGGTCCCTTATGCTTTTTCACAAGGATGTCTTCATCTGTTTCATCTGCTTTCTCATCATTTCGGAGCAAATGGTTGAGAGGTCTTGCTGTCTTTGAAAATCCTTCCACAAACCTTCTATAGTAACTGCAGAACCCCAGGAAAGATTGCAGCTCTGTGATAGTTTTGGGTCTGGGCCAAGATGTCACCACTTCAGCTTTGCTGGGATCTGTGGATATTCCATTTGCAGACACTACATGTCTCATATAGGTCACTGAAGGTTGGAAGAACTTGCATTTGTCCAATGACAACTTCAGGCCCTCCTTCTCAGTCCTGTTCAATAACTTCATCAGTCTTTCTTCATGCTCCTCTAGTGTACTCCGAAAGACAATGATTTCATCCAGGTAGACTAAGACTTCCAGGAGATGCATGTCTCCAACTGTTCTTTCCATGATTCTCTGGAAAGTTGCTGTGCATTTGATAAACCTTGAGGTAAGCGATCAAACTCAAAAAATCCCAAAGGGGTGATGAAAGCAGTCTTCTCTTTATCTTATGGGTGGATAGTGATTTGATAGTATCCATTCCTTAGGTCTAGCACACTGAACCACTTACTGCCCACCAGGCAATTTAGAGCATCTTCAATCTGGGGAGTTGTGTACTGGTCTGGAATGGTTCGCTGATTCAGAGTACGATAGTCAACACACATGCAAATTGACCCATTCTTTTTCCTGACAATGACAATGGGAGAGGCATATGGACTTCTTGACTCTCGAATTATCCCTGTGGCTTTTAGTTCTTCAAAATGTTTTCTTAAGTCCTCCAGGTCTCCTGGGGCTACTCTTCTGGAATGTTCCTGAAGGGCCGGTCCTCTTTTACTCTTATTCGGTGTTCTGCACTTTTTGCACAGCCCATATCTAGTTCACTAGTAGGAAAAACATTTTTATTTCACTAGTAGCTCTTTAACTCTGGTTAGCCACTCGGGGCAATAGACCACCTCGTATCTCAATATCTTCCAGCTTCAACTTGTTGGCTCTGCTCTCATTCCTTGTCATCACAGAAGCAGGTAAGGGAGTGGCAGCATAAACATTTCCCAAATGCACTTGTGAATGCAGGACAATGGGTGTATTTCCCTTATTTTTCAAATCCACAGGTAAAGTGTCATAAGGATGCTTTAACTTGTTCGCAGGCCAAAATTCTGGGACTAGTTCCAGCCCCGGTGGCAAGTCACTTTCTGGATCTGTTTCCATTATGAGATGAGAAGAAAGTGTTTGTCCACACATCTTCACTTTGGCGCTCAAGTAGGTGACCTGACCAGGATGAATTATATGCTCTTTCCCAGGCAGAGTCCACATATGACCAATTTCATCTTTCTTACTATCCTTCTCCCTTTGAAGGGCACAGAAAACTGGTCTCAGGCAAGGGTGTAGTGTTGGGTGTTCCTGTGTCAACTGAGGCATTAACATTCTTCCGACAAGGTCAGTATTTGTTCCCACTAAAATAGATGCTGAATCCTTTCCTTTTGGCCTGGGGCACACAACAGCTAGTGTTTAAAAAACTTCTGTTGGCCCAACAACTGAAGTGGAAAATTCTAACTTGAGTGAGACATAACCATCATAAGGGAGCTTCGTGTCACTTTGCCCTTAGATCTCCAAATCTTCTAACTTTTCAAGTGGCAAATGCTTTAAGTATTTTTGGTAGAATTCTCTGCACAGAGTAGTGATTTGTGCACCAGTATCCAACAGTGCTTTACTATACACTCCTTCTAGTTTTACTGACATGACAGGGGACGGTCCCAGTAGGCTATTAGGTAGTTTCTGTTTCCGGTATTGTTCAGCTGTATGGCAGTCAGCATGTGGTTGAGGTACCGCCAGTTGTCCTCGCAATTTTAACAGATAAGACTCTTGCATAGTAATGTTTTGCCATCTGAGATGCTGCGATTTTGGCTGAGATGGCTTTCCAATTCATTTGTTCACCTCAGATGAGCTAGAAGTGTACATAATACGTAGTCTTTCTCCCCTATTACAAGGGTTAGTGTGGAAAGGAGATCCAGGATGCTGTCTCTTGATGTTAGATTTTATGGAGCTCTTTGTAACTGCGCACTCAACTGGCTTCTTCACTGAGGTCCTTTGAAGTTTCCCTGCATTGCACTAGCCAATAATAGTTCATTCACTCTTCAAGTTCTCTGCCTTAGGACACTGTCGCTTTATATACCCTGCATCTCCACAGTGAAAACAAAATCCAGTAGGAACTCTGAGAATTGGCTGATTTGGTTCTTCCCTGAGTCCTTTCATGGAGATTCTAGCTGATGTATTCCTCCCTTCAGCTAACATTACCACGGCTTTCTGCAATTCTGCAACTGTGTTGGTGACTTGAGCTATGGCGTCAGTCAGGGAGGACACCTGCATCTGCAATTGTGACACCTCCACATTGTGGACACTCTAGGCCATGACTCCTGTATGGGTAGTGAGCAGGCTATAGACTCCTGCTGGTGTTCACTCACTGTTTTAGTTGATGTTGAACTAACCATCATAAGTAGTAGGAAAAACATTTTTATTTCACTAGTAGCTCTTTAACTCTGGTTAGCCACTCGGGGCTTCCAACAAGGCTTCCTCTTCCCTCACCTCTTTAACCAACTGAGAATAAGTTAGAGTCTCTTCCTCATTTTCCACACAGTGGGGTCCATAGCTTGAGCTCCCTGTAAAATTTATCCGATCAGTACTTGGTCAGCTACTTTCAGATCCACCCCCTTCTTTAGGATGATCTGGTGGAGCATTTTATCTAATTGCTTAATGTAATCAGATACAGTAGGTCAGCAGCCCTCTCTATCCTTCCAAACACATCCTGCAGTACTCCTAAATAGTCCTTGGCCGTGCAATCTTGCTTACCCATCCTTAGGTTGCGTATGGTATCCGCAGCTAATCCCTTTAAACTTTCAGCTATCTGCTGCTTCTTCTGAGATTCTGGGATATCCCACTCCTCTAGGGCTTGTGAAGCCTGATCCATCCAGGATTCAAAATCTTCCTCTCCCTGAGGTGTAGGTTGTTTGCTAGAAAAGAAACGCAATTTGCGGTAGCCAAGCCCAATGAATGGCTGTGTAGGCTTTAAGCATTTTTCTACAATACTTCCCAAAGCATTCAAAGCTTTAGGCCCTATAGTATTTATGGGCAGTGAGGCTGCAGCTTCTGGTGTAAGCTTCTGACCTACCTGGATAGCTTCCACAGGTATTTTCTCTGTTGCTGAGGTAGTGCACTTCTCAGGGATTACCACACGGACTGCACTCTCACCTGAAATTTGTACACCCGAAGGTATGTGATCATACACTAAAGGGCTTTTCCATTCTAATAAGGCCAATGTACTCTGCTCTGTAGGGTCCACAGTGTTGTCCAACAAAAACCCACACCCCACAACTGGCAAGGATCCTGTGACTTGATGTATTTGCATATCAGTCCATGGACCCCTGGCAACACCAGAAATAAGCAATGCTCTGACTGAGCATTGTGCTGTTTGCACCACTTAGCTGCTACTTCTGGGTTCATGTTTCTGCTGAATTTGCTTTCCACACATACAGGGGAATAGGGTGGAGTCCAAGGCAGTACAGGAAATCCCAGACGAGCTCCGAAATGTAGCACACCCACAGGTGTAGTTGAAGAGATATGGGTTCCTTCCTACCTGACTCTGGTGACACCCCTATTAGACCCAACACTCCAAGGTAGCAAGAGGGACAGATTTTATTCTAGGTGACACATCTAGTTTAAAAAAGCAATAGCACAACCATAAACAAATTATTTCAACAGTGCAACAGTTAGCAAGAAGGCAAGGTGTGAATATGCATGCAATGAAACCATACATTCACCCTCTTCCCAGAACTCAACAGAGGAAGGTCTTGACACAATATCAATGAGCAGTAAAGCTTTATAATGCAGCAATACAAACACGGGAAAAATGCAATGTCATTATTCAATAAAAGAGTCATAGTACAACAAAATCAGTACAGATAGAACTGAAAACAACCCTTCTAAGACTGATAAAGTACGTTTATATCCAGCTACCTGTACCTTACACCACTATGCAGCTTTTATGGTTCTGTCTTGCTAGGCCAGCCTCCCACCCAGAATAGCCAGCAGCCACCTTGCCACTTTTTTTCCCTTCTTGCTCTCTGTAGCTAATCCTTTATTCAGCCTTCTCTCTCTCTGTGATACTTCCTTAATCTAACTCCTCTCAGTCTGTTCCTGTAAGAGAACACTTACCTGTAACATAGTGACCATCCACTAGGTGGCGCTCTATCTTTAGCCTTCTGCATTCTAACTGCCCACCAACTTCATTACCTAATAGCCCCAACCTGCTACTACGGTTTTACTTTCTCTGAACTATTCTATCGCCCTTCCACCCAAATCCCAGGGCACCTTTTCCTCACTTGAACTCTTTACTTCCCTACTTTTCTCGCTCTAGCCTCATTCCATACTTCTACAGACTTACTCTTTGACATACTTGCTTATATTTCCTGCTTTACACATTGTCTTCCTTGACAGCTCTCACTCTTAGCTCTACCCGCTCCATTCGCCCTGCGGGCTCACTTCGCTCCCCTCCCTGCCCCCAATTCCCACCCGCCCCCAGGGGTCCTACCTTTATACTGCTAGTAGACACACCCCTAACTATCCCTCCCAATCAAACACTTTACATCACTAACCAACCCAAATCTCTCCTTTGAACACCACACCCACTAATTATCTACACCTCCTCCCCTATCCTCTCTCTTCTACTACTGCCTACAATATACCTCAAACTATATCCTACTTTTACCCATCCTCTATTCACACAATAATGGCTATACCAATCACTTCACCACTCCTCAAACAGCTCATCAGCTTATCACTTTTATCTTCTCTTATAATTACTTACATCCTAACCTCATACGAATACCCATTGAACTCTTCTTATTCATCGCCCTCTAAGTACACCAGTACTTATATATCACCTCTCTCTCCTTTTCTCTTCAACCTTAACACAAAACCCAACTATCTACATGCCAAATACCATAGAATAACTCACTTCAAGTTAAGTATACCTAAACCTAGGAAAATATCGGACATCTTCTACTTACTCCATCACTCAGAATACCTCAATTTCCCTAACCTTTTGTTAGATGGAGATATCCATCCTAATCCAGGCCCACAACCTAATAAAACAAAAACACCCATAGTACTAGATAACACTACATCTCTCTCTCTTTCCAAACCCAACAACTCTCTCTCCATTGCCCATCTCAATATACGAAGTATTTGTAACAAAATTAGTCAAATCCATGCCCTCCTTGAAACCCATCATTTCGATATGTTGTGCTTAACTGAAACATGGCTAAAGCCATCAATCAAAGACAATGAAATTAGCCCACCCGGATATAATATCATTAGACATGATCGCACTACCAAAAAAGGTGGAGGCGTAGCTATTCTCTACAAAACATAGCTCCAACTTAGTACTTTAAATCTGACTCTTAACCTTGATAATAATGCTGAAATAATTAGCTCCAAACTCCAAGTCAATAATACTAAGGCCATAAATATCATATGTGCATATCTCCCTCCTGGAAACAATATTAACACACTTGAACATATCCTCAACTCACTCTCTACCAACCTCCCTCAAGAAACAATAGTCTTAGGAGATTTTAACATCAATTGGTTCTCCTGTAACAGTTCTAACCCAACCTCCCATATAAACCTATATGGATTTAAACAACTCATTAGTAGTCCTACAAGAACCAATAAAACCAACAATAAAGAAACCATTCTAGACTGGATTCTTACTAATACTCCACAACAAACCTATCAATTAGGCATCCTTCCAGATGACCTAAGTGACCACTCACTAACTTACATCATTAGGCACAAATCAAACCTAGCCTTACCCACCACCTACAAAACACTAAGATCTAAAAAACAATTCAATTCTGATCAGTTTCTCGCTGAACTGAGACAATGTAATTGGTCCCAACTAAAACTTCTTCCACTGAATGATGCTGTCGAATACTTTAATTCTACATTCCTTTCCATACTAGACAACCATGCCCCAAGCCGCACTATTAGAACCAAAGCTAAAACAGCACCCTGGCTATCCAACAATACTAAGCAGAAAATTATTCTCAGAAACAAATCATGGGATAAATGGCGCTCCACTAAGAATCTAACTAACCACCACAAATTCAGAGAGCTTAGAAATAGTACAAAAAAAGCTATCCTGGCTGACAAAAAGAACTATTACTTTCAACTACAACAAACCACAAAAAAAAGAACCTAAAAAATTCTGGGCTAGTATTAATAATCTTCTATCCCCAGGTCAGTCACGTACTCCAAATCCCCAGGACTCTAATCCAAACAATCCTAAACAAATAGCTAATGACTTCAATTCTTTCTTCACCAATACTATCCAAACTCTTGCAAATCACTTACCTCCTGACATCTCTAAATTATCCTCTCCTACTCCACATAATTTTCTTCCCCTTTCCCTTCAACCTGTACCTACCTCGTTTATCTTATCCCTACTCCAGAAACTTAGACCCACCACACCCTCTGCAGACAAACTTTCTGCAGAATTTCTGCAGATAGCAGCTAAAGCTATTGCCTACCCCATCTCAATCCTGATTAATAGATCCATAAAGGGTGGAAACTTCCCTTCCATCTGGAAAATATCTCACATCATCCCACTACACAAAGGGGGTAATTCTAATGACTTCTCTAATTTTCGTCCCATAGCATTGCTATCACCTATAGCCAAAATCATGGAAAAGTGCATCCATAAACAACTCCTTAACCACCTTCTCCATAACAACCTACTTGCTAACAGTCAACATGGTTTTAGACCTTCTCACAGTACTACTACTGCACTACTCTCCTTTACCAACACTATCAATCACAACCGTAACAACACTAACCCATCATCTTCCATCTTCATAGATCTTTCAAAAGCTTTCGACATGGTAAATCACAAACTCCTTCTGCACATACTACAATCTCTCTCAATTCATCCTTCTTCCTTATCCTGGTTTACATCTTACCTAGAAAATCGTCAGCAAGCAGTACTTTAGAAAAACTCACTATCGACTCTCCTTCCTATCTCTTTAGGAGTACCTCAAGGGTCTATACTTGGCCCACTACTATTTTCTATATTTATTAATCACCTCCAGTCAGCTATTCCAAACACTACCTGCATACAATATGCAGACGATTCCACTATAATCTGCACTGCTTCCTCTCAGACTGAACTCCAGTCACTTACCCAAAAAGCATTTTCCACTGTTGAACACTGGTTCTCTGACCGTTGCCTTCTCCTCAACTCAAAGAAAACAAAGTTGCTATTGTTCTCTCCTACACACAAATCAAGCTCTCTTAACTTCTCTATTACTTCCTCTGATAACACCCTGATTTCTCCTGATGCTACTACAAAACTACTAGGAATAACTATTGACAACAATCTCAATTTTGATTCTCATATAAACAACACAATAAAAACAATAAACAAAAAGATTGGTTCCCTCTATAGAATCAAATCATTCCTTACACCTGAAGCTCAGACCACCTTAGCCAGTTCTCACCTTATCTCTACCCTTCTATATGCTTCCACTATTTATACCAATCTCTCTAAATATAACCTCAAGAAACTTAGCACATCCTACCATAATATCGCCCGATTTGCCACAGGATCCCTCTTCAGAACCCATCACTGTCATAACCTAAAACAACTAGGCTGGCTGGAACTTCCTAACAGGCTGACTTATCAACAGCTCTTAACTGCTCACAAAATTCTTTATCAGCCTTCTAAAACACCTATTCTCTCCAACTTCATTACACCTTATAATAACTTGAAACAGCTACGCTCTGCAAACAAACTACTGGTTAATACTACAATACCCAATAACTCTGCAGGTGATAGCCTTTTTTCTAACTCTGTTGGACAAATGTGGAACAAACTACCATCTGATATCTCATCTTTGTCTAGTCCTCCACTCTTTAAAAAACAGCTAAAGACACATCTTAACAAGCACTGGCTTTGCTCCTGTAACAACCCAGACTAACCTGTCTTGTATCCTTCCCTCCTAAATTCTTCCTCACATAACATACTAGAGAGATATGTATAAAAAAAAAAAAAAAAAAAATGATTACTACTTTTTTCTAATTTTTCAATATTAGAAATTTATATTTTAGAATCTGTATAGCAAATGTATGTTGTAACTTTGTTTTGACTTGCCTCTCTCCAAAGATTTTATGTTCTGTCTTAACGTTTGAATAATTTTAACTTGTTTTTGACCATTACTGTGCATTATTTGTAAATTTTGTTGGAGCTTTTCTCCCCGGGCCTCCACTGAAAATGGACATATATCCAGCTGGACTAGTCCAGTCAACAAATGTAAAATAAAAAAATAAAAAAAATAAAATGAGAAAATGCAATGTCATTGAACAGCAAAATTCTTGAAGGCAGCAGTACTAACACAAGCAAAATGCAATGTCATTGAACAATGAGGATTTATAATGCAACAATATAAATATGAGAAAATGCAATGTCATTGAGCAGTAAAGATTCTTTAAGGTAGCAGTACTAACATGGCAAAATGCATTATCATTGAACAATAAAGATTTATAGTGCCACAATACAAATATGAGAGAATGCAATGTCATTCAGCAGTATTAATACCCTCTACCCCCTTGCTTAATTCTAAACAGACCAACTATGAAACACTGTTATTATACCTTGTTCACTGGCCAGTGACTACTTACAGTCTTGCTGCCGGCATGATGGGGCCCAAGTTGGAGCTCATATGGATCCCAATTGTTTGTAATCCACAAAGCATTAAAGGGGGACCACAATCTTACAAAAATATAAAATGACAGCCAGAGCCTCTCACCACTCGATTGAGAATATCCTAGTGACCAGGTGCCGTAGTTCCTCTGATGAGAAAAGCAGAAAATCACCTACCAGAACTCTGGTAATCTTCTATGGCTTCTCGGTACTAGGCCCAAGGGAACTCCTTTCCTTGCTGAATCATAGCAGGCATGGAACTACTAGTTTCAGACTTCTCTCCTGATTCCACAAAATACCATCTCACGGATTTCAGCAAGAGACAGACACAATCTGCTACTTCACTTCCCTGTCCCAAAACACTAGAAAAGAAAATCCAGTCATGCTGCTAGGCCCTTTTTCCCTTCAGCTACGTGCTTGTCTTCCCTCCTTCAGCTAGTCTTTCAGAAACCTCTTTCACTTTCGAAATTGTCTCTTTATATTCCTGAAAAGGAACGCCACCTTGTGGTGTAATGGAAAACTACAGTATATTACTTCTATATGAAATACAGTGGAAGCTACACTTGATACTATTGATTTGATTATGGCTGACCAGGAGAAAGAAAAGCATCCTAAGTCAGGCTTTAAAAAGTGTCCAAAATGTGGACAAAAGATGTCTGTGACAGATGGTCACGTTAATTGTGTATATTGTCTTGGAGCCTTGCACTTACAAGAAAGCTGCTCCATGTGCCATTCTTTTACCACCAGAGTTTTTCAAGAGAGAAAAAGAAAACTCATAGACAGAGGACTTCTGAAATCTTCTTTTCAGGAAGATTTGAGTGACCAGGATAAGTCTAACAAGTCTTCTAAGGCTGCTTCTTCTTCTGAAGTAAAAAAATAAAAAAAAAAAATGTCGACATCGGCTCCACAGCCCTTGGAGCAGGTCCCCAGTCCTGGAACCAGTATCCAAAGTATTAAAGTCTCCCATTCTCCAGTCAGTGCCTCCATCTATGAATTCATCTCAGTCCTTGATCAGCCTATCCGATTTGGATGTGCATCGTGTGGTGCAGAAGTTGCTACAGGCACCAGCGTTTGCTACATTTTTTATAGTCTCTGACCCACGTGGTTTTAAAGCCGAAGACTGTAATGCCATCCACTTCTTTTCCTCCTCCGAGCCATACCGATCCTTCGGAGCCAGAGGAGTTGGACCTGATGATTATTGAGCCTTCAGAGCCGATGCCTGTTCCAGTGCCATAGGTTCTATTTACTCGGACTTCCTCAGCACCTATCGAGGAGTCTAGGAGCCGACACTCTCTGGTCGGGTCTGGGGAGGATAGTTGGACTGACTTGTCGGTTCCAACTTTGCCTTTCAGGGTCTCAGATCGGATGAGTTTGGCTCCTACCTCTGGATCGGAGCCCACTGTGATTGGTGGTTTCTTCAGATTCGGCAGTCTCTTCGCATTGGAGCAGAGGCGCCTTTAAAGCCATGAGGACAGTGACGTCTCCCAAGACATCTACAACTTCAGGTCCAACTACCTCCTCCCTAAACGCACCTGTGTCTACTTCTGCCTCACAGATCCTGTCGAAGCATAGAGACACTGAGCCTCAGGAAGTCCCACTGGGTGGACCCTGCTCTTCCGAGACCTCACCAGAAGTTCCCACTGATGAGGATCCCAGGAAGAGAAATTGCAAGAGGAAGCACCTAGACTCCCCACAGAAGTTTTTCACATCCGACACCGACTTCGATGAATCAGAAGGGTCCCCACGGTCCCCCTTGGAAGATATCTCATTTGCTGAGATATTATAAATCCTTAGGCAGAGGGGCGGCTGGAAGTCCACCACCCTACTGAAGTTGAGTCAGTTCTCCTGAAGTCTTTCGGGTCTCAACCCTTCACCTCTTCGGTGTCTCCGCCCTTTGATGAGCTCATGGAGCTGGTCTCACGAAGGGGGTAGGAGTCTCCGGACACCATGGAGCCTGTCCCTAGGAGGCCCAATAAATTTATTTCTGCCCCTAAGGACAAGTCTTTCCTCACCAAGGGAGTGCCAGTTGATGCCATGGTGGTGGCGGCAGCCACCAAAAAGGAGATGTCAGAAACTTCTTCCTCTATCCATCCTCCTAACAGAGACTCCAGGATCATGGATAGATACGGGAAGCGCACGTACAGTTCAGCGACTTTTGCCATGCATTCACTGAACTATCTCACACATTTTATGAGATTGCAAAGAGACCTACTAAAAGAGCTTGGAGATACTCTTCAGGGTACGGTAGCTGCAGGAGCTTCAGACAAAGTCACCTCCCAGCTTGCTACCCTCAATTCCATAGTGAACCCCTCCATGCATCTCATTTCATATGCAGTTGATGGAATGAGTAGAGCAGCAGGTACAGGAATTGCTCTCAGGAGACATTCCTGGATGCACTTGTGTTCCTTTGCAGAGCCCTTTAAGTCAACTTTTGTCAACACCACTTTTGATGGCTCGTCCCTTTTCAGGCCCAAAGTTAAGGAAACTTTGACCAGGTGTAAGCAGGAAGGAAAGACTCTGTTTGCCATCAGAGTCCGTTTTTCTACCTGTACCAGACCCTACCCCAAGGGTCAAAAGGGAGGAAAGATGTGGTTCCGGAAAGCCCAAGGAGCCTTTATGGACACATGTGGTGAACGCCTCCCCTGGGGTAGTGGAGGGGCCAATAATGGAAGACGCTGTCCTCCCGGCAGAGGGAGTCCACAAAACCAGGGCGACAGAGACCAGTTCTTTGGGAAGCCCTACCAGTGCTTACCAAATGTTTGTACTGAAGCTAACCTTAACCAAATCATAGATTTACCAGTGTTCTTCCCCAAACATGCCAACAACTTAGAGTATATGCTGCACAAACTTGATGTTCATAGACAGCTCAGATTTTACCTGGATAGAAACAAAAGAGTTCAGAAAATCAGAACAACTTTTCGTTTCCTTTTCAGATTCTAGGAAAGGGTATGTCAGTGGCAAAAACAACACTATCTAGATGGTTATCTGATTGTATCACCTTCACTTATTCAGCTGCCAACTTACCTTTACAACACAAAATTAAGGCTCATTCTACCAGAGCAGTCTCCACATCTTCTGCCTTTTCTGCTAGGCTTACTATAGACATTTGTGCAGCAGCCACTTGGTCAAGACCTCATACCTTTTTCACTCATTACAAAGTTGACAGGGCCTCCTTTGGTTCTGCTGTCATGAAAAACATACTCCCGTGAGCTACCCGAGAAAGATGGTGCTTGGGATGCTACCAATCTGTACGAATGAACAGGAAGATAGAACAACTTCACATAAAGAAGTTATGTACTCACCATAATATTCCGTGTGAGTTATTCATCTCACCTTCATTCTTACTTCCCACCCTCCAACCCCTTCCAGGGTTTTTCGAGGACCGAGATACTAGTTTTATCCTGGGTGTTTAGTCTTTCTATGGGTTTTCTCCTAAAGAATGATAGAATGGCACATGGTATTATTAGATGCAACAAACATGATCTGAGGTAACTCAAGGTGCATCATGGGATAGAGACTTGGCCTCAAGCTGTCTGAAGACCTCTAGCTTTGTAGTAGGCCGACTCGGAGCCGAGGATCTGCTCCAAACCCATCTGTAAGAATGAAGGCGAGATGAACAACTCACATGGAACGTTATGGTGAGTACATAACTTCTTTATTTGTTGTGCAGGATGGTAAAACTTTTATTAGCCAGGATGACATAGTATAGATAATGTTTCACAACTTGGCCCTTATGTGGACCATTTACACAAGGAAATAATTTTCTTGATAATATCACATTAATAAATTAGAAATGATATGAGGACAAAAATATCAGAGTGGATGATTATGTAACACCATACTGGATATGCTCTCCCACACCTTAAGTAATAACTGACTTTTTGTGGCAGACTTTTTCTTATACTAAAAACTTTTCTGGTAGGATATTACACCGGGTAATATTCTTCCTCATATGCAGGTCTGTTCCTGCCTGCATAACTGGGAATTGTCAGGACAGTCCATCTAAAGCAAAAGTTTTCAATAATAGCAGTAAAGTACCTGAAAAGTATGGAATACAGAAAATAAGTAATGCAAAAATAGTAGAGCTGTGAGATTCAAATAATCATCTAGTTGATGCATTATCTTACTATGGTTGTCTATGCACAACAATGGCAAATAGTGAACTCTGGCAGAAGAATTATAATTGTAATCTTACTAGTTATAGAAATATATTATACTTAACATCACTAAATGCCTTGCACAACAAGTTTAGAAGACAAGCAAGCCTTACGATATGCAGTCATACCTTACAGGGCAAAACTATACAAAATAATGTAGATATGGTACAAGCACTCTTCTCTTCTTTCATGATTTATACTAAAAAAGTAATAATTCATATAAAAAGGATTTAGATAATGCACCAGAAAAGGATGGTACCAGAAATGAAGGCATTTTGTTTTTATATATGGTTTATAAAATAATAGGCTCCTTGTCTAACAGTAAATTATTTGGCTTATGTGGTACAACTGACACATTTTAAATATTTTAAGGCAAACTTAGTCTTGGACATACTTCAGTTCTTACAGTCTGCAACACAGAATGTTGGCATAAAAGCCACATTATTAGTTTGGCTAAAACTGTTTGTATTTCCAAAGAAGATAGGCCTTAAAGAATCATTAAATTTGTAGAAAGATTTCACTTCTTAATAGTGATTATAAAGTTACTGCAAAAGGTATCAACTATATGTTTCACATCAGGCTAAAATTGTAGCACCAGTTTACTATGTTTTTTTGGTAGACAGCTTGATAAATAAGGGAACAGCACTGTTAATAAATATATGGCATAACATTCTGTTATTAGATATATGCAGATTATTGGCAGTATCGTTTCTAATGGTTCTTACTAACTGGCCTTAAATTGCTTTATTGTTTAATTTAATTTGTAACATATGTAGAAGTATGTTTTCCATTTTCTGTATAGTATACATATTGTACATTATATTACTGTCAAATTAATCTCTATTAAACTGACAAGGAGTTATTTTGGTAGAATACAGGCTGAACATTAGTATATTAACAATGCCCATTTCTTTAGCGATATAGTCATCAATAACTTCTTCCATGAGTCAACATCATTTTTAAAACGCTCTAAACTTTTGTTGTGTTAGCGGATATACTGTGGATGAGTCAACATCATTTTTAAAACGCTCTAAACTTTTGTTGCGTTAGCGGATATGCAGTGGATAATCTGCACAGTCATTATTCCTCCTGCAGTATTTCCCAGTGAATGCCTTTCTAATTCAAGTTGATTAGGACATTGATTATACCTGTTCAGGGTAAAAGAAATGTGCTTATCGTTATGTATGTATCTAGTTTACTGTTGTGCATTTATGTCATTTGTTTTTGTTCAAGTCTATATTGTCATATGGTTGCTACCATTTGGGCTGTGTTGTGACTGAAAATAGTCCACTGTTAAGGATCTGACCATTTATTCAAATAACAATGGCAACAAACTACTGACATTGTTACAATTTCAGCTGATCATTGATTTTATTGTGTCTACCCATAGGTAAATATGGATAAATACTTTAAGATAACACAAAGTACTTACAAGTCGAGTAGCAAGATTAGAAAACCTGACAAATAGCTATTATAATATTTTATTTCAGGAGAAATTATGTGAAATTTGAAATTTATGCTTTTAATTTTTTATAATGTTATTACTAACCATTTTATTTAATAATTGTAGTGCTAAGTTATTAAACATGATCATTCAGCTTCTTTATTTTTGTTCAGTTTAACAGTCATACAATTTATTACTTTTGAAGTGGCATCTGCTTGCAAAGTGTTAGGTTAGATTAGTTAGTTTTATAGAGTAGTAGTAGTAGTCAGGTATGGTTTGTTTCACCTATGCTGTTGGTTTCTGAATAGGGTAAAATAAAATTTTACCCATGTAAGTAGGTAGTTTTCATAATGTTTAGAAATCTTAAATTATTTTTTGTATATATAGAATTTGAATGCATAAGACAGGTCTGTGTCTTTTATATCATTTTATTTAGAATGATGTTGCTTAAAGCATTTAGTTGTATTTGTTAGCTTATACATTTGACTATGTTTCTTTAAATGTAACTGATTTAAATAGAATGGGTGTGAAGTGCCTCAGTTTTTATAGGGTCATATGTGTTTACTAGGCTAACAACCACAAGGGCCTTTTTAAGCCTAGCCATGCATGCCAAATCTCTGACAAGTTCCTGATACCCTTGATAAGTGTAAGGATGGGCCTGGGAAATGAACCATTTACAGGTTACCTGTTTGCATTAGGGACATAGGTGCCAAACCAGGGATGAATTTCTTGTTTCCCATCCAGTTGTCAAAGTTGCACTTGAATTAGGTTAGGGAGGAACTCTGCTTCACATGGATGGGGAGCCTGTTCCACAGATGGGGTAGTCTCTGGGATATATACCTCTCTCTCCAGCAGGTCCTGTTTATATCACAGGCAAGGTTCAAGTCTTTAGAATGGGTAATTCTGGTACTGTTTGTTTTGTGAATAGGCAGGAGGTCCATCAGAGTTGGGTCTGACAATGTCCTGTATGCCAGGCATAGATCTCCCATCAAAAGCCTGTAGAAGACAGAATACAGGGATAGGGCCTTGAGGTGGTCTCCATAGGACATATTACTTTCATCCTGTATTCTTTTAGTGAGGAATCTCTCTGGACGTTCCAATTGTTGGATATGCCTGGTTAGGTACATACCAAAGGTGGCATTGTACTCAATGACAGGTCTGATGAAGGCCAAATACAGTGGAACAATGACTTCCCTGGACTTAGATGCCATACCTTTATTTATAAATTCCGCAACATAGAATGATTTCCTCACCGCGGTTGGCCACAGTGGTGCAGCGGTTAGTGTTGCCGCCTCACAGAAAGAAGTTCTCTGGTTCGATCCTCAGCTGAGGTGCCTTCTGTGTGGAGTCTGCATGTCCTCCCTGTGGTTGTGTGGGTTTCCTCTGGGTGCTCCGGTTTCCTCCCACATCCCAAAGACATGCTGTAGGTGGATTGGACACTCTAAATTGGCCCTAGGCGTGAGTGCGTGCGTGTGTGTGCCTTCTGTGGAAGGTTGGGTGCCGGGCTGGCAACTCGACACCGTAAAACTCTACAGCCAATCATGAGTGGACAGGTGATGCGCTGTGGTGACCCCTAAACAGGAAAAGCCGAAAGAGGAAGAAGAAGAAGAAGAATGATTTCCTCACCACTGTAGACACGTGATGATCAAAGGCTAGATTACTGTCTATGTGTGTCCCCAAGTCCCTGACTACTGGGTCAACTCTAAGGGGTGTGTTGTCAATATGATAGTTATCAGGGAATGGATGATTTCCCAAAGGATAGTATTATGCATTTCTAGGCATTTAGTTTTAGTCCATGGTTCTGCACCAATTGTTTCTCGGTGTCAGCCCCTCCTGAAGAACATCTGGTTCAGTGTGAGATTCAATGACAGCTCCTAATTTGCAATCAGCTGCAAATTTAGTCAGCCAGAGACCACTGACATTGGCCTTGACTTCTGAGATGTAAATGCCAAAAAGGAGCAGTCCATGGTCCTTTTGAAAGAAAGCCCTATTTCTTGCATGAGACACATCTGTTGAAGGCTGATCTTAAACTGTTATCTGATTCATCTATTCATAAAATAAATGGTTTCTTCTATTTCACCAACTGAATTTCAGAATAGAATGTATGCATTGGCTGGTAGGTATTGACGGTCTTGCATGAATACAGAAACTGATAGAAATCTTAAGTGCTTTATTAGACTACAGTAAAATAAATATAATTATGGCTAAGAAATTTAATTGTTTACAAGATTGAAATTAGTATATTAAGTCAAGCAATAGTCTGCTACTGCTAAAGTATAAAATAATAGACAATAAATTTAAGTTTTATATATTTGCTTGAATTTAAAGAATCGTATTTATTACTTTTTATGCATTATTCATTTGTTCTTGGTTCCAAAAAACTAGGATTGATAGAATATAAATATCTATTGGCATTTGCTAAAAAGTTTATTTTTTAGTAAAATAGCACGTCTGTTTTAGATTACAGTGTTTTTCTTTTCAAACTGGTGTTAAATAATGAAAGGTTACTTGTCTTATACCTACCTACTTCGCATAGTTAAAGGGCTTTAAAGAATATTTTTAAATAAAATAAAATGATTTCTTTTTAATGAAAATATGACAGCAAAAATATAATATTTGAGATTTTAACAGAATTTATTTATATTACAAAATGTCAAGTTGGTGTATGAATAAAATAAAAAGAGTTGAAAAATAGTTATTAGAACTTCAAGAAAAGCTAAATTTAGTGAATGGAAACATTCAGAAAGATGGGAAAATATATCCACACATAGTTAAAAATCTGTGATGCACTTAAAAATAAAATTTAGATCACAGAATGACAGTAACTGTACAAATAATTATATTAAATATGTTTTCATAAATTGGTACACTGGAGTGCAAAACATTCAACGTTTCTATGTAACAAGAACCCAACAGAACCAAGGTGCTCTCCTACAAAAAAAGGAAGCAAATGTGGTGGTCCCCTGCCATTAATAAATTCTACAACAGAAGGAAGAAACTGTTGCAGAAAAAGGTGAAGTCCCAAGACTGGAAAAACTCCCTTATTAGATTCAACAAAAAGTTGAGATCCCTCATCAAAACCTCTAAAGCCAGCTATGAAGGCAGAATTGCAGCAGACGCTTAAAACAACCACAAGGACTTCTATAGTTATATCAAGAATCTCCATGGCAATACCCAGCTTTGCTCTGAGTTACTGCACAATGCTGTCTCTTATACTGATCCAGCAGATCTTGCCAATATATTGGATTACAGATTCAGTGCCATTTTTACCCATCTCTTCCCCACTAAATGACCAATGACAGTACCAGAGGAATGTCAGCCGCCGAGCATTACTGCAGCACAGGTTAAAGCTGCATTGTCCAAGGCCAAGAATACAGCTTCCATGGGACCCGACAGTATCCCTGGATGTGTTCTACATGAACTACAAAGTGAACTGGCACCACGTCTGTGTGCCCTGTTCAATCACAGCCTTACCTCAGGCTTTATCCCTACTGAATAGCGCACTGCTACAGTAATCCCTCTCCATAGAGGGGGAGCGACTACAGACCCTGGGAATTATCACCCCAGTAGCCTGATGAGTCTGATATGTAAGGCTATGGAGCACATCATCATGGACCTAATTAACAAGGATATAGGGAATCTCCAAACTCTAGATCTCACGCAATTTGGTTTTGTGAAAGGTAGATCATGCCTGCTCAACCTGGTTGACTTCTTTGAGTCAGTCGCCAGAGTTGTGGATGAGGGCAAGGCAGTTCATACAGCCTGCCTCTATCTAGCCAAGGCCTTTGATACCATTCCCCACTCAAGAATTATTGATACACTCACCAAACTAGACATCAACCTGTATATCACTAGGTGGGTCACAAATTGGCTCACAGATAGAACCCACAGTGTGAAAGTAGCAGACTCCAGATCAGACTGCCCAACAGTCACGAGCGGAGTCCCACAGAGATCGGTCCTGGATCCTCTCCTGTTTGGCATCTATTTCTCAGACATCCAGGCTAACACAGGGGGACTCTGGCTGACCAAGTTCACTGACGACTGCAAGCTGGGAGGTATTATTAACTCCCCAAGTGATGTAGACATCCTACAGAAAGGCCTCACTGAGACCAATGACTGGTGTCGAAACCATGTTTTTAAGCTTAATGCCAAAAAATGCGTCGTCATTCCCTTTCAGAAAAACTCAGCTCCCACTAATTACCACATCGATGGGAGCCCACTGAACACTGAAGGCATTATAAAAGATCTGGGAGCACATGTTGACAGCAACCTCTCCTTCGACCACCACATTGCCACTGTGGTCAGAAAGTCCTTCTATGTGGCACATCTCATTACAAAGGTTTTGCATCCAGGAAGAAAGAGGTTATCATCTCTCTCTACTCTTCCCTCAGTAGACCAGTCATCGAGTATAATGCCCCATTTGGCATGTACCTCACTAGACACCTGCAACAGCTGGAAAGGCCACAAAAGTACCTCACAAAGAGGATCCTAAGCTTTAAACACATGCCCTACATGGACAGACTCAAAAACCTCCAGCTATTCTCTGTCTCATATCGTCTACTAAGAGGTGATCTCTGCTTGACTTACAAAGCCATGTCTGACCCAGCCCTGTTAGAAATGCAAAATCTAAAAAAATCACAATCCCTCCACATCACATACTCCAGAGACCTCAGATTCATTACCACAATCAACAGAACATGCTGGAGGGACAGGTTCATAACCCTGAGATCGCCCATGCTCTGGAATAGACTTCCCATAAATGTCAAGCAGAGCACCTCACTGGCCCTCTTCAAGAGAAATCTTGATGCGTGGATGGGAAATAGAACGTTCACCGTGAGGATCACTCCAGTGGCTCTACTTGATATAGGCACTGGGAACTAACGTCGGGCGGCACAATGCCAGGGCACTTCTATGGGCTGGGCTTGCAAAGGCTCCAGGGCCATTAGCCTAGTACACACCCATGAACCTGTAAGAAATAATGCAAATAATTAGGAGTAACGATAATACTGTTGATACTGGAACAGGAACATTTTACCTCCCTTTTGAAATAAATATGTTAGGAAAAGATTCAACAATAGGTAAAGAATCTTCTTAGTATTCAAAAAGTGTTTCCAGAGGAGAATGCTAATGATATAAAGAAATGGATCAACAGAAGTGAAGTTGAACAAATCAAAAAAAAATGAAAGCATATTAAAGCTCCATGACTCGATGGCATTATACCTAAATAATAGATGTCAGGTTCCAAAAAGTTATCAGTATTTTGCACAGAATGTTTAATTATATGATTAGAGAGACGTTTCATCATCAGGAAATACTTTACAGCTACATTACCACTGTTATGTGAAACTTGTAGATCCATCTGTTTGATAAAAAGAGACAATAAGTTATTTATGTCCATCCTGGCTAATAGAATTAAAATAGGACAAATTTAAGTCATACATATTTGTGCTGATGTCTTTCATTAATTTTGAATAGACAGACTCCTGTAGCACTGAAAGAATCATAATCCTGTAAATCATGCTGATTGCAAGCAGAAAAATGTAATAGTTTGAATATTTAAAAGTGCTTGATTCACTTACTTAGGCATATATTTTTTAAAGTATTAGCCAAGCTTAATTTCCCATTTAAATGTGTTAAGATTATTACAACAGTAATATTGCAGTTAAGTAATTGATTATAAAATGTTTGAAACAATGGTGGGCATTATCTCCTTTGTCATTGCATTAGCCGCCGAGCTTTTTTTATCCCTGTGCAGTTAGAAACACTAAACTGATAGCATTATTTTAGAAATGATCAAAACAAATTATTCTTTTAACCATACTGATAATTCATTATATACTTTTGGATATTTAATTTACACTGTAATACTTACAAAGCTCGATTGCTAACTAATCAAAAATTTAAAGGAGCTATTATGAATTAATTCAAATATAACCGGAATTATAAATACATACATTGGTTTTACTACACCTTACTTAGACTCCCCTTTGATCCCCTTATTTAGTTAAAATTTAAAAAAAAACTTTTAAAGTCTAACTTTGTGGCCAAAAGACTCCCCCATCTGTGGAATAGACTGCCTCTCCATGTCAAGTAGAGTACCCCTCTAGCCCTCTTTAAGAGGAACCTGGACAGCTGGATGGGAAATAGAAAGTACACCCCTGGGAACCCACCTGTGTCCCTGCTGGACAGGGGAAACGTGCTGGTTTTGAGGGAACATGGGTGGAATTCTTGGCTAGGCTTATAAGCACCTCTGGACCAATAGCCTAGTATCGTGCTATGAATTTTCCAGTTCACCATTTTCTTCAAGTAAATATATATTATATATTTTAACAATGGCTTAGCTTCTAAAATTATACATAACTCCAACTATGAATTTTTCCCTAAGGGAGAATTATATTAGAAAACTATACAAGTTACTGTTAAATACCTTGAGGCACCAAATAAATCCATGTAACACTAAATAGTCATATTAGAAATCAGAAGAATGGAAGTAGTTGTTTCCCAGAATCCGAGTCATAGTCACTGGTTTCAGCTTACAAATTATTTATTGTATTGATTACTGTAATTATTCTGTTTGAAAATGTTTCCTTGTATAAGAACAGCAAGTATAAAATTAAAGATTCACAACTAAAACAAGATTATTTCAGTGTTTAGCTACATTCGAAAATAATGGCATTGTTTTTTGCAGCTGCATTTTTTAATTATCCAAAGCTTGTCTTGTTTCAAGATATTTACATGCAAGTTTGCATTATAGTTCATTACTGACATACTAGAAGGACCAGAAACTGATAATGCAAGTTTAGGTTGCAAAGTCTTTGAGTGCGTGTGCATGTACGTTTCATTTTAACCAAACTCAGAAGCCACGTTTTATTTTCCTCAACTTGCCAGGACATGTCAAACAAAGCCTAAGCATGGATTTTGTGGCTTCATTCTGTTCTTGACTGTAGTCCTTCCACGTTTTATTTTCCTCAACTTGCCAGGACATGTCAAACAAAGCCTAAGCGTGGATTTTGTGGCTTCATTCTGTTCTTGACTGTAGTCCTTCCACGTTTTATTTTCCTCAACTTGCCAGGACATGTCAAACAAAGCCTAAGCGTGGATTTTGTGGCTTCATTCTGTTCTTGACTGTAGTCCTTATAGCCCACTGTATACTTCTTTATTGTGAATTTGGAAATAACCAAGCTGTCTTCACTGTATCCAAATTCACAGTATAAAGTGTACAGTGCCCTATCAGGACTATAACCAGAAAAAGACTAAAACCGTACAGGTCATGCTATACAATTACAGTTGTTGATCATCACTGTGCAGTGTAGCTTAAGTATTCCATTGCCAAATACCACACCAAAGCCATTGTTTAATATTGCCTGTTATCCTTCCCTCCCCCTTTTTTGTACTCATTCAGGTTCTTAGCACTCTAGCTGTCCGTGTGAACAGTTTGCTCAATGGTCATGCATTCAGGGGAGAGTGTGTGTCACTCATACTTTTAATGGGTTGAAGAAGTCGTAGCTTAATTTATTTTGACCTGAAATTTATGTCGACTTGTTGTTGATACAGCTCCAGTTGGCATTAAATAAAATGCATGTCATGTCGATGCTTCTTTTATCATACTTAAAATGCAGTTTTCATGACACTAAATGCCCCTCTAGACTTCTGCCCCCCTGCCCACCCAGCTTTTAGCATCTTCCAGAACCTCTGGCTACAGTAAGCAGATGCTGAGGTATAGCATGTTAGGAATGTAGAGTGCATTGCAGAAACATTAGTAGCTTTTGATAGGAGGATGACTTGGTAAAGCAAACAGATAATCATAAAAAATAGCACTAGAACTTAGTAAATATATCAACTGGAAAGTGATATGATAAGACGCAAGGATGATCATGGCCAAAAGTCATTGGATTATAATAGTGCCACATTTTGTTTGCTACATTAAGGCATTGTGGCCAACTCTTGGGGTCAGTCTGTAAGTAAAATAAATATACTTTGGTCCCTGTTTGCTGTAAAACTGTCACAGATTCCTAGAGGTTCCATGCTCCTTCTGCAAATATCGATATGCATCTATAGGAATGATACTGTAAAACTTTCACATGGACTTTTTGAGATACTAAATCTTGTATCCATGACCAAATGCCACTGTCCTAAAGATGGGTATAGATTCTGCTTCCACCATGTGATCTATTATTTGTTTTCTAGAAATTACAGCAAAACAATGGCTGTAGAAATGTTCCTACTCTTTTAACAGTGTGAATACATAACATGGATTATGACAGTGAAGAGTCAGTTTTACAGCAATTTGTGAGATATTACTTACCCAGTGTAACCAGACATGCAGTACACATGTTGCAGTAACCCAAAGTGCCATCTTATTTTGGGTTATTCTGCAGTGTGGAGCAAGGGATGACATTAATTTCCCGAAGGCACAGATTAACCTGGATCTCCAGGATATGAATTTGTTGTGAGACACACTCAGCTTCATTTCCAACAAGCTGTGGTAGGTCTGCTGTTTGTGTAGCATATTCAGCCCAAGGCCAAGCCCATCAGTCAGTAACCTGTAATTAGATCAGAGGTAATCCAAACTAATATCATCTAGGAATGTAGATTCAAACAACCCTGGGTAACATAGAGAAGAGACAAGTGAACTCTTAAGCCTCTGAATATCACCCTTGGATAGGTTGTAAAAGATGATGTTAGTAATTCTTTAGAACTGTTAAAAGAAACATATGATGACAACTTTACTAGTGTCATTCATAATTCACAGGAGGAGAAATGAGTTTGATGGCCTTTTACACCGAGTTTAATATCCTTCCCACCTGCATAAAACTTGTTTAATATTTTTCTATTCACTTTGGGTGTAGCTGGGAGTAGGAACTGAGTGAGTGAATGCATGTTTATATCACTTTCCTTTCCCTGTGAATCCACGTTTCAGTTTCTTGCACTGTGAATGTCCACTCCCCCACCCACACACTTTTCATCTCTAGCCGTATAAGATGAGAAACCATTTTACAGTAGTCATCTGGCTCCTTGTGGCTACTTTGTTTGATGATTAAGATAATATGGAGCAGAATGAATATAGTGAATAAAAATAACCACTAGCAGGTTATCAGTAAAACTTCCAAAGCTGGGAAGGTATGGTATGCATTACATGGACCCTATTACATATATCCACACTTCTGCATACTGGGAAGAACCAGAACACCAACACCAACCAAGGAAATTGGAAGATATCCACACTGCCGGATAACACAGTAATCTGTATTTATTTATTTAGTGCTTTTATCTGTGTCGACTCGAGGATTTCATCAGAAGTAATAAATCAACGTAGAAGCACTGCCCTTATATACCCATACCATGTCCGCACAATCACTGCTAATTACATTTCAATTTATGCTGTGTAGCTGCTATTTAAAATAAATATGGATTTTACACGTTCTAAAATGTACTCCAAGTTAAACAGTAAATACAAAAATAAAAAATTATAGAAAATTCATTGCACAATAGTATGCTCAATGATTTCCTAAAACTACAAAATCACACACACACAATATGCAAACATCGCATATAACAGTATGCTAAAAGAACAGTTCATGGTCATTGAAATATTTAAGATGTGCTTTCAGTACTCTGTTCAAACACCAATAAAAAAGAAGTTTCAAGCCATTTGTATCTGTGGTACACCGAGTTGTAGCTCTAAAGTCTTGCTGTCCTCATTTTTAGAACAGCTGCAGTTGAAATGTTATCATTCAGGCCGGGAGATTGCCTGCATCCAGGGTTAGCTCCCAATGTATAATTTCTGTCTCCCAGGCCCCAACCCTGGGATCAGTAACCAATTCCTCTTGCACAAAAAAAACTTAAAAGAGCTATTTGCACGCCTTGGTATGTTTCTACACACCATTCATTTCACTTCCCCTACATATGTCATAGACATGTGCTAAATATGTTTTCTCAATGCCCTCTCCATTTTTCCCACGTAAATCGAAGGACATTGTTTACAACATGCTATGTATATTAATCCTCTACTGAGACAATTATGACATTTACTACTAAATAAAATTTTGTTGTGGTGTGTTAATTTTTTTCACCATTTGCAATGTATATATGCATTGCTTACAAGCTCCTGACTTGTAAGTCCCATAGTGGGCACAATCAGGCATTTTCACCTCCTTACTTTTCCTCTCTCAAATTTCCTTTATGTTTTGACACCTTTTGTAAATAAAAATAGGTGGCTGAGAAAAAATTCCAGATGTGAATGGCAACTTAAAAAACATCCCCCAATATTTCAAGACAATCTCTCCTATGCATCTTAAGTCTTGATTGTATCTCAAAATGAAAGCCCTGTCAAACTTTTTGTAGCATTTTCTTCTATAGTGCTACCATTCTACCTTTATCTAAATCAGTTCCTAACAAGGGCAGATACCTAGTACTCCATTCTGTCATGATTTCATCCACAGTTTGTTGCACTAGTTCCAATGGCTAACTGCTTCATAAAAAACAAACCCTCTATCACATTCAGATCTGAAGTCATTATCCAAGGTCATACAGGCTGCCCCAAAAACTGGACTTTTACAATATTTTTCTTTTGATATGTGGGATGTGCTTGTACAATATATTTATGAATTTAAAAAAGTATTCCTTAATTGTCTATCGTGTATGTAAATTATAAAAATATGGTTGCACCTTGAATAGATGCCAGAAATTCAGTCAGTTTCTCCTGAGTGTCAGTCCACAAGTACAAATGTTATCAAGGAAGTGTGTGTATAAATTCCAACATTTCCTATAAGGGGAGTTCAACACAAATAGTTTCTCTCAGATCCAGAGTACTAGATTGTCATATATGGGGCCACAAGCCACCCCTTTTGCCACTCCATTTGTCTGCTTAAAGAACTTCCCTTCAAAATAAAATCTAAAATTAATCTCATGTTGCATGATCCAGAAACTTACAATTTATCAATGCTTCCTCAAACCATTTTAACCCTTGTTTTTTTGCGATAACTGAGAACAAATCTATAATATCAGTGGCTACAAAATTAAGATGTTCTTCGTGTTTCACTGTTGCAGTCATTACATTTGGGTTATCCTGCTGGCAGGTTGCCCTCAGTCGGCCTGAATTCCAAAGTCTTGGGTCCTGCGTTGGTTGCTGTTGCCTCTTCCCTGATGTCAGGTCTTCAGGGGTATGAAAGATGCAGCCGACGCCATTTTATTCAGTCTTTCTTGCCACACGGTGCCCGAAGCAGAAGCAGTTCGCAAGTGCCGGTTGGCCGACTCCTGAGATTTTCGTGTTCGAGTTTCAGATCCGAAGTCTTCATTAAAAGCTAAGTACCTTGTTGGGGAAACTTTTTTCTTGCTCCAGACCGATGTCAGAAAAAGTAATTGTATTTCTTGTGGGAAGAAAATACCTCGTAAGGACTTTCATTCTTACTGTATTCCTTGCCTAGGCCCTGACCACGATGTTGCTAGTTGTCGGTTTTGTACTAGATTTAACCAACGCACTATTAAGTGTCGGTACAATTTTGCATTAAGCTATTTTGGGCGAAGATTTAATTATACAATGTCGTCGGATAGCCATACGACTACCGGAGTTCACAAAAAACACAAAGAAAAAGACAGGCAACCGAGGTCCAAAACCGACGACAAAGCTTCTCCTAAGCAAGTCGCTGATTTGTTGGTTCTCAGTGAGGCGCTTTCACAGCCCCTGATGACTGCTACTTTGGAGTCGCATGCCGCTACCGACTCCCATGTGGAGTCAGCCAGGCCGCTGGAAACTCAAGGTATTGGAGCCTCGGAGACTATTCCCGCAGATGGGTCCGGAGCCGCTGAGCAGGCATCGGCTTCTGAGGGTGTATTCAAACCTAAACAATTATATATTAAACCGACTTCAAACACAAATACTAAAACACCTTTAAAGGCAAAGAAACAAGTTCACCAGCCACAAGGACAGGCCATGAGGGA
Source organism: Protopterus annectens (assembly GCF_019279795.1). Taxonomy (NCBI): domain Eukaryota; kingdom Metazoa; phylum Chordata; order Ceratodontiformes; family Protopteridae; genus Protopterus; species Protopterus annectens. The sequence goes on from NC_056747.1 coordinate 278,917,082, forward strand.
GCACTTCCACTGGGAGAGCCAAGATTTTTCAGAAATCTAAGAAAAGGCTCAGAGATTTCCTTTTACTTCCTCAACACAGGCCTCTAGCTATTCCACCTGTGTTGGATATTGTAGATGATGTGTTCTCGGAGTCTAGTCTGACCGACTCTCTTTACCTCCAGCTCCTGCTAAGCCGGACAGATACTACAGGGTCCCTGACTCTCATAAATTCCTTTTCAAAAACCTTACTGCAGACCCAGAAACTATTTCTCAGGGTCCAAAAGGGGTCAAGGCTTCTACTGCAAAAAACCCTACACCGTCTGACAGGGATTCTAGGGCACTGGATAGATGGGGAAAAAAGATTTACACATCTGCTGCTTTGGCTATAAGGGCCTTAAATTGCCAGTTTCATATGCTCCGATATCAGCAATATATCATGACACCACTTAAACAGAAAATGATGGCAAATTCTGAATGTGCAGAAAACAAAGAAATGCAGGATTTATTGCATACAGCTGAACAAGTTGGAAAGCATACTTTGCAATGTGGGTTTGATTCTCTGGAGGCCTCCTGCAGGGCCGCTGTTACGGGATCTGTCATTAGGAGGCATGCTTGGTTAAAGGAACAAAATCTGCCTGACCATGTTAAAGCAAAATTATTAGATGCTCCTTTACAACATGATACCTAGTTTGGTTTTAAGGCAGAAGAGGTGTTAAAGAAAATGGAGGACAAAGCTAAATCCACGCAAATGGTCAAGGATTTCTTACAGGTACAGCCACCCAGATTTAGCAGACACTGGCCTACAAAGAATTGGTCCTTTCCAGTCTCAGACAGACCTCAGAGGGGCAGATTCAGATGCCCTAGAGGCAGATCACAGCTGCAAGGATCCTACAGATCTAAGCAGTGGAGTGCTTCTACCTCCAGAGGTGGAGAAGACAAATTACAATCATACAGGAAACAGTCCCAATGACTTCCCCCTTCCTGCACCAAGCACTTATCTTCTGGCAACACCCTTAGGGGGAAAACTAGCACTTTTTTCACAAAATTGGCACATTATAACCCAGGACAAATGGGTTCTAGACATAGTGTCACAAGGCTACAAGTTTCATTTCCATACCCTGCCAAGGGCAAACGGTTGGCCAGACCTGCCAAAAAATCAATGGGCAGAGGCTCAAAAACAAGTTACAGCTCTCATGGACATGAGGGCCATTCAACAAGTGCCACAGCAAGAGCAGGGACAAGGATTCTGTTCTTGGTACCCAGAAAGGACAAAGCATGGAGACCAATACTGGACCTATCTATTCTAAACACTTTCCTGGATATACCAAAATTCAAGATGTTGACCTTACAACAGCTTCTGCCCATGCTGGGCAGCAAAGCTTGGCTCGTGACTTTAGACCTAAAAGAGGCATACCTGCATGTCCCAATCAGACAGTCATGCAGAAGATACCTCAGATTCAAGGCTGGCTCAAAGCATTACCAATTCTCTGCACTGCCCTTTGGCTTATCTAATGCACCCAGGGTCTTCACAAAGTGCCTGGCACCAGTAATTGCTTACTGAAGACAAAGAGGAATACAAATATATCCTTACTTGGACGACTGCCTCATACAAGCAGAGAACAAGGACATTCTACTACAGCATCTGACGTTTGTGATAAGATTTTTAACATGCCTAGGGTACGCAGTCAACAAAAAGAAATCAAAACTAGTACTCTCACAAGAGATAATATTCCTGGGTGCAAGCTTAAATACAACTGCCCAGATGGCTTATCTCACTCCAGACAAACAAAGGCAACTGACTACCTATTTCAAGGAAATGGCAACAAAGGCCCAATTATCTGCAGGAAAAATTCTGCAGGCTTTGGGCTTCATGGCATCCTGCATCTTACTAATTCCATATGCAAGACTGCATATGAGGAAAATTCAGTGGTACCTAAAAAGTGTCTGGACACAGCATTGCCACAGTCTGGAAACAATGATTACTCTAATTCCCTGCCTGCAACAGGAGTTTCGATGGTGGACAAAGGCTTGTCACCAAAACAAGGGACAGCCATTCTCACTACCCCCAGCCAGGCAGAGCCTAACAACAGATGCTTCAGATTATGCCTGGGGGGCACACATGACAGGAAGAGGCATTCAGGGCACCTGGTCCACAAACCAAAAGCATCTACATATCAATCAAAAGGAGATGCTAGCTGTTCAAAATGCCCTGACAGCCTTCAAGGACCTACTTCATCCGGGACAACTCCTGATAAAGACAGACAACACCATGGTCATGTGGTACATAAACAAGCAGGGGGGCACTCATTCTTATCCCCTGTGCAGACAAGCCATGGCTTTATGGGACAGAGCATTGACTTACCAAGTTCTTCTGCAGGCACAATTCCTGCTAGGAAAGGAAAACACTCTGGCAGACGAACTAAGCAGAAACCTCATGGATCCCCACGAGTGGCACTTGGATCCACAAGTCTTCAGCATGATAACAAAGAAATGGGGATGCCCGGACATAGATCTGTTTGCCTCCCCTCAAAACAATTGACTAAAAAGATTCTGCACAAGGACTTGTCACAGACAAGCTTGGAGAGTGGACGCCTTATCTTTCAACTGGACAAACCTATCAGTGTATGCCTTTCCTCCACTGCCTTTCCTCCCCAAGGTACTCCTAAAGGTCCGGCAAGAGAAACAAAAAATGATTCTGATTGCCCCAGACTGGCCACACCAGTACTGGTATCCGATCTTAAGGAACTTGTCCCAGTGCCCATCCTTGACCTTACCTCAAATACCTCATCTACTGTCCCAGCAAAACAATCAGATTCTGCACAGCCAACTCAGGACCCTAAACCTGACAGCATGGCGGATAATGTAGCCATACAAATCATACCTCTCAGTAAAACTGTGATGGATGTCATTTTAGAAGCCAGAAGGCCTAGTACTAGAAAATCCTATGCTGGGAAATGGAAGAGATTTTGCGCTTGGAACCAAGCTCAAGGAACTGATACAGCTGTCCCAAATATTCCTCAGATTTTGCAATACTTAACTGAGATGCTGGACAAAGGCCTATCTTTTTCATCAATTAAAATCCATGCCTCTGCCATTTCTGCTCATTACAGTACAGAGCCACCACTCTTTTCTCATCCTTTATTAAGGCAGTACCTCAGAGGAGCCAACAACTTAAGGCCTCCAAGGAGAATGCCAATACCTGCATGGGACCTCAATTATGTCTTGGAAAAACTCACCTTACCTCCTTTTGAGCCAGCTGCTACTGCAGATATAAAGTTCTCATCTTGGAAAACAGCTCTGCTCCTAGCAATAACTTCTGCAAGACAAGTTTGAGCTACAGGCTCTCATGGCTGTGGAACCCTTTATCATTTTTTATCCAGACAGGGTCTCTCTGAGAACAAACCCTATTTTTATGCCTTAGGTGGTATCCAGTGTAGCCCTTAACCAAACAATTCATTTGCCAACTTTTTATCCAAATCCACAGAACAAGGGGGAGAAAATTCTGCATTCTTTGGACGTACACAGACAACTTAGATTCTCCTTGGACAAAACTAAAGTTTTCAGAAAGACAGAACAATTACTAGTGGCATATGCCACAGCATCACAAGGAAAGGCTATCTCCAAGAAGACTATTTCAAAGTGGATAGGTCACTGCATTCGTTTCTGCTACTCACAGCATGGCAAACCAGTGCCTAAGGGCATTAGGCCACATTCAACCAGAGCTGCAGCCTTTCTCAGGGGAGTACCAACCAAAGACATTTTAGAGGCTGCTACTTGGAGTTCAGTGCATACCTTTACAAAACATTATAATCTGCCTCTTTACTCTAAATCCAGGGCAGGCTTTGCCACTGCAGTTCTGCAGGGCCTCATAGCCGCTCCTAATGCTGTTTAGCTCCAGCCACCCAACCATAGCTTTGGGACTCAACCCAAATGTAATGACTGCTACAGTGAAACACGAAGAACATAGTACAGTTGTGTACACTTACCATAAATGTAAAATGTGGATGTTCGAGTGTATTCACTGTTGCAGTCCAGGTTACCCACTCGCCATCCCCCTTATTTTTTCTGGCACTTATCTTTACTTCTCTAATCTATACAACCTAGGTGATGTATTTGCTTATAGATGAAGATAAAGCTTATTTTGGTGCATCTATGTTTTATTTACATATTTTAGCCTGCCCTTTTGGGGGCACCTGACATCTGGGGCAAGAAAAACTGAATAAAATGGCATCGGCTGCATCTTTCATACCCCTGAAGACCTGACGTCAGGGAAGAGGCAACAACAACTGACGCAGGACCCAAGACTTTGGAATTCAGGCCGACTGAGGGCAACCTGCCAGCAGGATAACCCAAATGTAATGACTGCAACAGTGAATACACTCGAACATCTACATTTATGGTAAGTGTACACAACTGTACTTTCTCTCTGTAAAATTACACTGTAATCCCCTTCAAAAAGTCCCATTAATCTTTTAATATATGATGTTGAATGTTAACAAAAGATTTCAGCAACAAACAGAGCTAAAGACATGTCCTTGAATCATTAGCTGCCACAGTTGTGCACAGGGAAGGGATTGTTCACATTTTATGGACTTCTGGAATACCAGAAAGGACCAGAGTAATGGCCTTTTCCACATTTAAAAAAAATCATATATTTTGTATCGGTATGGCCTTGTGTTAAATGGTCTTTCAAAGTTGTTGTGTCTTTTGGCTTTTCCCGGTTAGGGGTCACCATAGAGGAACTCCAGTCTGCTAATGATTGGCAGTAGATTTTTACGTGCCGAGTTGCCAACCCTGACGCACAACCTTCAACGAAGGTACGCCCATTCACACATGTCTCCACACAGAAGACGCTCTAGCTGAGAATCGAATAGGACGTCTTACTGTGAGGCGACAACGCTACCGCAGCACCACCACCGTAGTCTAAATGGTCTTTCAAAGTATAGTCAGTATTTTGCTGTGCTATATCAATTTCACTTTTGGATACTGGAGTATATTTATCAATCCTGTAAAGAATTTCCATCATTTTTCCAGAATAGTCAACTGCATATATTACTACCAGTCCTCCACTTTATCTGGTTTCATCATTCTGATGATCTTGCTATCTACTCATTTTTTAAGGACTTTCTTTCCTCATGATCTAAATTATAATATCTGCAGTGTCTTGATTTTTTGTAAGACCATGTCCTTTTCAACCAAGGACTCAAAACTTTGGAGAATGAAATGCACTGGGGGATTAAGGTTTTTTTTTCTCCCTACAAATACTCAATTCTTTCTGTATCTTATGGTCTTTAAACAACACACTGAAATTAATTTCTGCTAAAATACTTTTAAATCTATCACTGTGTCACTAATACCCAACAGTCATGTTGGTATAACTGTAAAACCCTTTTAAATAGTTTAAGATGACATTTTTCATTGTGTTAACCACTGTAATTAAATATCTTAAACATTGTTCTGTGAACGTATAACTTCATTTATCAAAATCTCATATATTTATTTTTAACACATGTTTACCAGGAAAGTCTGACTTGGAATGAAGCCAACTTTCAGAGGAGGCCTGGGAAGAAACACTCCAGACACATGTCTTTGTAACATAACTCATATTCTAAGTCATCTTGATGTTCTATTGTCTCTACCATTTGGAAGTGCAGTATCCTATCCCAAGTACTCATTAGTTTCCTAGAAGCACGGTCTGTCTTATGTTATTATCCCACCAGCCCCAATATTGGTGAAATTATACCTGGTGCTTAGAAGTATTGCTTTAGCCTTCTCCTTTCTCTATTTTAAATAGCAAATGTAAGCATTTCCAAAGAAAGCGAAAACTGTTAAGTAAAAGTACTGGAGATACAAGCACTGATGAAAATGTGAAATATAGCAATATCAGAATGCATTATAAAGTGAAACTTTTTTCCCAGTTTAACTTGAGAAAAACAGTAATTTAAGACTTTTTTTTTTAAACAGGTGGTTTCAACCAAGATGGATTTTTGTCCACTGTCGAATGCTATAACCCAGAAACCAATGAATGGAGGAGCGTGACAGAAATGCTGTCGGCACGAAGTGGAATGGGTGTGGCAGTGACAATGGAGCCATGTATAAGGACGACTGAGGAGAATGACAATCACTGTTAGGAAACAAATCCAAAAACCCAGCAAGCATGTGTGTTCATTGTTTACACAGAGTATCTATCCACAGACAGATTAAGTATCTGGATTGGTTAGACTGAAGTAAGAAAGTATTAAAAAGACCTGGCACTCTAAAAAGGTCTTAAAATGCCGGCATGTCAAGGGATGTCCTTTTCCTCTGGTTAAAACCCATTAATCTGCACATATGGGACTTTGACATGACAAACTTTTTTTTCTGAGTATATGATGCTGCTTAATGTGAATTTAGACAAAGGAAGAAAAGGCTGAACACCACATAACAAACCATGTTTAGCAAGATCACCACAGGAATCAGTTCTTGTCATCATATGTCCTTTCAGCAGAAAAAAGTATATCAGTGGGCAGGGTACCATAAGGGCACAATTAATATAGGATAGTTATGTCAAATCTGCCATCTGTTCTCAGAAGAAGATAGCTGTTTAAAATGGCTGCAGGGATGAACCCTTGTTTTACTCTTTAGCATATGGAATGTGAGTGTTCTAACTTCATGACAGTCGTAGCCTGTAAAGTCATTAAGTAATTATATACCATACGATGCCAAAGTATATTGATACCTTTAAAGTATTTTTCAAGCACATCTTGAGGTATTAACTGGTTTAGTAGATTGCCTTCAACATTTAATAAATGTGAGTAAATGTCATAAGATCTCACCTTACTGGATGAGTTTAATTTCAGCAGGCTGGCTCTGGCTTGAGGCTCTTTAGTCGGTCTCGTCTGGTTAAATATTAAGAGATTCCCCTAGCCTGCACTGTATGACCAGCAGTATTTGAGTGTTTGCACATTTGATAGGATCTATGGGTCTGTAACCACTGATCTTTTATTATGTGAAACAAAGATCTTTGCCTTCTGCAAGTTGTGAGGAGTTAAGGCTCCTTGCTTGCAAAATCTTGTAGGTAATCAAAAGCATCCCTCCCAATGAAAAATAGCCTAGCTAAATGACCTGAAAACTCAATTGCTAGTTCTGTTTGCTTAGAAGGTATCTCCTGAATGGTGGTTGGAGGGAGGGGTCATCTCATCACGAAAACAATTTGTTGAACATGATTTGGTGAAGCTACCTTTTTAACCAAAGTTAATTTTTGAGCAGCTGCAGGAAATCTGTAAGAGAACCAATATTTTTCCACTTGTGGGGGTGTTAGCAATACATGCTAATGAATTCAACACTATTTATTAATCTACTGGCAAGGAAGACAGCCATCTTCATTCAGTAAAGATGTCTGTAGCTGTACTACTGCTATATCAGCCCTAGGAGCTGTTGCTTAGAAAGCAGTACTTTTCAAATTACAAACAGTTCCCACAGTCCCTATACATAAATATTTTATGTCTTAACCACTATCTCCCACCACAGGCTGTTAGTGACATCTCACTGCTTAGTACCTCAAAAACACGTATGTTTTTCTCAGATAATACTAGGTTTTCAGGAAGTGCCCACAAAATGCAACTTTCCCTTCATGAGACCAGGAAAAAAAGTTCTTGAAAGTATCAGTGTACATAACTAAGAGTATTTCCAGCCCCCCCCCCCCCCAATAAAATTTGACTCAAAATATTTTGCATGTTTGTCATTCTATTTCTTACCTGTCACTTTAACTAGTTGTACTCATCGAGTACTGTGATATCTGTGGCTCCCCATAGCACTCTACACATTCTTAATGTTCTGGTACATTCATACAGGTTATTTAAATAGTAATGTCTGGATAGTGTTCTTCTCAAAGGACTAAAAACGTAAGCATCATATGCTATTTATTGAACTTGTCGTATGAAATGGTTCTACTGAATCAGTATGAAAACTTACTGCTGACCAGACCCACTTTACAAAGCATGCCATAATTGTGACCATATAACGTTGAATTTGGCAGCCATATTATTACAACACTATCCAAGCAGAAAGTTGCTCTCACGTATAACATGGCATCTTATTATTAAAATGGTGTATGACTTTAGGCATGGCCATTTCCTTTTTGCAGTTTGCAAACAAACTTATAAGGAACACAGCCAAATGTGATAAAAGAAATGTCAATGAAATGTTGCAAATACTACAAAATGTACTGTTTAAGAAAACTGACTTTCTTATTTTAAGAGTCATTCTTACTGTTTTGCAAGGCAACAGTGCTGCACAGATGGGGACTTTTTATATACAGCTACGGTTTTCATATCAGTCAATATTTGCAGTTGTCATAACTTGTGCTGCACTTTTTGAATGGTGTCATGCAGGGACAGTTTCTTATATATAAAGCAGTTCCCTCCTGAATATGTAATACACAGTTTCAATGCATGATCTTAGATTTAGAGACTGGCCTCATGGCTACCTCATCTTACTGTTACCACACATTTAAAGTTTGTATTGTACACCTTATAAAAGTCTTAATACTTACATGCTGCACATTTTGTGGTGCTGTGTTACTCTGCAAAAGGGAGTGTGAGGAAACAGAACTTATTTTTTTCTGTAAGCACCCTTGCAAAGATTTATCACATTGAAAACTCATTGGTATTTAATTACCTTTAGAGAATGAAACACAATTTTAGCTATGCTTTTCTTTTAATTAAAACATGGTTCATTGCTGGTTATCCTAGTTATCAAGGAAAACATGTAATTGTTTTATGAGGCATTCTGACTTAACCACTGCAAGGTCTCCTTGCAGTTTGTTGGACTGCTGATAACTGTTTGAATGAAGGTGTTCCAAGGCATTGCAAATATCTTTTTATTCATTATTAGTGTGCTGGACAGGGCAGCAGGAGAATACGGTATAGGTTTATGACATAACGGTACTTCTTTTTTCTGTGAGAAAAGGAATGCAGTAATTATGGAATACAGAAACAGGGGACACGAGCTCAATTAGAAACTGGATCCAGGTGTTTTGAAATGCCACTTGAATTAGTAAGATGTTCTTCGTGTTTCACTGTTGCAGTCATCACATTTGGGTTGTCTGCCTGCAGGTAGCCCTCAGCTGGCCTGAATACCAGAGTCTTGGATTCCTGCGTCGGATGCTGTCTCTTCTTCCATGACGTCAGGTCGTCAGGGGAATAAAACATGCAGCAGACGCCATTACATCAGTCTTTCTTGCCGTGCGATGCCCGAAGCAGAAGTAGTTCGCAAGTGCCGGTTGGCCGACTCCCAAACTTTTCATTTTGGAGTTTCATAACCAAAGTCTTCAAAAAAGCTTAGTACCCCGTTGGGGATCTCTTTTCTTGTTCTTAACCGATGTCAGTAAAAGTTAACAATTGTATTACCTGTGGAAAGCAAATACCTCATAAAGATTTTAATTCGTACTGCATTCCTTGCTTAGGCCTAGACCATGACGTCCCTCACTGTGTCGGTTTTGTCCCTTGTTCAACCCCCAAACTATTCGTCGTCAGTCTATGTTTGCAGCAAATTATTTTGGTACTCGGTATAACTATCCAGAAATGGCTTTGGTAAGCCATCCGACTGCCGATATTCTGAAAAAACATAAGGATAAAGACAGAGACACACCGCATAGGTCCAAAACTGCCGACGACACTTCCTTTAAGCTAGTCACCAGTCCGCCGGTACTCAGTGAGGCACTTTTGCAGCCCCTGATACCTGCTACTTCAGATTCGCAGGCCTCTACTGAGACTCATTCAGAGTCTGGTATGCCGCGAGATGCTTCTTCGACTATGAAACCTGTGGGTGTCTCTACCTTGGATTGGTCCGGAGCCGCTGTGCAGGCACCAGCTTCTGAGGGTGTATTCAGGCGTACAGACTTGCATTTTAAACTGACGCCATCTTCTTCTTCCAGGCCTAAAACTTGACCCATGCCTAGAAAACCGACGTCCAAACCATATGCTCAGGCCCATATGCTTAAAAAACAAATGCTTAGAATAGCTGAAGACCTTGTTACCTTAATTAGGGGAAGCCAGCCTTCCCCCTCTAAGAGACCTAGAACTGATTTTCCTTCTGATTCTTCTGATCAGGAATCTGATATTTCTGTTTCTTCTGATTACCAGGATTTGCCCATATCTACCTGTGAGGATTCTGATGCAGAGGATTCTATTCCCTCTGCTTCCCCTCCAGAAGATTTTTCTTTTGGTGAAACCTTGCACACTCTTAGGGAGCATTTCCACTGGGAAAGCCATGATTACTCTGACTCCAAAAAGAGGCTTAGGGAATTTGTACTCCTCCCTTAACACAGGCCTTTAGCTATCCCGCCTCTTCTGGACATTATGGATGATGCTTTCTTGGAATCTAGCCTTTCCCCAGACACCTTACTTCCAACTCCCAGAAAGCCTGACTGGGATTACAGAGTACCTGACTCTCATAAGTTTCTCTTCAAGAATCCTTTTGCAGATCCAGAGACCATTTCCCAAGGACCAAAGGTCATTAAGGCTACTGCTGCCAAAAACCCTACCCCTTCTGATAGAGATTCTAGAGCCTTGGACAGATGGGGTAAGAAGGTATATACTTCTGCTACTTTGGCCATTAGGGCTTTAAATTGCCAGTTTCATATGTTAAAGTACCAGCAGCATATTATGGGACTACTTAAACAGAAAATGATGTTGATTCCTAACTATGCTGAACACAAAGAATTACAGGATTTAATGCATTCTGCAGAACAAGTTGGTAAACATACTTTGCAATGTGGTTTTGACTCTTAGAAGCATCTTGCAGGGCTACTGTCACCGGGTCTGTATTTAGAAGGCATGCTTGGCTTAAGGAGCAAAACTTGCCAGATCATGTTAAAGCTAAATTACTGGATGCTCCCTTAAACCAAGATCGCCTGTTTGGCAACAAATCAGAAGTAGTCCTCAAAAAGATGGAGGAAAAAGCTAAATTTATGCAAACTGTTAAAGATTTCCTGCAAGTACAGCCTCCCAGATTTAGTAAGCATTGGCCTTTAAAGAATTGTTCCTTTCCAACCTCTTCCAGGCTATCTCAGTCCAAACCCAGGAACAGTAGACCACCTAGGTTACAGTCTCAGGCCACGCACAAGCCTAAGCAGTGGGGGGCTCCCACTTCCAAAGCAGGGAGTAGTAAGACACCCCCTATGGGAAAATGGCACAATGACTTAACCTTAACCCTTCCAAGCCCTGCTCAGCTGCCTGCTCCCTTAGGAGGAAAGCTTGCCCTGCATGCAAAAAACTGGGAACTCATTACCCAGGACAAATGGGTTTTGAATATAGTTTCCCAAGGATACAGATTCCACTTCCACACCCTACCAACCCCAAATGGTTGGCCATACCTACCCCCAAATCAGTGGGCAGAGGCTCGACAGCAGGTTCTCTTTCTTCTAAGTATCGGGGCTATTCAACCTGTTCCAGCAGAAGAAAGGGGACAAGGTTTTTATTCAAGACTTTTCCTGGTACCCAGAAAAGACAGCTCCTGGCGTCCTATCTCTAAACACTTTTTTGGTAATCCCAAAATTCAAGATGCTAACATTTCAACAGCTGCTTTCTATGATAGGCAAAGATGCCTGGCTGGCAACCTTAGACTTAAAGGAAGCTTATCTGCACATTCCAATAAGGGAATCTTGCAGGAAATACCTATGGGCTCCACACACTTTCAGTTCTTTGCACTTCCCTTTGGCTTATCTACTGTGCCAGGGTATTCACAAAGTCTCTAGCTCCAGCCATTGCATTTTGCAGGCAGAGAAATATTCAAATATACCCATATTTGGACAATTGTCTGATTCAGGCAGAAAGCCAGGAATTGCTATTAAAACATCTGGCATTTGTAAAGAAACTTCTAAACTCACTGGGGTACACCATAAACAAAAAGAAATCTCACATAGTATCCTGCCAACAAATTGTATTCCTGGGAGCAAGCTTGAATACAACTTCCCAGATGTCTTTCCTACTCTAGAGAAACACGTTTATTTGGCAACCTACTTCAAACTACTGGCCACAAAGACCCAGCTATCTGCAAGGAAAATTCTGCAAGCCGTGGGATTTATGGCCTCTTGCATTCTACTAATTCCATATGCAAGACTGCATATGAGGAAACTGCAATGGTATCTAAAAAGCCTATGGTATCAATATTCTCAGGACCTGGAATCAAGGATTCCTATCATTCTTTGTATAAAGACAGAGTGCCTTTGGTGGGCAGAGGCCTGCTACCACAACAAGGGGCTCCCTTTCACTCTACCCCCTGTCGCCCAAACCCTAACAACAGACGCATCAGACTATGCATGGGGGGCTCACTTGGCAAGGTAGTGCATTCAGGGCAAATGGAACCCGAGACAGATGCACCTGCATATCAATCAAAAAGAAATGTTAGCTGTACAGAATTCCCCGACAGCTTTCAAGGACCGCATTCTTCCAGGACAATTATTGGTAGACAGACAACACCACAGTTATGTGGTACATAAACAAGCAGGGAGGAACGCACTCGTACCCTCTCTGCAGACTAGCCATGACTCTGTGGAACACAGCCTTGAGCTGCCAAGTGCACCTACAAGCTCAGTTCCTGCCAGGCAAGCTAAATTCACTGGCAGATGACCTAAGCAGAAATCTCATGGGCCCACACGAATGGAAACTGGAACCAAAAATATTCAACCTCTTGAGGAACAAATGGGGACCCCAGAGATAGACCTGTTCGCCTCCCCTCACAACTACCAGTTGGACAACTTCTGCACAAGGACTTCCCACAGTCAAGCTTGGAAAGTGGGTGCCCTGTCCTTTACCTGGGAAAGCCTCTCAGTTTATGCCTTTCCCCTCTGCCTCGCCTCTTGAAGATTCTGCTAAAGATCAAACAGGACAAACCAAGGAAAACACTGATTTCACCAGACTGGCCATGCGAGCACTGGTACCCCCTCTTGCGCAGCATGACACTGCTGGAACCATGGCACCTGCCTCAGACCCCTTCCCTGCTGTCCCAGCAGGTGGGCGAGATTCTGCACCCTCAGCTTCAAACCCTGAACCTTGCAGCCTGGCTTATTCCTAGAGCTCTCCAATAGCATCCCTCAGTAAGCAGGTGCTAGATGTCATTCTGGAGGCAAGGAGGCCTAGTAGTAGAAAATCCTATGCTGAAAAGTGGAAAAGATACTGTGCCTGGAGCCAGACTCAGGGGATGGGCACAATGGTGCCCAGCTTACCTCATATTCTTCAGTACTTAACAGAAATGCTCCACAAGGGCCTATCCTTCCCGTTGATTAAAATTCATGCCTCTGCCATTTTAGCACATTATAATATTGAACCACCCCTCTTCTCTCATCCCCTGCTAAAGCAATTCCTCAGAGGGGCCAAAAATTTAAGACCCCCCCAGGAGAGCCCCTACTCCTGCCTGGGACCTTAACTTTGTATTGGAAAAGCTCACTCTCCCTCCTTTTGAGCCAGCTGCAACCGCAGAGTTGAAATTCCTTTCTTGGAAAACAGCCTTCCTTCTAGCCATCACTTCAGCAAGAAGAGTGTCTGAATTACAGACCCTCATGGCAGTGGAGCCCTTCATTATCTTCCATGCAGACAGGGTTTCCCTCAGGACCAATTCTTCCTTTATGCCCATGGTGGTGTCTAGTATGGCCCTTAATCAGTCCATTCATTTGCCTACCTTTTTCCCAAATCCACAAAACAAAAGAGAATGAATACTGCACTCTGTGGACATGCACAGACAACTTGGATTTTATTTGGACAGGACTAAGCCTCTCAGAAAATCTGAACAGCTGCTAGTTGGCTTTGCTGCAAAGGCAGAGGGGAAGGCCATTTCAAAGCAAACCATTTCTAAGTGGATAGCCCATTGCATTCATTTCTGCTATAAGCACCATGAAAAACCTACCCCACAGGGGATAAGATCACATTCCACCAGGGCTGCATCTACCTCTACAGCCTTTCTCTGAGGTGTCCCTACCAGGGACATCCTAGAAGCTGCTACCTGGAGCTCTGTATATACCTTCACCAAGCATTACCACATGCCTATTTTTTCTAAATCCAGAGCTGGTTTTGTCACAGCAGTCTTGCAGGGCTTAATAGCTGGCCCTGATGCTCTCTAACTTCCTCCTCCCTTCCTTATCTTTGGGAATCTACCCAAATGTGATGACTGCAACAGTGAAACATGAACAACATAGTACAGTTGTGTACACTTACCATAAATGTAGATGTTCGAGTGTATTCACTGTTGCAGTCCTGGTTACCCTCCCTCCAGCCCCCTGACCTCTCTTGGCTCTACCTTTCCTTCTTGTTTGGTGTATTTGCTTTTTGTTGGAGGGTTACCATAACATATAATTGCTTCCCATTGTGGGGGCACCTGACATCTGCGGCAAGAAAAACTGATGTAATGGCGTCAGCTGCATGTTTTATACCCCTGATGACCTGACATCATGGAAGAAGAGACAGCATCCGATGCAGGAATCCAAGACTCTGGTATTCAGGCCAGCTGAGGGCTACCTGCAGGCAGATAACCCAAACGTGATGACTGCAACAGTGAATACACTCGAACATCTACATTTATGGTAAGTGTACACAACTGTACTTTCTTCATAAAAGGATCCATAACCTGAGTTCTGAATACAGTACAAATTTCCACTGTGCTCAGTCTTAGAGGTACTTCGAGGTGACAGAACCCAAAGTTTGCCAAACTTGCAAGTTTTGACAGGCTTGGTAGAACTGAAGGTTCATGGAGTTGCCTGCTACTTTCTTTTAGTTTGCCATCTGCATAAACCAGTTGAAGTAGCCCCACTGTTAATATGCCTGAAGCTGTATCTTGGAGCCCTGGGCTTAGTTCCTAAACTGGCAAGTAGGTCTTTCTTGTTTTTGTTGAAATATCTCCATGACTGCAGTAGCCATATTGGCAACTTCTTTAGTAACTGCAAAACACACTGATGCACAGAGGGTGATGAGAAGTGCGCACGTGGAAAGCCACAAGACTTGTTCATTTGTCTGTTAATGGAATACAATAAATTTTGTTTCATAAACATTGTGGGAAAGACCAGGAGATGTCCTAGGAGGGGCTTAGTATGGAAAGCACAACCAGTGCATGGAGCAGAACAACGCTTGAGGAATGCTAGAAAGCAAGTATTAAAAAAATCATAACCACTCAGTCCTGAATCCAGGTCTCCCAAATCTAGAAACAGATGCAGAACTACTCAGCTGATAGTCATGTCTGGTAAGAGTACAGTATTTTTTTCACAAATGATGGATGCACCTCACAGTTGGTCTCATTAAAGTAACACAGAGTGTACTGACACTTTTTTGCATTTCTTACCTGCTTCTCCCACAAGCAAAGAGACAGACACTCAAATCCTATTCCAGAATATGCTTGTATCTTTAGGGTTGGCATATATGATTTCTCTATGCTTTGAACACAGTGTTTTGAAAAACCCACACCTCATAATCAGCCCAGGTGACATTTTTTTCCCCACAAACCCCCTTTAGAACCTGTTTATGCAGTGACTCAGCAAAATCATTGTATGGAATTTGCATTGTTTCTCAGGTAACCTTTGACATACGAAACTGATGAATGCTGTAGTGACATCTGTTCAAGTTACACCCACAGCTGGACTTTTGTCAGCTGTCAGTGTTACACTGAAACTTACAGCAGTTCTGTAATTAACATGCCACCCCCTATTGCTCAAGTCATTAAAGAAATACAAAGTACATTAGATAAATCTAAAGAGCTGGTCTTTATCACTGTTTTGCTATTACATATTTTACAGAAGTTTGTCACCCTGGAAATATTTAAGTAACTAATCACCAAGACTTTAATAAACATCATATTCTATGATGCATTTAGATTACATTAATTATGTAAATATAAAGAGGCATAAATAAAATGCTGTAAAATGACAATTATTTTAAACAGAAAGTAGCATCATGTATGATATTTTGTGTGCACAGGTAATTTAGCAAGCACATGTACATGAAGCCAGGTATTTATTCTTTGATTCATTTAACTTGGCTGACCAAATGGATGGTACAGTTCTGTTTCTAAGAGGCAAAGGAAAGCCCTTTTAATAGAAGTGCCTGTGTTTTTTTAAAGGTGACCTGGAAGCACAGGTTAAGTGTCACAGTATGAAACTGGTGGTTGTAATATCCTGACGAGCCAGAAATCCTAGACTTACCTCAAAGTTAAAGAAAGAATACTTGGTATAAGTTATATTTGGATAAATTTTTTTGGGCTGCAACTTTCAGCGTCTTTAGATGATAAGGTGCTGCAAAGCAGGTGGCACCAGACTAGACTGTCTAGCTATTCGTCACATTATGTAATCAGCTCTTTATCACACCTTAGAGTTTCCTGTATAATTGGTTACTGTATGCTCCAGATGTCCCAAATTCTATGTACACACCTGCACACATACCAGCTCAGCTGTATGTTATGTGTATGTGCGCGCGTGTGTGTGTATTCTTGTCATGATATCTAAAACTTACAATAGCTAAAACACAAAATAATTAATCCCATATTTCAAAGAATAAAACCTATTTTATGAAGAGGGGCAGGCCCCCCACACCCCCTATAACTTATATATACTCTGGCTCACACAACAGTGGGGAAAGAACAAATACCCACTGACAACAGTTTTTGATATTGTGAGTTATACATATTTTTTACCAGTGAAAGCCTTTAGATAGTCTGAGTTGCAATCAAATGAATGTATCCCATATATATTTGTGTGTGTGTGTGTCTGTCTGTATAAAAAATTTGCGCAGACCTGTGCAGGTTATATATGTGTGTGTGTTTATATAACCACAAGTTTGTGTGTGTGGCTGTATGCATACATATGTGTGTATACACTCTACATTTGTGTGCGTAGGAGGGGGCTAGCTATATAACCTTATTTACTAATGTTGAACTTACACATATGGGGACCTATTCCACAATTTTGTCCAAACAGCTGAGACAGGTGTAGCCACCAGGTTCTAGATGATTGCCAGTGGTGAAGTGACACCCCTGCCCCATGTGCAAAAATGGGAAAAGGGTTCTGGATGGATGGATACAGCATTAAAATGGTACTTATGTGTTGCTATGTAATATGACTTGTAGTTGTCTGCAGATTGTGGTGGCCTTGTAGAGCCAAGTACTGTACTGCTGATGCAAGAAAAAACATCAGTGGATCCACTTTTGATTTGTTGGACCCACGTGACGCATCATTAGGTTATATTTAATGGTCTACTTAATTACTTTATTTGTTAACTTGGATGTTACCATTTGTAAATAAAAGGATTGTTCTTACCAGTTAGAAGATACATTTCACAAGATGAAGGGAGGATGTTATTTAGGAAATACAACAGTTTATGTAAACAGTGCCTGATAACACCTCGGACTATATAATGACAATTAAAAATGGTTAAGAACACCCTGCATTTTGAAACTATGTCTGCAACTCTGTAATACTCAAGAGCAAAACAAAACAAGTTTGTAAAACCTTTTGCCCAGTTACTAAATTATTTCAATACGTACTTTCATGGCATATTTTAACTTGAGGAATGCACTGGCATCATTTTTATAAGTGGTGTATAAAATGCACTTTAAAACAAGTACTGTTAATTTGTACATAATTTGCATACCTATTGAGTTAAATATATTTGTATATGAAGTTTTTTTTTAATTAATTTTCATCCATTTTAGCTGGTTTAGTTTTGCATATACGTTTCATGCTACTGTTTAATTCATAACTTTATTCATAACTGCTTAATGTTTTGTTAATTAATATCTTGTAGCACATTAGTGTGATACATTCAGAAGGCCTAATTATATAATGCTAAAAAGAAAGCACTGAGACACCTTGCCAGATATAACCTGAAAATACATTCACTCGATGCAGAGAGCTGACCTATTGAACTTCGGTGGTCACCTATTTCATGAGCATCAGTCTTTGGGTCAGGTACTTAAAATAGAGCCCCAGCCTTTGGCCTTGATAGCACTTATCTAGTGTGCTACCAAAATCTGGACTGCTTCCCATTTTGAGCAGGCAAAGAATGTTTAATGTGCATCATTCTCCAGTAACGTCATCAATTAGGAGAAGGTTAAAAATAGCAGTGCTGTCAAGCTCTGACGCTTCCAAACCACACAGGTGAAGCTATGTGAAGTACTTAAGTGACAGTCTTTTCTGAAACAGTCAATGAAGGTAACTTGGCCACAACCTTTCCATCTAAAATATATAATTTACAATAAGAGTGATGGTGAAGTTTTCTTTATATATACCAGGTGTCCATGTCTTTTATACTTTTATCTCAGTTTGGCATAGCACCTTAGTTAACCTGTATTGTACTGAAAAGAAAATCATATGACTGTTAATATTAGTGCTGCCTTGGTAAAGCATCCATGTAGCTTTTCATCCTAAATAAAGATATATTTTATGTCTGTGTTCCTTTTTTTTCTGCCCACCTTAAAAGTAAACAATATGACATGGTACTGATGTGTGTGAATATATACATATGTATCAATATCAATATACACACACAAACACACTAACTCCAGAATCTAGTGAGATAATAAATTATATTTCAGTTATTAAAATAAGCATACAAAAACAAGCATTGCAGTAATGGTAGACATTTCCTCTTTTCAGCAGTTTGTAAATATAATGTAATCAAAGCAGTGCTATACAATGCAGAAATATATTAACAGTCTTAAGTACGAAGATGGTGTTATCATATATCCTCTTGACAAGTACAGCATATGTGTATTGTAACACATCCTATACGTGATAAAAATGATTTGCTATGTAACAGGTCATAGATGGTTAGTCCCCATATCACAGATTTGTCATTTTGCAGCTTAGTCAATATATGCATTATTGTTATAAGCAAATAATGTGTCCCCTGTGCATAGATGTCATATTAAGGGGTGCTTCCACAAATGTGAGATTTAAATTATGGGTGCTCTCAGTATAGTGTCATTTGTTAGTATATATATATATATATATATATATATATAATAATCTTGTTAATAAAAAAGGTTCTGTCAGAAATCTAATTTTATTCTGCCAATCTTCAAGAGTGTGTTTCTTTTTATAATGTATTACTTGTGCTTATTTTAGAACAGAATAACATACATACGATATTTAGCGTACCTCAGTGTATGATTGAAATATGTGCATTCTTAAATTATTTTACTATCTTCTAATAAATAAACAATGATACAATCCTCAGTCTATGGTCCAGCTTGTAAGCCAACCAGTGGCATCAGACTGTATCGAAGGCCAAGAAAGAAAAAAACAGCTGGATAACCATGACTGTTGACACAATTTTAATAAAATGCACCATAAAAAGATAAAAGACAAGCGTTTTCACTTGTGATTCCTCAGGTCTTAATACAAACCACAGTGAAAGGCTCATACTTAAATACTTAAATCAATTCAACACCAAAGCAGTAAAGTATAATTAACCTCTTAAAAGAGATGTATACAAATATTTTCACTTTAATCTGCGTGCTTTTAGGGCAGGTTTTAAACTGACTACAATTAATTCCTGGTAGCCTGTGGGCCTGCAATCATAGAATCCATCGCAATTCTATTTGCTCGAAGTTATTGTCTGTCACCCCCTCTACTGTTAACATGCACCAATTGTAATACTTTAAAATTAAAATGATGGCCTGGATGCACCATTATGTGTTTTGATAAAGCAGTGTTTTCACTCTGTTTACGTATCTCATATAGATGCTTACTAATCCGTTCTTTTAGTTTTTGTGTGTTTTTTCCCACATAATAGCAAGAACAGGAAGCACAAGTAACCAAGTAAATCAAATGAGTGCTGTTACAGTCTGCATGAAACCTCAGCTGAAACCTAAAGGGAGTATTGGGGCATATAATCTCTTGTACACTTATGACAGGACAAAAACTACACTTCCTGCATGGATATGTACCTGGATTCTTAGTGATGTGATAAGATTTCTTATTATCCTGACACAGTCTTTTTAAGATAATATTATTATACACAAAATGTGGGGTTACACCCACTATCTTGGCTGTACCATGGTCCATAGTTAACAGAGACCAATGCTTCTGAATAATATTCCTTACAGCTTTGTTACTACTAGTAAAACTAGTTACAAAGGAGTGTGGGTGCACTCTATTAGGGCAACCATTGCTGTTAGTATTATTACCATTTAAAACATTAGGTAAAGCAAAATCAGAAATGTTATGTTGTGCCCCCATATTACGTGTTTCTTATACCCTCTCTCAAGAAAATGTTCCATTCGTTCCATCTCAGTGACACGTGTATGACTACCTTCACATAAACTTTTAACCCTTAAGAACTGACTTTTTACAATATTGGGAAAAATATGTCTAGGGTGCATACTATCATAACTTAGTCCTTTACGCCAACAGGGTTTCCTATATAGAGTGGTAGTTATTAAACCCTCTTCGTTCCTTTGAAGGCTCACATCCAAAAAATCAATACATTGTTGTGAGCTAGTGATAATAAATCTCAAAAAGTCAGTAGTAGATTCCATCACAGCAATAAATCTGGTTAAAGAATTTTCATCCCCATCCCAAAGCATAAAAACATCAACAAAACGTCAATATAGTTTGACCCTATAGCCATCAGGATGCTGAAACAAATATTTAGATTCCCAAAAATGCATAACTAAAGTCACATAAGAATTTGTGCATGGGGTGCCCATAGCGACACCCCATTTTTCCAAATACATTTGCTGTTCAAACATTACTACATTGTTGTTCAATATGAAATCTAAAAATGTACATATATCTATGTCCAAAGCACCCCATTTGTCTACATTAAGCAACATCTCCCTAATGGCTTCAACACCATACTCATTGGGTATACAGGTGAACAAATTCTTAACATCCATAGTCACCATTAAAAAATGTTAACAGTATTAGGTACAACTTCCTTCAATTTGTTCTCAACATAAATGGAGAGGGGCACTTATCCATCCACCCCCAGATAGGTCTTAGGCATGGTGGCTTCACGGATTTGTGTATTTTTGGTAGGCCCTTAATTATAGGTATGACAGGATGAGTAACATTCAAAAAATCATATAGCCTTTCCGTTATATATCTTCCTGCTAATAAACCATACAGATATTCATGTATTTTACTACTTATAGGTTCAATAGCATGCCTATCAGTCGGTAAATCTCTACTAGTATCACTAAGAAGATCCTTCATCGCTGTTACATAATCCTTCATGTTTAATAAAACAACCACCCCTCCCTTGTCAGCTGGCTTTATACAAATATTAACATTGTGACACAAATCGTCAAGTGCTTCCCTTTCAGCTGATGTTAAATTATAAAAATCATGGTTGGAATTTGAAGCACTAAGGGTTTGACATAATTCTTCTTCACAAACTTTAACAAAATACTCTACATGTGTAGGCATAGGGGGCACAAAAGTACTGGGTTTACTATGTTTAGGAGCATTATGCATACCAATATCTTGAAACAACAGTTTGCATGACAAATTTCGAACAAACATTCTGAAGTCCATACAAATGTCACTTAACTTGGCTGCTGCTGCTGGAAAGAATGAGAGTCCTCTGTTTAATATGCTCAATTCTATAGGATCCAGTATATAATCAGGGAGATTTACCACAAGTGTTTTCATTGATGAGGGAAAGGCAGTCCATACAGCCTACCTCGATCTGGCTAATATCATTGAAAAACTCATCAGCTTAAATGTTAACCCATACATCACAAGATGGGTTGCAAACTGGCTGAGTGACAGAACCCACAGGGTCAGAGTTGCTGGCGCCATGTCAGACTCAAAGCCTGTCACAAGTGGTGTCCCACAGGGCTCAGTCCTGGGCCCACTCTTGTTTGGCATCTACTTTAGTACAAGCAAACACAGGAGGGTTATGGCTGACAAAGTTTGCAGATGACTGCAAGCCATAGTAGAAAACACATCTGACACAGATATCCTTCAGAAGGGTCTCACAGAAATGGATAACTGGTGCCAGAGCCACGGCCTAAAGTTAAATGCCAAAAAAAAACAAGGTTACTAGCTACCAAATAGGTGGCAATCCACTGAGCACAGAAGTTATCAGGGACCTGGGGACCCAGGTTGATAGTAGTCTGTCATTCGACACCCATGTAGCTAAAGTAGTCAGGAAGACCTTCTACATTGCCCACCTTATCATGAAGGGATTCTCATCTAGATCAAGGGAGGTCATAGTCTCCCTTTACTCATCACTCATCAGACCAATGATTGAGTACAATGCCCAATGTACCTGACCTGACACTTGCAGCAGCTGGAGAGGCCACAAAAGTTCCTCACCAAAAGGATAAAGGGTCTCAAAAATCTGTCCTATGCTGCCCGACTGAAAGAACTCCAGCTCTATTCAGGTGACCTTTGCCTAACATACAAGGCCATGTCAAACCCAGATTTGATGAATATGCTTCACCTCAAAAATCTAGATCCATCAGAGCCACAAGTGGCCTTGTTCAAGAGAAATCTTGACCAATGGATGGGAGATCGCAGATATACCCCAAAATAATGGGTATAGTTCCCCAGGCAGATAGCCTAGTATGAACCTATGAACCTATGTTGTTCATATATCCTCAGTCACCTGAGAACATCCGTTTCTGTCTCCCTCGACTTATAGAGCGTGTGGGGCCGAACCTTTTCTGTTGAATAGGAAGTGGTAAAAAAATGCTCCATGGTAGTGGGCTTCATTATTTTCGGTTTGGCTCCAACCTGAGCATATGTCAAGGTTTGTTAGTTAGGAGGTGGAGTCATAGTCATGTTATCATAGTTCGTAGATGACATTAGAGTGGGCATGACCATATCGTTAGACATCATACTGGAACTAATAGTAGGCTCTACGATACAGTGGCTCATGGCAACCACTGTGGATTGTATTGCATCAACATTCTCTGTTGCATTACTATTTTCTACCTGTGTTTTACTGTCAAACTTGGGCCATACAAACACATTCCCCATCCGAAAGTCATTATTATCATGTTGTAGCTTTTTCTGCTTAGTCTGTTGTAGTTTTGTCTCATATAACAAAATATTAGAGCACATATTTGCAATCTGGGTTTGGTACATGGGTTCCTTGTAGCGCAAGGTAAGTTCTGAATACATAAGTTCAGTCTTAATATAAAGTTCTTCTTATATAGGCTTAAAATAGTCCAACATTAAGTGGACATATTTAAAGCCAAAATTAAGTTTTAGCTGTTGCCATTGACGTAATAAATCTGGATATGCTTCTCCACATGTTGGCTAGGACAAACCATTTTAATTTATACAAGTCATCTTCCAGGGTTCTCAAAGATTTGCTAAATGTTTCTAACTCACCGGCATTAACCATTGATGTGGTGGTAGTAATGTGCTCAAAAGTAAGCATTAAAAATGGATTTTCTTGTCTCTGGAAGACCTCATTACGTTTCTTCTTCAGCATTTCTTCATTGTTTAGTACAACATCTTTCACAGTAGAGCTTGCAACCATGCATACATTGGCAAAGCAAGAATATAATTGATGAAATAATTACCAGCATATACCAAGAACCCAAGCTGGAAGTCCAAACAGCAAACAAAGTAAAAAACAGCTGGATAACCACGACTGTTGACACAATTTTAATAAGATGCACCATAAAACAGATAAAAGACAAGCGCTTTCGCTAGTGTTTCCTCAGGTCATAATACAAACCACAATAAAAGGCTCATACTTAATTGCTTTGGTATTGAATTGATTTATATATCTAAGTATAATTAACTTGTTAAAAAAAAGCACACAGATTAAAGTGAAAATATTTGTATATACTTCTTTGAAATGTTATGAAGTATATTATGTTTTGTAACATTATACATTTGTGGAAAAAAGGAGATTATAGGGCTCCCTATTGAAATGTCAGCACTTGAAATGCCAAGTGTCAAGAAAATGGAAAAAAAATCACAGGAAAAGAGCAAATCTCAAAGATTATCCTTTTTTTGCAAGGGGGAAAGCCACCCACATTCCCTGAACTTATATATTCCTACTTGAGATCACAGAAAATATTTCTGGAAATGGCCATCTTGGACCCAAGTCCATTTTTTGACCATTCAGTCTCCATGTTCCAGGACTCGCTCTGGTGGGTCCCAACATTTCACGGTTACCAGATTATAGCTATATTTTATGTCTCCATGTTTCAGGACTTGCTCAGGTGGGTCCCAGCATTTCACGGTTACCAGATTATAGCTTTATTTTATGTCTCCATGTTTCAGGACTCGCTCTGGTGGGTCCCAGCATTTCACAGTTATCACATTATAGCTTTATTTTACATCTCTATGTTTCAGGACTCGTTGTGGTGGGTCCCAACATTTCACGGTTACCAGATTATGGCTTTATTTTACATCTCCATGTTTCAGGACTCGTTGTGGTGGGTCCCAACATTTCACGGTTACCAGATTATGGCTTCATTTTACTTATGCTTTGCTATATGGTGAGAACAACTCCAGGAAATGTCAGCAGAGTGGGGTACAGAGCAGAAGAAGCAAACCAGTAGCGTGCAGTATTTCTGAGATGAACCGAATAAATGAAAAATATGTATCCAGTTAATGAAAAGTGAGCAAGTTCAAGTCAACACAGTAAAAGACTCTGTAGCATAATATGCAAGTAGGTAAGATAATGCAATGCTAAGAAATTTAATGTGTCATATGAGCACATATAGCAACAATGCAAAAATAAGTATAGTATAAATTCATAAGTATATACTAGGCTAATGACCACTGGGGTCTTTATAAGCCTAGCCTTGCAATCCAAATGTATCCCACAGGCTATTTTACCTTAGAGGTTGTTTTCAGGGGTGTATATTAGGGTATGATTTAACTGCTGCCTCTGTTCATCAAAGAGATAGGTGTCATACTTGGGGGTGAATCTTAGATTTCAAATTCACTGGTCAAGGATATACTTGAATAGGATTAGGGAAATGGAACAAGATTCACTCACTCCAGGTATCTCAACCTAGCCTGTGACATTAACAGAACATGGTGGAAAGACGGATATGTTTCTCAGAGATTGACGCTTCTCTGGAATAAACTCACAATTCATGTGAAGCAGAGCTCCTCAATGACCCTATTTAAGTGCAACCTAGACAATTGGATAGAAGACCTTAAATTCAACTCTGGAGTGGCATCTGTGTCCCTCATGGACAGGGGCTGTTGGTACTGATCATAGTCTCGCCCTGCAAATAAAAAAACATTTAACCATGGCCAATTAGGGACCATGGGTATAACATGGTTAGGCTTGTAAAGGCCCTAGGGCCATTAGCCTCATAACCTGCTATGATCC
Organism: Protopterus annectens; assembly: GCF_019279795.1. Lineage (NCBI taxonomy): Eukaryota > Metazoa > Chordata > Ceratodontiformes > Protopteridae > Protopterus > Protopterus annectens. The sequence goes on from NC_056747.1 coordinate 278,942,341, forward strand.
TATGAAAGGCTCAGTGTCTCATGGATGGGAAGGCTATTCCAGAGAATGGGAATACTCTGAGATAGATACCTTTCCCTACATGTCCTTTTTGAAGCACAAGCAAAATTTAAATCCTTAGATCTAGTATTTGACACTGTTAATTTTGTGGATATGCAAAAGGTTCATCTAGGAGGGATATAAGGATGCTGTGTGTGCCAGGCATAAATCACCCCTCAGCAGTCTGTAGGAAACAGAGTAATAGGGATAGGTCTTAGAGTTGATCTGCTTTGGGCATTGGGTTTATGTTCTGTATTCTTTTTGTGAGGAATCTCTCTTAACTTTCCAGTTGTTGCATGAGCCTGGTCAGGTACATAGTGTTTAATGACAAAGGGAAATATCTTTTGCAACAAAAATTATTTATGAGTGGATAAAAGGACCAAAAAAATGGAACAGTATCAAAACTTTGGTAGGAGTAAAGAAAATTAAATGCAACAGGGAGCTATGTACGTAGAATAAAGGACCTAAAATGAGGTGAAGCCTTCAACATAGAAATACTTACAAAATGTGGCACATTGTAATAGTTATTTTTTTCTTCAAATTACAGTTTTGTTGCTTTTTATTTTCCTTTGGGAAGAGGAAGACTGTTCCAGGTACCACACAGAGAAGATGCATCGGCCATGGTTTTAACTGTGACCTGAGGAGTACAGATATCTAGCAGTGGAGTAACAGACAAGGAAAGAGTGCTGTATGGATGGTCTTGCTGAATAAAATCAGCGACATGACAAACTGAATAGAATGCAGTTTAGTTAGTAGGAAAATGGCATCCATTTTAACTCCTTAAAGAAGTCACAATGGTGTGTTCTGAAAGGGCTAAGATAGCAAATATGGCAGTCTTGCTTTAAACATCTCCTGTTTTGAGGTACTGCTTGAACAAGTCCACTAAGTTTGTTTGTTACCACTGATGTGTTTGAAGCACAAAATAAAAAATGTTTTCTTCTAGAACTAGGTGAAAGGTAACTCTTAATTCACTTCATGCTTTCCAATCACTGACTGCACTTTTTTATGCAGGGGAATCAAAATTGTTTATCTAGAGATGGGGAGTCTTCAGTAACACCACTAAGGAATTGTAATGCTATCCATACATTGTATAAAAACTCCTCTGTTGGCAGTAATGCTAAGGTCTTTTAAATGGATTTCCTGATAATTAGCTACTGCAGAAATGGATTAAGTTGGATTTGTAAGAGTAAAGATAAAAACCCTTAAATGAATGTTCTTGTTTACAGAATCCCCCTTGAAGGTTCATTTGCTTAATGGAAAGTCACTTGTTTCTGTATGATTTTGAGATCGACATGTTGGTGTACTGTTAAGTCTGCATTGTAAGGACAAAGAGTTAAACTAGTTGAATAAACAACAGTGGGGTGGGTCTATATCAGAAGAGCAAAACTTCACAAGAACAAACGCTCAAACATCAAAAAAGCACAAACATCGAACTTGATATTGTGGGGTGCTGTGCCCCCCACACACCCCACTAAGTATATATTCCAACTCTGAGGTCGCACTACAGTGAGGAAAGGGCAAATATTCCTATCCTCACTGTACTGCGACCCCAGAAATAGCATTTCGATGTCCGGCATTTTCGATCAGAAGAGCGTTCGTTCTTGTGAACTTCTGCTCTTCTGATATAGACACCAGTGGGCTAAGCATTAACCCCCCCCTTTTTAATACAGTCAGTTTTATTTGCATCAGTCACTTGCAAAACAGTTTTCTGCCTTTTTTTGCTTAATTTGCATACTTTATGATTTGGTTGTCTAGCTAGACATGGTTTCTTGTCATGATAACTTTATCTTTTTTTAAAGGAGAAGCATCTTTATTAAATTATCACTTATTACATTGGCAATCATACATTTATATAAATGAAAACAAACCATATTAACATATTTTCAATTGCAAACATTATACATCACAATCTGTCCATTGTTAGTCAAACATTATATAGCTTATTCAATTCCTGCCTTCCCTCAAACCTCATTTCTCCTCCAAAACATTATTCTGTATGTACTGTTTCCACAATTCCATTTTTTTTATATAATTTGCACCTACCTTTTTCTGAAGATCCCACTTCCAGATGTTTTATTTGTGTTACTATATTTACTGCGTCTAGTACAGTTGGTTTACATTTTGATTTCCATTTTCTAGTAATTGATTTTCTGGCAGCCACCAGAATTAAACTCAGCAAGGCCTTGCTATGTCTAGGCAATTCTGATTCTGTATTACAGCTCAAAAAATAAGTCCCTTAGTTACACCAATTTGGTCACCCAGGATATCTTGATAGAGTAGTCTACAGGAAATTTTTAAGGCCTTCCAACTCTTTACACCCCAAAATATCTTCCAAATTATCTCTTTTCTTCCCCTCATACCTCCAACATTTGCAATCTACCTGAGGAAAAATTCTTTGGAGTCTGCTTGGGATATAAACATACCTATGCAAACAGTTCCAAGCAAAGATCCTAAATCTTCTAGACTTTGTTGCATATTTGGGAGCCAAACACATTCCCCCATTGTTTTGTTGTGAATTGCTTATCTAGTCTCTCTTCCTAATCCTTTCTAACCTCTTCAGATTGATTCTTATAGTTGTCATGCAATAGTCTATATGGCCTACTAATTATCCCATTTTTAACAGCAGCTTCTGTTTTTGATTCTTCTAGTGCTGATATTTCACTTATTATCCCCCTATTTATTTCTCTTTGTATAAACTTTGATATCAGTCCTTGATAGGGAAGGCAATCTCTATCCTGCAGTCCAAATTAATTATTGACCTCTTCCCATTCTGTTATCTTTCCCTGTCTAATTATTTACTTCCAATACTTTGGTTCCTTTGCCAGTTCTCTCCAGTAAATTCCAGCCCCCCTCTTGCCTATTCTGTGTACCCCTAATTGTAGTCAACCCTATCAGCAGAAATTACAGTTTTATAAAATCTTACCATAACAGTAGATGTCCTTCTCCTCACTGTTGCAGTATTTTTTAGATAAGGGATCTCCTGCCAAGGATAGCCCAATGTCCAGCCAGAATACTAAAGCCTTCACTTGTTATAGGTGCATTATGTTACAGGTATGCTCCTGTGCAAAATGTAGGGCATAAAGGTGTATGAATGCAAACAAATGAAAATGCCCAGGAGGAATAAAATACCCTCAGGGACAAAGAAGGACATGTGCATCTAGAAGGAAAAATAAAGAAGGGAGAAGGGCCCCTCAGGCAGGAGGACAACCAGAAAACAGGGAGATTCAAGACATAGAGGGAAGGAGAAAATACTGCAACAGTGAATAGAAGGACATCTACTGTTATGGTAAGATTTTACACAACACATGTATTTGTGTGTATGCATACATGTGCAATATCTATATCATTATATATGTTTACGGAGATATACAGTAGTGTCTGGTGACTTAAAATCAAAGGGGGGTTCCAGGAGACAGCTGAATGGGTAGGGCCAATGGGAAGGGGTGTGGTCAAGTAGAAAGGGGCAGGGTTATGCTCAAAACCACAGCAACTGGAACTTTAATTAAATACAGCTGCCCTGGGTGCCAAACCATCATTACAAGAGTCCAATCAAGACAAAATGAAATGTAGAAGAAAAAAATATTTCAGTACATTGGCTACATGACAGCTTACTTAATATCTAGATGGAAACAAAAAGGTTGTGAGGCATGAAAAAATAAATTACTTTTTAAATACATTACTGGAATGCCAATCAAAATCAAGTATAAAACAAAACAAGCAGCACTCAACTCAAACCACTTCTCCTTGCACTGCAGTTCTAATTATAATTTATATTCAGCTTTATAAAAGTACCAAGTACCATGCTGAAAGTAGCAATCTCTGTGATACCCTCACTTGTAAAAATATTTCTTATCCAAAAAAGACCTTCTGCCTGACAACTATCTACTTGTTTCATAGGGAAAACATGATCAAAGTACAAAATGAACAGCAAACAAGAAACAAGCTCAAGATAAATTGCTTAAAGGATTACTGCATAGGTTATGGACCACACATGATAGATTGGCATTCTGTTTAGTTTATGTGTAAAGCCTGCAAAGATGACTGCAAGTCTCCAACAAATGTAATGAGCTTCTGAAAATACTGTAATACTGTCCTTTATTACAAATACTTGTCATATGCATTTCAATACTTAAGGCTTATACATTATCGAGTTCTGTAAATATTCTCTGAATGGCAACAACAAAAAGACTTTCAATGTTGGTAATTATTTAACAGTATGCTTATTAAAGCTTACTGGCATCTTACAATGTCAGACAAGCTTATCTGATGGTCATTAAAGCATTGCTACTTAAATACAGAGCAACAGGGCACTGCAACAGCATGCATATTCTGAATAATTTGTTTGTGTCTTTCGGCTTTTCCTGGTTAGGGGTCGCCACAGCGGAACTCCGGTCCGCTAATGATTGGTAGTTGATTTTTATGTGCCAAGTTACCAGCCCTAACGCACAACCTTCAACGAAGGTACGCCTATTCACGCATGTCTCCATGCAGAAGACGCTCTAGCTGAGAATCGAACCTGACACCGTCTTACCTTGAGGTGACAACGCTACCGCAGCACCACCACCACCAAGAAGCATAAATCAACAGTATATAAATATGACAGAAAAACAGAACATTCTGCAAAATCAAGGACATATGAAAAGCCACTGTTGTACTTGTGTCTACTTTGGATGGGGGAATATCTGCACACTTACACTGCATAACTGCTCCTTGCCTTTTTTTGGACATATGCAGAGTCACTACATGGGGGAGTGGGGTGCAACAAGTATGTCACAATTTGAAATGTCTCTGGCTGACTGTGATGGCTCTGACACATTTGCCATACCTCTTAACCTCAGAGCATGAAATCTGGACAAAGCCATACATAGAAGTGGGTAAATGCCCAAAAATAAGGACAATTTTTAAATATTGCTCTTATAAACTTAGAAAGATAATAGTAGTATTCTTGCATTAGTATGAATTTTCTGAAGGGTATGAAATCTGAAACTCAAATGTCTCATTATTTTCTAACTTCAATCTTTAATGATTTGCCACTAATTTGCCAGAAAACAATTTTATGAAAAAACGGACCAAAATGTGTTGCACAAATATAAAATTGCCACACAATACAGCTGGGAACCTGTCAAAGAAGGGACACTTTTTAATATTAGCACTGTTAATTTGAGCAGCTGACAAAATAAAAGAATCTACATGCATTTCTGAAATAAAAGCAATCTGTAACTCTGATCATTACAGTTTATAATTGTAAACCCTCCACGTTTTCTTCCAAAATTGTCATTTTGCAGAGGGATTATTAGGGGAGAGCAACCTTTTGAGCCCAAATCAGGGACAGTTGACAGGTTTGGATATTCCTAATTCTATAAAGCAATTTATTTGCACGTACCTCTCAACCTCTTAATGCAGGAAATCTGGACAAGGCCAAATATATTGGGAGAACATACAAACAATACTAAAAATTCCTCATGTATGAACTTAGTTGATAGAATAACAGGTCTGGCTTTAGCATGCGTTTTTCTGAAGGTTATGAAGGCTGTCTATCATTATTTAGTGATGTCATTCCTAAATTATTTGCCAGAAAACCTCAATTTTTATGAGGAACAAACCAAAAATAAGCAAAAATGTATTCATTCTACAAAAGTCTGGACAGTTGAGAGGTATAGTTCAGCTGGGGCTGTCTTTGAGTTTGCTGCCCTTCCCCCCTCACAAAATCATGGTCAAATGTTGCCTCCCCCTGCAGCCATTCCAATGTCCCATTACTTGGCTATTTTACCCCATTTACCATAAACACTGTTCGATTCACGGCTGGAGTGCCTTCTGTGTGGAGTCTGCATGTCCTCCCCGTGGTCGAGTGGCCTCCAAAAGACATGCGTGAATGGGCATGCCTTCGCTGAAGGTTGGGTGTTGGGCTGGCAACTCGGCACCATAAAAAAATCTACTGCCAATCATTAGCGGACCAGAGTTCCGCTGTGGCAACCTCTAACCAGGAAAAACTGAAAAGACAATCAAACTGTAATGTGCATACTGCTTTACTTCTGTAATGATTTGGATTTCATTTGAAAGTTTTATTTAGCATTTTACAGCACAAACACTAATAGACAATCTGCTAAACAAAGCAATGCAGTTTCACAATGAAAATACTTAGTATTAAAACTTCTCTGCCCTTGAAATCACATTCATTGAAACAGCACTGAAACCCACATTCAAAGAAAATATATTTTGCCAGTGACCGATAAAGATTAACTTTGGACAGTTTTCAAATCATGGGACCCTTGCACACGAAACATACATGTGTTCTTTAATACACCTTCCTGATTGTATTAAATAATATTCCTTGTATAATACAGTACAGTTGTTAGAGGGCATTTTAATTTATTGCTTTGAACATTTTTCCAGTAAACAATGAAAGAAAATGCATGCACCAATAATGACAAAACTGCCCAATTCAGAACATTTCCATCATAAAAGTCTACTCAAACTTCTACAGTCCACAAGTATCAATAAATATGCACAATCTCTGAAGAGGTCAGTCATCTAAATAATTCCACATTAAAGAGATCTGTAACTAATAGAGGTTGCTGCTAGCAAACAACTTTATATTTCAGTGTTTCATCTACAAATAAAGTACCTGTTGCCCTTGAGAAATAAATTGCCTATGTTAAATTAAAAAAAAGTTAAGCTAGTAATACTGCAATAGGGGATGGATGGCAAACTGATAACAGGTTCATAGTTATAAGGTATCATTGCCAAAAAGGACTGCAGCATCCACCTGCTTTACAACATAGTACAGCATCAGCAATGCATCTACATACTGTGGGAGTAGAACCCACAGCCTTCTGCATCAAAAGTAAGTATACTACCTGCTGTGCTGTTAACAATGCAAGCAGACTCAGCATAAGCAGCACTAAACTTCTCCTCCCTGCAGCTCTCAGCTCCTTGTAAAATCTACTAGACACTCAGCTGTATATCTCAACTTTGCAGCACAAGAAATCTGGAAAAAGCCAAAATTTATTGGGGGGGGGACAAAAGCCCCAAAACCAGGGACACGTTTTAAACATTGCTTGCATAATCTTGGAAAATTGCTAGAATAAAATAATGTGTTACCACCATACATTTCACTGCCAAGTCTTGAATCCAGGACCTTGTGCAAAACAGTCAAAGCAACATACCACTATGCCAAATCAGGTATTTTCTTAAAGAGAGGAAGACTAAAACTTAAATGGCACAAAATTTATACAATTGCAGAACATCGTAGCACACCTAAAACAATCATAATCTGAATCATAAATTAAAACATAAGCTTTCTCATTCATTTTTATGTTAAGAAAGAAATTTCACACATTGCACAATAAATGCAAGCTAAATACAAAAAAAAATAAATAAAAATAAGCCTCTCCCAATCAAATCCCCATTTTTTAAAAGCAGAAAACAGACTCCCACATATTTTATACACACACACACACACACACACACACACACACACACCTGGTTTTCCCCATTCATCTGCAGCAGCTTTCAATTCGATCGCCGTCTTTCCCCTCTGCAGCAGCTTTCAATCCGATCATCGTCCCATACAAGCAATAGCTCCAGCTTCAAGTTCAGTGTGTCCCCGCGAGAATAGCTCCAGCTTCATTCCCTGTAAGTAATGTGTTCCCACGAGAAGAGTTAGCCTGCAGATGTTGCAGTGCAGATCTCTTCAATTCTCTGTGGTCATTACAGCATAAAATTTTGGGCATCAGACTACAAAGATGCCTTCTTACTACTCCGGACTGCTGTTGCAGCAGTCTGGAGTTCCAGGAATGCTGAGCACGTGGGTTTTTTTTCTTTCCACAGCTTTTTATTTTCTTTGGGTACTTCAAAGGGATAGCATCACTAGAATATTTCATTGGAGTGCTCCATCTAGATATCTGATCTTCTTGGGACAGATTTTGATGCACAGCAGCTTTTCATGGAGACATAACTAGAGAAGTCTCTCTTAGAATCTGCATTTTCCTGCAGCAGCACTAGTTTTTGACAATTCTGGTTGTTCTTATTCTTGGACTTCAGTGTATCTGGCCCTCACAAAGGTCTCTTGAGTCATCCTATACAACCTTCCCTTTCATGTATGGACAATATGGTTTGGATGGTGGTCTAACCCCTTCAGCTTCAGGGTACAAATTTGCTCAGGACTTTTGTAGTCTTCATCTGACTCCATTCTACAAATCCTCTATTCTTCAGTTTTTGTCACAGTAATATTTCCTGAACCTGCTTATTTGTTTTGAGCATTTTTTTCTTTTGTAGTGTTTTTCAGGGATCAGTAATGTAAATGAAGTGTCAATTGCTTTCTGACCTTCTATACATTAGCAAGTGATCTGGTGAGAAAGTAAGTCCCTACATTGGAATGTTGTATTGCAAAGCAGCAAGCTGGTACTCCTCATGGATATATCAGATTCTTCACTGTTTGGATAACCAGTTCTACTCATCTGTTAGCCTAAGGATAGTGTGGACTGGATATTATAAGCCTAAAGTCCCACTCATGCACAAAATCTTCTTTGAATTACAGAACTTTGCATTGCAGACCATAACATGTGGTCGAAATCCTTTCCCTGTTCTGATTTGTCTTTTTTTTTTTTTTTTGGTCAGGGTTGTGTCATAGTATAAGTAGGACACAACACCCATTCATGGTTATCCAATGTGTGTGTGTGTGTGTGTGTGTGTGTGTGTGTGTGTGTGTGTGATATTTCCCCAGGCATAGAACAAGACCATGTGCCTCATGTTACACAGGCACCCTACAATGTATATCACTGTAGAGTTATGTCAGTAGGGATGTGAATGTTGTCATATACCTTTTTTCTGAGTTCCACAGCAGGATGCTCAAACATAACAAAACATATAAAATGTAAGTTTTCATATGTAAAAAATGAGATATTGTTACAGGTGCTCCATCACCATGGTGGGTGGATGATCAGCCATGATACATCACACTGGCCCCTTCATGACTGTTCCTAGCAGAATGTGGTAAATCTCCTTCCTGTAACCTACAATGCTGTAATCATTTGTTTTATTTATTTATTTATTTTTTATTATTTATTGACATTTGTTGACCGGGAAAGTCCACTGGGTCAGAAACCCATTTTCAGTGGAGGCCCAGGGAGAAAAGCTCCACAGTGAGTAAAATAACAATATCAGATGACAGAAGATAGGAAGTTATACAATTTTAGAAAAGAAAGAATTTGAACTATATAAAAAAATATCGACAACAATTATCACATTGTAGCAGACTTTTTTACAAATAGCGTAGCACCTTGTATTTAAAATAGAGATGAAGGTAAAGATATTTTGTAGGAAAAATAAATTATATTTAATTCAATCAAGTACATTGCCTTAAAAACTGAGGTATATACTAGTGCCCACTTGCTGTAGTTTTTTTTTTTTTTTTTTTTTTTTTTTTAACCAGGGAATGAGTTAGGGAGAAATAGTAGGTGGATTGGTCATTAATGATTGGTTATAGCTTTGGATAGAGGGAGTAATAAGGAGAAGATTATGGGGGTCTGGTATTACGGGAGCACAGACATGTGGGATTGTTAAGGTAGTAGCTTTTTAGTGAGGATTTAAAAGCATTAAGGGACTCTGACAAAGTAAAAGATGTTGGTAGAGCATTCCATAATTTAGCTGTGCAATAGGAGTATAGGCTTTTTTCCTGCTCTTCTATTTGGTTTTGATATGATCAGAAGTTGTTTATTTGTGGACCGTGGATTTCTAGAGGGGTTATAGGGTTGAAAGGTTGACAGTAGAGCAGGGCATTTCTCTGGGTTATATACTAGCTTGTGAGCCAGAGTTAGCTGGGTGTAACTGAAGTTTTGGGAGAATTCATACCAATTAAGCATTTTGATAGCTTGGCAAAGATGGGTACAGTGTTGCAAGCTGGAGGTACATTTTGCAATTTTGTAGTAGCAGCACTGTACTTTATTAAAGAGGGAAGAGTGAAGGTTTGTGAAGATGGGGATACCATAAAAGAGGGTTGAAGTAGTAAAGACTTGGCCAGTTTGATTTTTGTGGGTCCGTCCATGTACTTTTGATGCCTGTAAAGTTTACCTAGTTTAAAGTGAGTGCTTAGTGTTCAGCATGTGTTGCTCATAGGAAACTTTATCATCTGGTGTTATACCAAGTAGTTTTTTCAGAATGAATAACCTGAATTTCCGTTTTATCTTGGGAGTAAATTTTAAAGTCTTGTGGGGTTGGTTTGGCGGAGAAAAGAAGTAGTTTTGTTTTTTTTTTTGGCATTTAGAAGTAATTGAGCATCATTAAGCCGTGTTTCTAATATTTTGGAGAGAGGAGAAAGAATAGATATCAGCCTAGAGTGAGTAAGATAGTTTGTATTATCGACTTTGTGGAGTGAAGTTATAATGGGATTTTTCCAGATTTGTGGGATGGTTCCTTCAGAGATGGATCGGTTTGTTAGAAAACTGATGGGGTATGCTATTGCATTAGCAGTAATTTTCATGTATTCTGGAGGAGGTTGTCAGCAGACAGGGAACAGGGTTTCAGTTTTTTTTTTTAAGTTTTAGAATTAGAGAGGTGGGAACAGGTTTTAGGGAGAAACTATGGGTTTCTGGTATTGTTTTAGTAGTAGTTTCCTGGTATGCCAGATGATTAGAAGTTTGTATGGTTGCTTGCCTAATCTTTCTATTATTGGTGGTGTATGGATTTGAGTTTGCAGGGGATTCAGGAATGAGTTTAAGGATTGTATCAATAAAGTGGGAGTTGAAAGTGTGGGCTATATGTTGCTGGGTACATAGTTGTTTTGAGAAATAGTTTTTTTTTTGTTATGAATGACTAGTTTTTTGGCTTGGTTTCTGAGTTGTTTAATGTTAGATTCATTTGTCAGTGTCTCGTTACTACACCAGACTTTCCAGGCTCTGTCCCTAGCAAAAAGTAGTTTTGTAGGTTTAGCTAATCATGGAGCATGGCTAATTTTGGTTCTTTTTGTTCTTGTAGGGACAAGAGAGTTAAGGGTATCTATAAAGATTTTGTTAAAATCTTTATAGCTTCATCTAGTTGTAGAGAATGTAGAGGGCTCCAGTTATGGGTTTTTAGAATGGAGTTAAATGTTGATAGGTTGAACTTAATGAGGTTTCTGGTTGTTTTGTAGATATGGGGTTTTGGTATCTGGGCTTGGGTTCTGTATGTGAAATCAGGTAGATGATCACTCAGGGAATCAGGGAGGGAGCCTGAGTTAGTGAATTTATGTGGATGCGATACAAGGATCCAGGGTTGTTTCAGGTTGTTTATTTTGTACTCTGGTGGGGCATGTGATAAGTTGCGTGTATTTGTAGAGATTAATGCTATTTGCTGGGGAGTTTAATTCTAGGTTTTGCCAATTTATGTTTGTATCCCCTAGTATTATAGTTTTGGAGGATATATTGTGTGTTGTCCAGGAGAGGAAATCTTCAAGGGTGGGGATATTTTGCCCCGGTGGAATATATATGGAAGTGATACAAATCTGTTTATTGTCATTTATTTGTAGTACTATGACTGTTTCCAGATTGTTAAAGGATGGTATGGTTTTTGGGAATGGTGTAATAGTTAATGAGTTGTGATAGACTAGTGCTACCCTTGTCTTCCCGTAGTATATTATAACCTGGCTGGACTATTTCTATGTCTGATATATGTGGCTTGAACCAGGTCTCAGTGATGACTTTGATGTCTGGGGAATATTGCCCTAGCCAGGTATGAAATTCTGTGAACTTCTTGCAAAAGCTTTGTATATTTATTGGTGTCAAAAATATGTTTCTAGTGGAGCATGGTGTATTTGAGGTTGTGGTGGGTCTTATGTTAGAAGATAATGGACCCTGATTTTACAGTAAGTCTACAGAAACAATCAGGAAAGGCAGTAGGTACTTTGGACTTACTTGTTTGCATACCTTTCTTATTGAAATAAAATAAACCACTTTTACCAAGTAGCATGTGGGATTTAGAATTACCAGAATTTATAAGAGAAAGGGTTTAGTAATAGTAGAAAAACGGGCAGGGCTTTCAAATAGTTAAACAGCATACAAAGGCAGACTGCTGTTAGGAAGCACAGGATGGGGGTGGGCATCTAACGTCTGCTGTGGAGCACTTTAGTTAAAAAAATAGAATTAAACAAGGGTTAGCAATTAACAATTTTGTCCAGAGGATAAAGCATACTGTCTGTCATCATCATCTTTCGGCTGTTCCTGTTAGGGGTCGCCACAGCAGATCAACTGTTTCCATTTCTTTCTGTCCTCTGCATCTTGCTCTGTCACACCAACCACCTGCATGTCCTCTCTCACCACATCCATAAACCTTATCTTAGGCCTTCCTCTTTTCCTCTTACATGGCAGCTCCATCCTTAGCATCCTTTTCCCAATATACCCAGCATCCCTCCTCAGCACATGTCCAAATCAATGTAATCGTACCTCTCTGGCTTTATCTCCAAACCTTCCAACCTGGGCTGACCCTCTAATATACTTATTCCTAATCCTGTCCACCCTCGTCACACCCAGTGCAAATCTTAACATCTTTAATTCTGCCACATCCAGCTCAAACTCCTGCCTTTTTGTCAATGCCACTGTCTCCAACCCATATAACATAGCTGGTCTCACTACCCTATTGTAGACCTTCCCTTTCACCCTTACAGGTACTCGTCTGTCACAAATCACTCCTGACACTCTTCTCCACCCACTCCATCCTGCCTGTACTCTCTTCTTCACCTCTCTTCCACACTCACCGTTACTCTGAACTATTGACCCCAAGTATTTAAACTCATCCACCTTCGCCACCTCTACTCCTTGCATCCTCACCATTCCTCTATCCTCCCTCTCATTTACACACATATATTCTGTCTTAGTCCTGCTGACCTTCATTCCTCTTCTCTCTAGAGCATATCTCCATCTCTCCAGGGTCTCCTCCACCTGTTCCCTACTCTCACTACAGATCACAATGTCATCTGCAAACATCATAGTCCACGGGGACTCCTGTCTGATCTCGTCTTTCAACCTGTCCATCACCATTGCAAATAAGAAAGGGCTCAGAGCTGATCCTTGATGTAACCCCACCTCCACCTTAAACGCATTTGTCACTCCCACCGCAGACCTCACCGCTGTCACACTACCCTCGTACATATCCTGTACCACTCTTACATACTTTTCTAACACTCCTGACTTCCTCATACAATACCACAACTCCTCTCTAGGCACCCTGTCATATACTTTCTCTAAGTCTACAAAAACACAATGCAACTCCTTCCGACATTCTCTGTACTTCTCCATCAACACTCTAAGAGCAAAGATCACATCTGTAGTGCTCTTTCCTGGCATGAAACCATACTGCTGATCACTAATCATCACGTCCCTTCTTAACCTTGCTTCCACTACTCTTTCCCATAACTTCATGCTGTGACTGATCAGTTTAATCCCTCTGTAGTTACTACAGCTCTGCACATCACCCTTATTCTTAAAAATGGTACCAAAACACTTTTTCTCCATTCCTCAGGCATCCTCTCACTTTCCAAGATTTCATTAAACAATCTGGTTAAAAACTCCACTGCCATTTCACCTAAACACCTCCATGCTTCCACAGGTATGTCATCTGGGCCAACAGCCTTTCCATTCTTCATTCTCTTCATAGCTATCCTTATTTCCTCCTTGCTAATCCATTGTACTTCATGATTCACTATCCCTACATCATCCAACCTTCTCTCCCTCTCATTCTCTTCATTCATCATCCCCTCAAAGTACTCTTTCCATCTCCTCAACACACTCTCCTCACTTGTGAGTATGTTTCCCTCATTATCCTTTATCATCTTTACCTGCTGCACATCTTTCCTAGCTCAGTCCCTCTGTCTAGCCAATTGGTACAGGTCCTTTTCTCCCTCCTTAGTATCCAACCTTTCATACAACTCTTCATATGCCTTATCCTTAGCCTTCGCCACCTCTCTCTTTGCCATGTACCTCATCTCCTTATACTCCTGTCTACTTTCTTCATCTCTCTGACAATCCCACTTCTTATTTGCCAACCTCTTTCTCTGTATACTCTCCTGTACCTCCTCATTCCAACACCATGTCTCCTTGTCATTTTTCCTCTGTCCAGATGTGATACCAAGCACCTTTCTAGCAGTCTCCTTTACTAGCTCTGCTGTAGTTGCCCAGCTATTTGGTAACTCTTCACTGCCACCCAGTGCCTGCCTTAACTCATCCCTGAACTCCACCTCACAATTACCCTTTTCCAATTTCCACCACTTGATCCTTGGTGCTGCCCTCACACTCCTCCTCCTCTTCTTGACAACCAATGTCATCCTACAAACCAGTATCCTATGCTGCCTAACTACACTTTCTCCGGTCAGCACTTTACAGTCTCCAATCTCCTTCAAACTGGCCCTCCTACATAAGATATAATCCACCTGTGTGCATCTTCCTCCACTCTTGTATGTCACCCTATGCGCCTCCCTCTTGTTAAAATACGTATTCACCACAGCCATGTCCATCCTTTTCGCAAAATCCACTACCATCTGACCTTCTGCATTCCTTTGTTTAATACCATACCTACCCATCACTTCCTCATCCCCTCTGTTCCCTTCACCGACATGCTCATTGAAATCTGCTCCAATCACCACTCTCTCACCCTTTGGGAACAGTCATCACCACTTCATCCAATTCACTCCAAAATTTTTCTTTCTCATCCATTGCACACCCAACTTGTGGGGCATATGCACTAGCAACATTCATCATTACACCATCAATTTCCAGCTTCATAAACATCACTCTATCAGACACTCTTTTCACCTCCAAAACACTCACAGCATACTGTTCCTTCAGAATAACTCCTACGTCATTTCTCCTCCCATCCACACCATGATAAAACAATTTGAACCCACCTCCGATACACCTAGCCTTACTCCCCTTCCATCTGGTCTCTTGCACACACAATATACCAACCTTCCTTCTGTCCATCATATCAGCTAGCTCTCTCCCTATACCAGTCATACTGCCAACATTCAAAGTTCCGACCCTCACTACCACAGTCCTAGCCTTTCTCCTCTCTTCCTGCCTTCGACCATGTCTTCCACCTCTTCTCCTCCTTCGGCCAACAGTAGCCCAATTTCCGCCAGCACCCTGTAGGCTAACAGTACTGGTGGTGGTCGTTGTTAACCCGGGACTCGACTGATCTGGTATAAAAATTTTTCTTGGTATCTGCATGAAATGTTTTGGCAAAGTTTTACGCCAGATGCCCTTCCTGATGCAACCCTCCCCATTTATCCGGGCTTGGGACCGGCACAAAGAAATGCACTGGCTTGTGCATCCCCAGTGGCTGGGTTATAAAACATACTGTCTGTATCTTTTGAAAATAACACCAATCCCGTGGTTGCCCAGTTCAGTTAAGGAGCACCACAGGCCAGTAGTTCGAGCTTGTGGGGGGATCCAGGGAAAAGTAATTTAAAAGAGGGAGCTTAGCTATGGGCACTCCACCTGATGAGACAAGCAGCTGCGCCAACTATTATTGTATCTTTTTTTGCTGTCTAAGCCTTGAATGAAAATGGTTAGTAGACCAGTTCACCAAGCTGGTTAACAAATGGAAAACAAGCAAGCAGAAAATAAATTAACAAATAAATGTTGTTGGTGGCCAGGGAAGGAATTATGAGCAAGTGACTCTGGGCCACAGAGATGGTAACTGCTGCTAACACTCATGCTGCCTACCTGACACAAGAGCTGGTAATGAGAGAGAGCCCATAGACTAAACCACTTTTGAAAGTGATGCAGTTTCCAGACTTGTCTGCATGGAGGGTTCCTGACACATCAGCATTCCATGATGGAGTCCAGTCAGTCCAGCATTCCCAGGATATCAGCTAGAGATGTCTCAGGTGGGTATGTCTTGACAGGATCAAGTACCTGCATAGTGGGTAAATGTGAGATATAGGACATATTAAAAGCATAACCACATCTTTTCACAGGAACATCAGGGCTTCAGATGCAGAGACCATGAGCACAAGGTATTGTACCTATTAATCTGTCATACCACTGCATTTCATAATATTCATTAATTCACTGTGATTCAGGTATGGAAACAGGTCTTAATGTGGTTAGTTTGTTTTGGTATTTTCACAGGTGAAGTGTTAACAGGCTCTTCCACCATGGAGATACTGCAGCCTGATGTCGATGTGCCAGGCTCTGGTGATGATTCCAGCATGGCCAGGGTCATGATGTTAGTGTTGGAGATGGGCCATCTCGTTCCATAACATAGCCTCTGTGCCTATGGAACCCACCCCAGAAACACAAGAAGGCACACAAAAGACAGGATTTTACAGACAGCTGTACCTAAAAAGGGATGTGGCATATTCCACTTTAGTTGCAGGAAGCGCCATTGAGCAAGTGAAAGACAAGTGGGATGTCAAGCTGGTGGCTGTGCATGCCGTAGAATAACGTCCACCACCTAAGCTAGCTGTCTCAATGGCTATAACTCAGTGTATGTACGGGAATATAATGCAGGGCAGGATGGCAACACCACAGTCCTTGCAGAGCAGTTAGGTGTTGCGCAAAGTCTGCATGATCACCACCTGGAATGCATGGGCAACATTTGCAACATCATGGATATGTGGATATGTAGCACAGGGACTTTACATGAAGCAGATGTCCCTGTACAGGCAATTTGGCAGATGCACTTCACATGTCTAGTCTGTCTGCTTTTCTGGTGGTTAGGGTCACCATGAAAGGGGTAGGCTACTGTCAGGCACACCTAGTGTCATTACGACAACCCCACGTTCCATTGTTGGTACTTTATAAGATGGAATCCATGCAGGTGGGGTGCTCATGCTGAGTTGATCCACAGTGGGGGGCCACTGCTCACATTCATAGTGCACTATTTCTTATCAGCATGGTCTGGATACTGCCTGTGGCACTCCCATGGACAGGGGCATGTACTGTTTGCACACACATCTCCTGCATTTGCCCTGGAACTGTCAGACCCCATCTCTGTGCTGCACAAACACAATCTCACTTTCACAGGCAAGGCCCTCTAGCACCCCCTCCCTGATCAGTGTAGACCAGTCTTCCCCCACTGGCCCATCCGCACTGGTCTGACACCTATAGTACAAAATTATGTTCAAATGTACAAATACATACACTATTACCCATTAATAACATTTAACAATGTGGCCCTCCTCACCAGCAATGCACACAGTCAGGCAGGCAAGGCCTACTTCTACATACACATATACACAGCAATGGAGATAGTACCCCCTACCTGGCCAGTATAAACCTGTCTCCCCAGTTACCTCCACAGATCTACAGCAAGAGCACAAAATTATGTTCAAATGTATATTCACATACGCAATTGCCTATTGATGACACTACATACTGTCTTCCTTCCTATTTGTGTAAATAATGATAACTGAGCCCTGCCATCTAAAGTTTGGTTATTGGGGCTGCTTATGTCTTTTGCATAATGTAGCAGTCCGTACATCGAACAGTACAGCCAGGGTGAAAGTCTGTCTGCATCTCTTCTTCTTTTCTTTTCTGTGTAATTCTTTATTATTATTATAGCCCATAGGTGTGAACCACATACAGCCTATTAGCCAGTACCATGGCTTAGTGCACCTGCCTTCTTCTGGCATAGCCCCTTCCTGCAGCAGGCTCCTCATAAGATATTTCCTCCACTGCTAAGTCAAAGAAGTCCTACTCCTGAATGTGTCTGTCCTTTTGTAACTGTTTGTGTATAATGATGATATATTACATAGCACATACTAAGAATATCTTACTGCATGTGGCAGGGTCATACTGCATGACACTGCTAGATGCATCCAAACAGTAGAACTGGGCCTTCCACAGGCCAACATTCAGTGATGACCCAGGTCTGTAGCAAGGCATAGCTGTAGCCATTCTCTACATGGCCTTAGAAGTTCTTATATGTGTCATTAACCATAGCTACAGTGTATATCTGCCATTTCCAATAAGATGTCCATGTGTAAAATTACCACACACAAACTACTCATATAATCTGCATGTCTGCCTTACTTGGGAGGAATGGAAACTGCCTGGGTGGTCCACAGACATAATGTGTATTATGCCCTGTGTATTATAGACCACGTGGCAGTTGACAGTGAAAACCCTTGTAGCTGACATACCATATTCAGTGTTCCCCATTTGGGTCATTATGGCAATGTGGGTGCAGCCTATGGCCTCCAGTACATCAGGGTAATATCATACAAAGCTCTCATGATGTTAGCACTCTGCTCTGTGGTATGTGGAAACCACATATGCTCCCCCCACATGCTGTAGTATGGCATCGATGAACTGGTGAAATATCTTTGAGACAGGTGCCTAGAACACATCCAGAATGCACCCCATTGGTTGCTGAAATGTCCCTGTAGCTATACTTGGTATCCACAGGGATAGGTAATCTATACATCCAAAAGGCCTGCATATAAGGGCTACACATCTTGACCATCTCCTGCATGGTGTCTCTCGTCACACAGTAGAAGGACACAATTTCAGTGTCAAGGTGGTCCTGGTATGTTAAGTGTAAATGGAGGGTACGGTGGCACCAGGAGTGACAATGCACACCATCATAACTAGTAGCGGTGAGTGCAGCCTGTTGCGTAGACAGACTCAGACATACTAGTACAGCAGGTACCTACTATAGGTTTCATGTTTTGACTCCTTTAACTAGTGGATTTACTGCAGTCATTAACACTGTAGTTAGCACTGCATTATACATCTCTGCATTTCTCTGCCACATTGTTTACCCTCATTTGCATTTGAGAGTGCCCTTATTTTAACCATGTTGCTCATTAGCATATCATTATACTACCATTTGTATACTATGTCAGTCATGGAATTGTTTGTGTTTCCCTACTCACTGCTGTGAGTATCTTTGAATCACCCCCACCCAGTGCGTGGTAGCTGATCATGTAAATCAACTTACCATGACATGAAAAATGTTTCTGAATCCCAGGGAGAATTTCTGTTTTATCGATGATTTTGTCTCAGGGCATCTTCTCACTCTAACATCTTTCATTAATTGCATTTCAATGTTGGTACATATCATTCTTTTACTTTTCCATCTTCCATTGGTAACTGTGGTGTTCCATCAGAATCTCTGGCTCTTCTCTGAATACTTTCTCATATTTCTTTGGTAAATTTGCCGCTCTCAACATTACAGCTATGCTGGGACTTCTGCTATGGTTTTCTGAAGAGAAGATGAGTATCACAGGTCATGTCATTAAAATAGTTTAGAAGCAATCTTTGGACATCTTCTCTAACGCTTCTTCTGCAGAACTTGTCATGAAGTTGTCATGATAGACACATCAGTAACCAGAAAATGAAAGTGCAGAGGAAAAGGAAAAACAATTAGCAAGTGTGAGAAAAGCATTGCTAAGAAGTATGTGGCTGGCGACTTGGGCTTGTTTAACTTTCGGTACTATGAACAGCACCACACTCACTGAGCTCCTTCACCCAAACAGAACCAGCAGTTAAACAAACATCTGCTCTAGAAATACAAGCCTATACTGGCAAATTAACAATGCCATCTGCTGCAACAGGTTCCAAACCCAACATATTCCCCATTTCTAGACAAGGTCGCCATTACCTTTTAAGAAGTTCACTTCATTTGGCAGCCTTTAGTCTGGATAATTGGTTGCTTGATCACAAACATCCACCTGGGATATGTGGGAATAATATGCTTAATGAGGGGGACACTATTAATTTTCTTGCAATATTGGGTGATACGGCTTTGTTTCTTGATGATCTCCTTGCATATAACATGAACCTATAAATGTATGAACCTGTGAGAGCAAATGACAGCTTTTTGAAGTTTGCATACAAGTAAACACAGCTGGCAATGAGATTTTAGAGCTGCTAATCTGTGTGGAACAGATAGATATTTCTTACTGATATACAGCACTGTCCACCTATAGTGTTAGTAATAGCTAATCATCCTTTCTCAGTCAATAAATCCATTTTATACTTTAATAAAACAGTCTAAACCGTGTATGTAAACTGCATTTTAAAATAAAAATGTATTAAAGAAGGAAATGGAGGGAATGACAATGCCATTAATAGTTCTAAATAATTACTATATTAAATGTGATTAGCATGTAGTGCCAGCCATCACTTATCATCACCACAGGTAAGGCGACACAAAGTTACTATACTGCAGGTGTCATAGCAATAGTTGTAACAAATGTTATTTTAAACTGTGTTTTATAGTCATAAGATACCAAGTATATATGCAGTAAATAAAATGCACTGCTACTGTCATTAAGCTCATTTTGTTGCAGTATTAATACTATCACAATTTCACTCTTAACAGAGAATGCTTTGCAAACCGACCTTTGTTTCCATAACCTATATTGTTAAGCGAGTAAACTTCCTTTAGTAAAATGCTCTGATTAGGGTTTATTTGTATTGCTATTAATATTTGCTTCACTGAACCTCTTACCTTAAGGAGCTGTTATGCTATATTACTACATTAGTAGATTCCCCAGGAGTGAGTAAAATTGAAAGATGCCACCAGCGTTGTTGAATCATTAAATTCTTTAAATGTCTATTATTGTAAATTACTGTTACAGTAAAAGCCAAAACCTTCATTCAGTTTAAGTATATCAGTAACAGAAACATCAATCAATATCAATAATCTTTGCCTTGCAGTGTAATAGAAATATTATCAGTAGAACAAGTCTTTGTCTATTCAGTGTATCACAGAAATGGTTACAGTTAATACAGTATCTGACACATTTTAAAGCAGAACATTATTGAGAGAGTCCGTGCTTATCAGAATTCTTAATTATACCTTGATCTAGTGCTGTGGCTAAGTCAGCACTGGGGCAGACAAGATGGATATGGTGTGTTTAGAATTCAGCAAGGTTCCGACATTGTGCCTCACAAGAGGTAAGAATATTAAGGTATATTGGGTGGGAGATGAAAACGGTGAAGTGAACTGGTGAAGCAGAGGGTAGTTCATATTCATGACAAGATTTCTTTCTGGATTTGGACAGTGAAATCATTCTGCATATTGATACCACCTAGACTGATGCAGAAATAATAGATGGAGTGAACGTTGCAGTCTCCAGAGAGACCTCCAGTCACATAAAACTATGAGTAAACAGGTAGTAGCTGGAATTAAATGTAAAAATGCATTCTTACACACTTTGCAATGTGAAAAATATGAAACATTTACATTCTTCTTAGGACTGTTCCTAAGCAGAAAAGAAAAGACAAAAACTGTTAACATAGCAAGAACCTTATATTAGTTAATAAGTAAAAGATGGACTTCCTGGACCATGATGTCTATGTATCTAATTTATTCTGAGCGGTATTGTACTATAAAATGTGAAAGGTCAGGGTTAGTTGCCTGCAGCGTAGAAACAATTAGATAAGTCTGAGGCAGTACTTTTTGTCTCTCAAATACAAAGAGCTTCTAGTCTTGAAAAACACTGAAGTAAAAAAAAAATTGCATTTAGGCATTGCTGCAGGGGACAAACTCCCTTGCTACTTTCATGTGGGGGAATTTGCCCCCAAATCCTCCTTTCTTAAAAAATGTAACTTGAAGAACACATCAGGCATGATGAAGAGGAATGAGTCAACTGCTCCTCCTCCTGCTCATTTGTGCAGTGTTAAAGCTGATATAATTAGTAAGGGGTGTGGGGGTGAAGCCCTCCACAAGGGGCTGCAGGGAACAGCACTTGCTTTTATTTAGAAGGTGGTAATCATAATGAATTAACAATAGAGTATGCTACTATACAATGAAAAAAAAATGAAAGATGGCTTACTGAGCTCAGGAAGATGCATCCATTTATTTATAAAAAAATAAAACCCCGAATGCTATGGCTAAATACCATTTAGGTGCAAAGATTTGAATATCAGTGAATGTTCAGTTTATATAGTATATGACAACCAAAGTTAAAGGTCAATTAATTGTCTTACACTTTCTTTAAAGGACACTAAGACAAATAACCCTGATCAAATTAAACCAAAATACTTTTCTAATAGCCCTTGCACACAAAAAATGCACTCACACACAGTCATTATACATAGATTACAGACAAGTTGTCAAAAGTCAAATTATCAAACCCGAAAAAAAGTCTGCAGAGCTTATCAAAAATCAGTCTTCCTTTATTCTTTTTTTTTTCTTGATAGGCTGCTGATCAGCAACTTCTGTTCATTCAGCTGCCTTTTGACATACTGACTTTTTAATATGCAGATATACATCTATATATATATTTATACATCTGTATTTATCTATATATACATCGGCAGCAGGGTGTGTCACCTTTTCAATACTATATCCCTCAGTTTAGCTGAAAAATTATAGAATGTTGTTAAAAAGGCACGGAAGGAAGACATGACTTTTTGAAGTTACTTTAATGTGAACCATATTATCATATTGTCAAAGGGCAAAATCACAAGTCCAGTGTCTTGAAGAAGGCTGTTCTACTCACACCTGACTTCCCCAGAAGAATTCTACTCAAAATATTGTCTTTTGGGTGTAGTGAAAGAATTTACTAGGTTTCCACAATCAGTGATTATTTCTGCTGCTGCAGTCACTGTCCATTATTCATGCAGACATTGCATACGTGCAAGGCAGTCACTGCCTTCCTTTTTCTCAGGCAGTTCAACATTTCTTAAGTTTTTACACCTGGCTGTATTGTCAAATTCTATAAAATAAAACTTTAGTTCCCCAATCTTTGTCTGCTCACTAGACTGGATAAACTTGACTTCTTTCACATCAGACTGCATTCTGTGTTTTTTTTGGTAAGGTATTGTCAGCATCTTCTCCAGCATTCCCCCATTGTTTATTAGCGTGTAATACATTTTTCCATCTTAGCATCAAACTTCACAATTGTATTTGAAGTGGTCTGGAGGAATGAAGTGTCATTTTCATTCACATGGATCCTAAATCAATATCCACATTTATGACAGAGGCAATCCTGAGACCTCCCTGGCCACATGGAGAAATGGCTATGGGTCACTGATGTTTAGCCGATATTTTGTTTCCTTTTATTAGCATGCAAAACAATATCCCAAACTGCTTGCTGTAATTCAGTTACTGTTCTAGACATTATTATAACTTTTTAATGTGTAAAAATGCCAGTTAAATTACTTCTACTACTCACTAGTAATAACTAGTGGAGAGTGGTACCCCAAAAACTTTGAGTAATTTTGGGCTTATCCTCACCATAAAGCTATAACTTTTCCTGTTTTTTAGTAGTTTTGAGGTAAATTTTCCCCATCCTTTGGATGAGGTGTTAACCCAAGGTTCCAGCCGCCTGAGATGGGAGTAGATCAAATTAAGTGGATATAAAAGATCCCATGACACTTATCGAAAAAGATCCTAGAGTTAAAGGAATTTAATTGAGAAAACATGTACAGGATAGCCATGACACTAGTAATCCTGTATATGCAAGAGACTGTACATGCTGCTAGTAGCCACGGTGTGTTTATCATTGCTCTTGGTGGCACTGTGCCATCAATCTGCACTTAATATACCATTCCCTCCAAGACACTGAAATTGTGGCATGCTACAATGTGGACAGAGACACCATGCAGGAGCTGGTTGAAATGTATGCCCTTCATATGCAGGCCAGTAGGAATTGTGCAGTACCCAGCCCTGTGGTCATCAAGGTATTTGTGGCTTTAATAATACCAGTTACAGGAACCTTTCAGCAACCAACTGGGGACATGGTGGGTGTATTCCAAGTATCTGCTTCAGGGATACTCCACCAGTTCCTCCATGCCATGATGCAGCATGAGGGGGAGCATATGTGGTCTCCATGTACCACAGATGAGAGAGCTCACAATATAGGGGACTTTTATGTCATAACCCATTTCTAAGAGATATTGGGGTCCATAGACTGCATCCACTCTGCATTAAAAGGTAAATTAATCAAAGGGATCTCCATTCTATCAACTGCCAGGCGGTCTGTAATACATAGGGTATAGTATACAATGTGTCTGCAGGCCACCCAGGTAGTGCCCACTACTCCTGCATATGGCACGTGTGACTTATGACAGTAGTGCCTGATGAGAAGCCTGTGTGGGGGAGGGCTGCAAATGCCAGACGGAAAAAATGGAATAGACTTGAAATGTGGACTATGTTTGCTGACTATATGTATTGGCCTCTGACATTACATTGTTGAGTAATAACCATTTTACACCTTAGGAATGTGACACCACACACTTATGGATGTCTTCTTACTATATATACAGAAATGTACGGCATAATGACATACTGACTTAACCTTGTCAAGGCCACAGATACATCCAGGAGACAGCAGATGATTTTCTAACTAACAAGAAGTGTGTGATATGCAGCTACGCAGACATATATGTGTATACATGTATGTGTGTGTGCATGCATGTGCATTGGGACTACACTTGTGCTGCTGCTAAATGCTCATTGTTCGGCCTTTTTGTAATAGGCCTGCATTAACATTCTGTACGTCACCAAGCATCAGGCACAAAGCATTTACTGATAGACTCACATCTCTAGGCAACATTGCTTTCCTGTAAGGTACCCTCCTACAGGTCTGTCAAACTATTATGTCCATAATACAACCCTTTCCCCTCCACAATGTCTGTAATAATCAGTACAGAACACACAATACATCAAGTGCAAGAGGGGTTAGCAAGCTCTACTGGCCTTAGACAACAGTAACAGTAAATGTGGCAGACATGATTCCACTACCATTTCTGGATTTCATATGTAAACAGAAGAATACTACATGCAATTGTACAATACTGACTTGTGGCATAGATACACTGTAGCGAACTAAAGAATACAAATCCTTCACATTCAAACACGCATTTAATATTACCATGCTTACAATGCATTTATGAAGCAAATATGTAATGACACAGTAGCAAATAATGTCAGTTTTGGGATACACACGTTTAAAACAAGTAGCTTTCAGTAAACTCAATGCTCTGCTCACTTTCAATAAACTTAGGGAGCTGCAGGACTGCAATCTTCCTACTGCAATGAGGTCCATAGTGGTCACAGGGGTTTATAACATGGCACTTCAAAGTTTCCAGCACAGCAGTTGCAGTAGCTAATGAATGATCCTGAATGGTTGTGTTTACTCATTGGAGCTATGAGCCAAGCCATGCTATGCTAAAAGCCTCCCTCACCTATGTGAACTCGCATGAACACCTGCAAAGTCCATTCAACATGTGTTGGTGTGTCAAAAACTCCAAATGTAATGTGGAAAAAAGGAAATTAAGATTGTCACTTTTAGAGGTGCTAAAGAGCTAAACCGTTATTATTGTTCTGAAGCATGTAACTAATACAAACATTCCACGGCAGTGTTCACACCCCAACATCATCATGCCACATTATGTATTAGTTACATGCTTCAAAACTGTTATTGTTATGAAGCATGTAACTAATACAAACATCCCATGACAGTGTTCACACCCCAGCACCTTCATGCCATGTTATGTGTGTATTAGTTACATGCTTCAAAACTGATATTATAGTTTTGACGCATGTAACTAATACAAACATTCCACAGCAGTGTTCACACCCCAACACCATCATGCCACACTGTGTGTGTTTTAGTTACAAGCTTCAAAACTGTTATTATTGTTCTGAAGCATGCAACTAATACACACATTCCACGGCACTATTCACGCCCCAACACCATCATGCCACACTGTTCACATTCTTGTGCTAAGCAATAGTAGCATTGTTACTGGTTGCTCTAAGTAGATGACCAATGTTGGGTGTCATCTACAGAAGAAACTAATGGTCATGACCATGTGAGGGATACTATAGTTCTCGGGAATGTGACCTGATGAATGACTGTGGCTTTCAAAGACCCTGAGATTGGCAGGGTTCCCTGATAGTGCATAAAAGAAAGTAAAATCTTGTATTTGCACTGAAACAACTAGGAGTTTTGATCAGGGATTCTTGTGATGATGCCTGGCACAGTCTTGGCAGAGAGGTGTCTGATTCCACTAGTGTACCCTTCTCTGGGGAGCAGTGCCATCACTACTGCAGTGACCGAAGGAGGCACCGTCATGACCTTCTTAGCCAATATAAAGACGTGGTCAGAGGAAGAGCATCCAGGATGTATTGTAAATACTTATACAACATGGCTGTTCACAAAAGTGTTCTATACTTTATATTTATGATGTTTTTGAACATGTAATTTGTAATTTCTTTATGTTCTTTTTTTGTCAGGAAAGTAATATGGGGAACAGCCTTCTAAGGAAGGAGAATTGAGAGGCTTTCCAGGAGAAGTGTATGTATGGTTGTGTCTTATGGTAATTTTGAACAATGTTAATATACAGATGTCTATATGTCTGTACAGTGCTAGTATGTGTCCTTGCACAGGTGTTACTGCCTAACTTTAGGACTGCATATTACTATATATATATATATGTATATATATATATATATATATATATATATATATATATATATATATATATATATATATATGTATGCCTTCATGACATTACCTGGGATCTTTGTAGTGGTGATTATCACATGATGTGATAGGTTTAAACAACTTACTGAGGTTACACTAGATGCATGAATCATCGCACCAGTAGTACTGGTCTTCACACACCCACATGTAGGACCCAGGACACAGGATCTGTATAGTTTAGCATGTTTGTAATGTGATCTGGGCCTATTTGTCTCAGTGGTCTGATAGATTTATGAATGTCCTGACAACTAGAGCTGCATGCAGGAATCCCTCAACGTGTGTAACACAAAGGTTTATGATATATTTGTTTAAATGGGGGTGACGAACTTGTGTAGTAAGAGGGAGAATTTGGGATATTGTCTGGGGAGGACATTTTCTCTTTGTTATATGTGTATGTTATGTTTTGTGGGTAGTAGGTTTGTGGTGCATGTTATTATTAGGTCATGGACCAACTTTTTCTGCTTGTGCTGTGCCCATGACTGGTAAACTTTCACCTGCATATGACAACTACATATGTGTTCTCACTGGTCTCACAATACGTGCACAAGTCCGTATTCATATATGTAATTCCAACATCTTTATTGGATAATGCTGTTTTACAGGTTGCTTGTAAGGGTCCATGGATACATTACTCTAAACAGTCCATGCTTTTGTAGGCACAACTCAGTGCACATTTGCATACATCTCACAGTCCACAGAATGTTTATTGTATCCCTGCTGTCCTGCCTGCACATTGTGACATTGGACCATAAGGTTATTAATATAGGGAGTAATTTGCAATGTGTCATGGTATAATATGTTGTGATTGACCAGTATGTATCTATATGATTTTATTGGTGATATATTCCATATGTATGTGAAATGTCTGTTTTTTTATCTTTCTACCCCTAAATCCCTTTGTTGCTATCCTTTGTTGGTTTGTTTTAGTATTAATTTTTGTTTTTTGTTTTTTTTTTTGTCTTATTTCACTGTATTAATGTTGGCATTTCCTACAGTATCTACCATGGCTGTGCCATTGATCTAAGCCCAGATCCCAACCCCCCCCCATCTATCCCAGTCTTCCCCTGCCTCCACTCAATGTGGCTGCAGGATTGCCTTCCCATTGGGTGCAGGAGGTCTAGCAAGAGGCATGTCCTGTGGCCCCTTGTGGTTGCTCAAAGGGTGTGCCTTTGTACCCCCTGGTAGCACTATCAGGAGAGTGCAGTATATCATCTGCAGGGAGTTGGTGGGGGTGGTGGGACAGCGGAATGAATAGCAGCTGGAAGTATTCACTGATTACCTGAAAAGGATAATCTTGTGGCTTACAGGAATCACATCACCTTCACCACCTAAGGCAGGGTCCAGTGGGGAGCGTGGTCAGGGTGCTGACTGGTCTCTCCCTAGGCATTGCACAAGGAGTACAATACAGAAGGACATACCCACGCTGTCCCCCATCCTGCTTTCCATCTTCCTTCTGTGCCAACACTCTCCACTGTTTGTTGTCTAATCCTTTCCATCACCACTCTCATCTATTTATTTATGTTTATAATTTCAGTGTCACCCCACAACCCACAGTATGACAGCACCTTTCTTCTCAGTTGTTGTCTCTATTTTATGTTTGCTCATGGACTCCTGCTTGCAGACCTCACTATCTTACCATCCCTCATCTTTTGCTTACATCTTTCTCCGTCTTTTCTTCTTCATAAAAAATTAGATACCTGTCAAAAAAAAGTATAAACCCTTCCCACCTTTCCCCTCTCCCATTCTTACCTTACCTGTTTCTCTTATGTATATTCATTGGTTTATTTCTCCCCTTTTCCTACTTTCCCATACACCAAGTCAAATCCCTTTTAATGGTCAAAAATAGATTTAGACACTGCTATAAGCCATTTAATGTGACTTTCAACCCATTCTGCAGCATCACAATATAGTCAATGTGCTTAGAGTCACATGTGCTAGCGGTTCATCTTTTTTCTTTGTTTCAATCATAGCCAGTCTGAACAAAGTAAAGTTGGTTCACTGTCTGTAGGAAATAGTGGCAAACCTCCAGTTATTACACTGTCATTTTCATATTTACGTAAGTGTTTTGTTTAACTTTTGTCCTGTGTGATATTTTTGCTTTTGTTCCTGATGAGTGTTGAGCTTCCCTCCTGATCAAACATGGCTCATGTGTTCCCTTACCCATGCCTCTCAACTTTGCAGATTTTTGCTGAATGTCCAGATTTTTGGCCTGTTCCTCATAAAATGTGTGGTTTTCTGAAAAATCATAGAGGACTGAAGTAATTAAATAATGATACACATTTGAGTTTCAGACTTCATGTCCTTCAGAAAATGCATGCTAACATAAGACATATCATTCTAGCAACTTTCTAAGTTTACAGGAGGTATGTTTAAAGTCGATCCCTATTTTGGGCTCTTATCCTATTATTATTTTAAGGTTTGTCCAGATTTCTTGTGCTAAGAGGTTGAGTGGTATGCCCATACCCATGAATTTTACCCAGGATCAAGGCAAGAGCTGTCCAGAGGGAATTGTAATTCAGGTAGCTATGCGGTTGCTTTATACCTTTGCTGCCATCCAGGAAATGAAGACATTGTTAATGGTCTATCTCTGCCCGTGTGTGGGGAAAGTGTGATCCGTGTCACCACAAATGGCCACAATTCCTTCCCCATGAAAGTGGACACTTCTGCACATGCTCATTGCAAGCAATCATCTAGTGATGGCTTGATGAGCCCATCTTGACACAAAGTAACTGGATGTGTCCAGATTACCTACCTTCCTCTTTTGACTATATACTATAAAGAATAGACTTTTTCCGAGTTCTTTCAAAGAAAAAGTGGACTTATTTTTAGATATCTTTAGCTTTATTGTGGTTTCTTTACAATTGTACTCATAACTGTAGAACAATATTTTTAATATAGTTCACTTTTAGCGTGGCGGTTATTCTTCTCCCCAGACGAATTCAATGTAGTATACAGAATCCCATAAGTGTCTGGTTTATGGGTGATGTAACAGTTGAGCTGGGCTGCCAAACAGCAACATGAAATAGATATGGAGCATTATTTTAGATGCAGGAAAATAATAAAAGGGAAACATTTGTGTTGACTGACAGCTACTATGAAACATAGATAATTCATCATCTTCTTTCGGCTGTTCCCGTTAGGGGTCGCCACAGAAGATCACCTGTTTCCATTTCTTCCTGTCCTCTGCATCTTGCTCTGTCACACCAACCACCTGCATGTCCTCTCTCACCACATCCATAAACCTTATCTTAGGCCTTCCTCTTTTCCTGTTACTGGTAGCTTCATCCTTAGCATCTTTTTCCCAATATACTCAGCATCCCTCCTCAGCACATGTCCAAACCAACGTAATTGTGCCTCTCTGGCTTTGTCTCCAAACCTTCCAACCTGGGCTGACCCTCTAATATACTTATTCCTAATCCTGTCCACCCTCGTCACACCCAGTGCAAATCTTAACATCTTTAATTCTGCCACATCCAGCTCAAACTCCTGCCTTTTTGTCAGTGTCATTGTCTCCAACCCATATAACATAGCTGGTCTCACTACCCTCTTGTAGACCTTCCCTTTCACTCTTACAGGTACTCATCTATCACAAATCACTCCTGACATTCTTCTCCACCCACTCCATCCTGCCTGTACTCTCTTCTTCACCTCTCTTTCACACTCACCGTTACTCTGAACTACTGACCCCAAGTATTTAAACTCATCCACCTTCGCCACCTCTACTCCTTGCATCCTCACCATTCCTCTATCCTCCCTCTCATTCACACACATATATTCTTAGTCCTGCTGACCTTCATTCCTCTTCTCTCTAGAGCATATCTCCATCTCTCCAGGGTCTCCTCGACCTGTTCCCTACTCTCACTACAGATCACAATGTCATCTGCAAACATCATAGTCCACGGGGACTCCTGTCTGATCTCGTCTGTCAACCTGTCCATCACCATTGCAAATAAGAAAGGGCTCAGAGCTGATCCTTGATGTAACCTCACCTCCACCTTAAACGCATCCGTCACTCCCACCGCAGACCTCACCGCTGTCACACTACCCTCGTACATATCCTGTACCACTCTTACATACTTTTCTGACACTCCTGACTTCCTCATACAATACCACAACTCCTCTCTAGGCACCCTGTCATATGCTTTCTCTAAGTCTACAAAAACACAATGCAACTCCTTCCGACATTCTCTGTACTTCTCCATCAACACTCTCAGAGCAAAGATCGCATCTGTAGTGCTCTTTTCTGGCATGAAACCATACTGCTGATCACTAATCATCACGTCCCTTCTAAACCTTGCTTCCACTACTCTTTCCCATAACTTCATGCTGTGACTGATCAATTTTATCCCTCTGTAGTTACTACAGCTCTGCACATTACCCTTATTCTTAAAAATTGGTACCAAAACACTTTTTCTCCATTCCTCAGGCATCCTCTCACTTTCTAAGATTTCATTAAACAATCAGGTTAAAAACTCCACTGCCATTTCACCTAAACACCTCCAGGCTTCCACAGGTATGTCATCTGGGCCAACAGCCTTTCCATTCTTCATTCTCTTCATAGCTATCCTTACTTCCTCCTTGCTAATCCATTGTACTTCATGATTTACTATCCGTACATCATCCAACCTTCTCTCCCTCTCATTCTCTTCATTCATCAACCCCTCAAAGTACACTTTCCATCTCCTCAACACACTCTCCTCACTTGTGAGTACGTTTCCCTCACTGTCCTTTATCACCTTTACCTGCTGCACATCTTTCCTAGCTCGGTCCCTCTGTCTAGCCAGTCGGTACAGGTCCTTTTCTCCCTCCTTAGTGTCCAACCTTTCATATAACTCTTCATATGCCTTATCCTTAGCCTTCGCCACCTCTCTCTTTGCCATGCACCTCATCTCCTTATACTTCTGTCTACTTTCTTCATCTCTCTGACAATCCCACTTCTTCTTTGCCAACCTCTTTCTCTGTATACTCTCCTGTACTTCCTCATTCCACCACCATGTCTCCTTGTCATCCTTACTCTGTCCAGATGTGATACCAAGCACCTTTCTAATATAGATAATTACTTAAATAAAATGTGTGATATGTAATTTAGCACCATTCTTTATTAAGATGTTAATGACTTCTGAAGTAAAACTGGTAGTTACTTTTACGTCAGACCAATTATTGATTGCCTGAAGACACATGGACTGCAATAAAAGCTATAGCTGTTGTAAATATTTTATTAATATTAATTACTATATAAAAGTCACTAAAAATTCCTGGTTACAGAAACCAAATGAAGTCAGTGCTCTGATTCTGGTTGACCAATCAGCATTGCAAATGTGTGATCTTTGTTCATTGTAGAGCTATAACAAGAATTAATTAAAATCACTATCTAGGATCTGTGCATCCAAGGCTAGGGAATAAAGTCAGGATGTATTGTTGGGATCCCTGCATATGTTCTTGGGTGCCAAACCAAAATACAATGCATCTGACAATGTAGAAATATAAGATTAGGGTTCATGGGATTGAATGAGTGAGTTTTTACCATAATGTCTCACTACTATTAGATCATCCCAAGAGACTGGTGCACTTGACATTTTTTCCATTTATACAAATGAAATCTCATAAAAAACAGTTGCTCTGTGTTCTGCCAGATTACTCAATACATCTTCTTCAGCAGGATGATGTCACAGAATCTCTCCAGATCTGACCTGAAAATGGGTCATAAGCTTGCTATAAAGTATCTGGTCAACAAAAATGTAATAAATAAAATAACTGAATGCTATTTTTCTCAATAAAAGTTCATATTTTTTGCTATTTTTATGAGAAAAATATAATTTTAATACAGAGTGAATGAATGTGTGTGTGTGTGTGTGTGCTTTTGCACATTTGTGCGTGTCTTTGCAGAGTAGCAGTTAGATGTAAAATTAACCACCATTAATTGTCAAATCAAAATGAAGAATGCCAACTCTGCCTACTATTAGTTTGCAGCTAGACAAAGCACATGCACACACACGGTATCGTAAAATACTTTGAATATTGTGTCAAGAGCTACTCATACAAAAGGAATTGCATTTCTAAGCTAGTGATGACATATTCAATGACACATTAGTGAGAAGAAAATGATGCAAAACAAAATGAAGTCTGTATGCCTACTTCCATTATACAGAGGTGGAACAGAACAAATAATAAAATCATTTTAACCACCTGAAGTGATACATGGGAACTAGAACTGCATAGTTCATCCATATACGAATAAAATCATGACTGTTTTTTTCTTTTTCTGCCCAGTGTTTTCTGTCAAATTTTCCCTTTTTGCAGCATAAGATCCTTCATCTTTCTCCTTCTTTATACTCCTGCTGTTTCTGTCATCTTTGCTTTAATAAGGGGCATCGTACCCTTGGAGTGAAACATGGGGTGACTGGGTAGAGGAGGGTATTGCAACAAAATAAAACAATGTTATTAGCCATTGTTAATTTTGAAACAATAAAAAGATTGTAAGACTGTCCAAGAATTTGCAACTAACAGAATAAATCCACTGACAGTTTCCTCAAGAGTAAATAAAATAAAGTTGGATTCTATGCTTTGCAGAGCTAGATAAAATAGTGACAGAACACTTAAGAAGAAGGAACAGCAAAATGGTGTCATGCTATGGAGACACATCAGTACTGTAAAAAGAAGAAACTTTGGCTGAAAAAGAAAATCACATCAGAATTCATAATATTATAGTATTATAAAGTACAAAGCAGAATGAGTCCAAGGATGATTTACTGTTAGCCAGCAGCTACCATCGAGATACACCTCCTTCCTCCAGGAGGGTAATCCAGATTTGGCCAGGGAAGAATTTATGGATATTCATCTGTCAAGAGACTTAATAAAGATAGCCATCTCCCCGGCAAAGAGAGATAAAAACACGACTATGGCACAGGTGACCCAATTCTCACTACTGGCTCAGTTGTCTGTAGGTGTTGGCCAGGCTGATGGATGTGAGTGGCCACTGTAGCCTCACCCATTCAAAGGGGGCAAGATGGCTTTGACCTCCCACACAGGTGACACCTGTACCCAGCAGAATTCTAAGCTGATTGACCTTTCACTGCTATGATGTCCTGACAGTAGTAGTCATGTGCAGTGTGCAGTGGCACCCGTCCCTATAGGGAGTAGTGAACACGAGCGTGTAGGGGCAGGGGGTTCTCCCAGTGGGAGAGACCAGCAAGCTGGCCCACTTCCTACCAGACAACTCTGGCCAAGAAATGGATGGCTGTTGGGGACTATCTAGGTAAGAATGAATGGGCAATAGGGTTCTAAACTAGCATAGGAATATCTGGTGCCTTTACAAAGGAGCAAATGAGCAAGTTGTGTGAAGGAAAAGGAGCAATCAAGCAAGGTTCTGGGGAGGAAGAAAAAAGATTTGTAATAAAGATAAGATAACTAGGGTATCACTGACTTTAATCTATGCAGAAAACGTATGCTAGAGATAGGGTAAGTGTTGGAAGGCAAATCGATCCGACATTGGGTTCTACTTATGTGTTGATGAAGATTTACATTATTTGTGTAGGTGTTTTGGGAGTCTTTCATTTTTTAGGGATTAAGGAATGGAGGAAGGCAATGTCCTTTATGGAACAAAAAGCAGACATAGGTCATCACAAAGGAGTTTATAAGAGAGAGAATTTTTGAATCTGCCTTGGTAGTTTACAATGTTTGGACCAGTGATTTTTTTTCCCATCAGGAACCTCTGGAGTGTTTCTAGTTGTGTGATGTATTTTGACAGGTACCTCCCAAAATGGGTAATGTATTACATAATTTGTCTGATGAGGGCTGTGTATAGGAGAATGATGACATCTTTAGATGGGGTGAAATGCCTTTGGATGTTAATTGGGTCATACAGATAGATTTCCTCACTACTACTACTACTGTCACATGATAGTCAAAAGATAGGGAGTTGTCTATGAAGGCACCAAAACCTCTGATAACTGAAATAATTGATGGGAGTTTTGTCTGTATTGTAGCTCCCAGAAACTATGATGTTGCCAAACGTAACACTACTCCAAATGTTTTACCGTAATTTGAGACCAGTATTTTTATATTATCTAGCCCTTTCTCTAGCATCACCGTATTGGAAGCTCTGCAAACTACTATACTTAGCTTACAGTCATTGGCAAAGTTAATTAGCCCAACGTCTGGCTTTTCAAGACTGGAGAAAGAGATATTTAATAAGAGCATTGCCAGCAATGATCTCTGATGTACACCACTAGTCACCTCTTTGTTTTCTAAGGTGACTCTTGTTATTTTAATTACATGTGTTTTATAAGTTTGCTATCTACTTCACAACACTTATGCCTTTGAGATTATTTATAATACTTGCATAGTAGGATAATTTTAATGGCCTTGGCAAGATCCAATTATGCTGTGTGGCTGCATCAACCTCTTATCATAAGAATTCTGGACAAGGCCAAAAATAATGGAGGACAATGACTTCAAATCTGGTACAGATCTTAAAAATTCCTCTTAGAAGTTTAGCAAGATGCTAGAATAACATGTTTTGCATTAGTGTGTATTTTCTGAAGGATATGAAGTCTAAAACTTGTGTCTGCCATTATTTAATGGCTTCAATCCTCAATGATTTACCAGAAAACCACAACAAAACAGAACAAAAGTATGAAGCAAAAATATGGACAGTTGATAAGTATAAGCTGCCTACCATCCACTTACTTGCTTCTGTGACTTTTCTGAAGAAGTTTACTATTTATAGGTGAAATGACCTACTCCTGACAAAGCCACATTGATATGGGGCCAGGGCAATATGGCCTGGATGCTGGTATTTAAAAAGTATAAGATATATTCCATGGCCTTACATATTAGGATTGCTAGGCTGATAGGTTTATAGGTAATGCGACTGAGGTAGGGACACCCTTATGTGCGGTCAACACAGTGTCTTTTTCCAGGAACATATACTTTGAAAAGGCTTAAGTTAAAGAGACTTAGACATGGCACATTTGGCACTATTTGTTATGCAACTGTGTTCATTACTGGGGCCCATGGATGTGGGATTTTTGGCTGTGGTAGCTGCATTTAATACTTGCTTCATGGTGATCATTGGATGGGGCAGGAACTAGGGCTTTTGTGGAACTTCAGTAGCTATAAATGATGTGAAGTTACTGGTAAATTTATCTGCTAGTATATCATATTGCTAGGGTCAGAATATGTAATGTTATATACTAGCTTAGAGCATGGCTTAGTGATTTTTAGTTTTCTAGTGTAAATAAAGGAGTTATAAATCTCTTTAGTTTCAGCTGCTTTTTTTGACTTTACTGGTGGTATTTTTTTAGCTCTTAATGGATTATTGTGGTAGTCTTCTTTATAGGTAAATTGCAATTTCTTGGAGGCATGTAGTGATTTGTTTTATTTCTTGTACAGTTTGCTCATGAAGGTAGATCACCAAGGTGGTTTATTTCTCAGTTTCCCGTTATATTTGGTGCTATTGAGGAATACTTGGTCTATGCTCTTTACTAGACAGAAATACAACGTTGAGGTATACATAGCCACTGAGGCTGCATTTGAAATGGAAATATTACAATAACATTTTGACCGACTTCATAACATTTTAGCAGGTTTACCTTTCTAAGGTCTTGGAAATCAGGTGTTTGCTGTGGTGATATTATTGTTTAAAGTCTTGCTAGAGAAAATCACCGGATTGTGATTAGAATTTACCAGGTAGCAGGAAACTGTATGAGTGTCCTAAGAAGTGAAGGAACATTTAAAATATTAGCACCTCTAGCAGGTAGGTTGGCACTTTGCTCCAGGAAGTTAGCATTTATTAGCTCAATGAATTGCTGGGCATGCCCGACTTTAGAAGTAAGCATTCGAGTTAATACCTGCATAACTAAAATGAATCAATGTAAAGGAGTTTTTGTTACAGGCAATTTTGCTAACACATTATATTTTTTATGGTCATCAGGGGGCATGAAGGGTGACCTGTGGCTGCAACAAAGTGATAATCTACCTTATTTAGGGTGATTTGAAATTCAGTAATTTCAGTGAGTGAATCACAAGAAATCAGTCTGGAGAAAAAAAAGTGGCTTTTGACAAATACTGACATGCCACCACAGTTTTCCATAGGTTTGAGAGTGTGATACATGCTGAATTCTGGATGGAGGGAGTACTGTCTTTACATAGAAACATATCTCTGTTACCACACTGATAATATTTACAAAAGGCTGTCTCCAAGTGTCATGAAGATGTAAATGAAATTATAAAATAGTTGTAACTACTCAAAATGATATAAAGTCATGAATTAAACAATGAAATATATATATATATATATATATATATATATATATATATATATATATATGTGTGTGTGTGTGTGTGTGTGTGTGTGTGTGTGTATGTATATATATATATATATATATATATATATATATATATATATATATATATATATATATATATATATATATATATATGTATATATATATATATATATATATATATATATATATATAGATGCAGATATAGATATGTAGATACATTTGTCTTTATGTATATAGCTGTGTGTGTGTGCGTGTGTAAAAATATATTTGCTTTCAGTTTCTGCCCTTAGATTCCTTAAATATCATTACTGGTCTCCAATCAACTCCAGGACTGAATGAGTGGCAATTATCTATCTTAAATTGCTACCTGTTCTTGAAAGGTGCCTAAATTTGCCCCAGTTACGTGGGACTTGATGAGAGAAGGACAGAAGCTGCTATTAATCATCATTGCTGTTTAACTTGCCTTTATACCACCCAGGTAGCATTTATTTAGGAACGCATACTACTCATTGAAACAGGGGAGGGTAGCCTAATGGTTACGGTGTTTGCCTTACAAACACAAGGTACAGGGTTTGAGTCTCACAGGGAATAATTGGCAGGCTTAAAATGGTTCACAAGGACAGTTAGTCTAGTACTAATCTAAGTTTGGGAGGGTGGCCTAAAGGTTAAGGTGTTTGCCTTACAAACACAAGGTGCAGGGTTTGAGTCTCACAAGGGATAATTGACTAAGCTTAAAATGGCACGCAAGGGCAGTTAGCTTAGTACTAACCTATGAACCTAATTAGTAATGTACAGCCAGTCAGGCTACTGCATCAGAGGTACCAGACTTCCTGAGTTTGGATTTATTTATTGATACATTTGTTAACTGGGTAGATGCTCTGGTCCAAAGACCCTTTTCAGGCACAACCCAGACCACAAGGGGAATAAGGAACAAAAACACAATGACTTACAACATGCAAACCAAGCATGTTTATTTAATTTAGTATACATAAATACTACCTTATATAGTACAGACAAATCATCAGTATTTTTACAACAATAATCTTATTATTCCCCTGCTTTCTGTACTCTAAAAATTCACAAACATTTTAAATCCTACTTGAAACCATTCTGACTTGTGGCAGTGTGGGTTACAGATTTCCTGTCCATAAATGAATAAAAATGCTTGAATGTTTAGCTTAAGACCATTAAATCTTACACTGGAGATGCTGGCATTTCTTAATAAAATTAAAAATACATACATATATAAATATTGCACGTGACTCCACTTCACACACTGCATGCAGAAGGAATAAACTGCACTTAGAGATTACCTGTGTGAACAAAATGCATTTACTTGTCAGAAATCCAAAAGAATATGTTTATTATTAGATACCATCTTCGAAACCAGTAGAACAGCCAGACCCTCCCTTGCTCATCTGAAGCCTACTGCAGTTCCCTTAACTGCTGGTACATCACACTTACCGCACACGCCAAGTACTTCAGTGCTTCAGCTATGACT
Organism: Protopterus annectens; assembly: GCF_019279795.1. Classification (NCBI taxonomy): domain Eukaryota; kingdom Metazoa; phylum Chordata; order Ceratodontiformes; family Protopteridae; genus Protopterus; species Protopterus annectens. The sequence continues at coordinate 278,980,589 of NC_056747.1, forward strand.
GTATTCATTTATGAAGCCACAATGTCCTCATGTTTTCACAAATGAATGGCAGCAGTCAACACTTGCCAGTCACACCCCCCCCAGTAACTGCCCCCTTCACTTCACCCAAATTACAGTGCTGTGCACAGCATTAAACAAAGTAGTGTAATGAAAGGCAACGAGTAAGGAGGGATGATTTAGTAATGCAATTGTGCTAAGAGAGAAATAGTGTGATGTTCATGGTATGTAAATGACTACATAATACTGTGCAAATGAGACTCATTGTTTACGCACATGATAAAATCAAACATGGCAGTGATTCAGACAAGTATAAATCCAGTGCTACTAGCCCCAGTACTCATCCATTTTGATTGCCAGGATTTTGCAGTGTCAGGAGCTCCAGTCTCACTAATATTTTAGAAATAGTAGCAGGTACTGCTGAGCAACAAGTGTTAATGGCTACTCTTAGAGCCAGTGTCTATGATGTTGCATGTGTTAAAGATGGGTCTGCCATCAGCGAATATAACACCTTCAAGACCAGCCATTGTGGACCACTACCATGTGGATAAGGACATCATATAGGATATTTAGTAGACATTTTATTCACACATGGAATCACAGGGGTTACGTGGACTGCTCATCCCTGTTGAAGTGAAGATTTCAGCATCATTAGCCATCCTTGCTTTGTGGAGCTTTCAGTGCCTGACAGGGGACATTCTAGGAATTTCACAGGCATTGACCTTGTGGATACTATACAGATACTACACCAGTTCCTTGACATGATGTGCAGTATGTGGAGGAGCATATATGGTTTCCATGGACACCAATGGAGAAAAAAAAAATCACTGTGTAGGCATTGTACAACATAGTCCTTTTCTTTGAGATCCTTTGACATTGACTGCACCCCATCACTATCAAGGTCTTGCGTGATCATATTGTGCTTGGTAAATCATCCAGAAGGTATAGATTGTATGCAATGCACATGGCATAACATACAATGTGTCTATGCAACACCCAGGCATTTCCTCTAATTCTCACATCTGGCACATGTGCAACCTCTTCTAGTGCTTGATGCAGGGTGACTTCCCATAGGGCCATCTAGTTGATCAGTGCTGTTACCTAGGCAGGGATGTACAGTTCTCATCCAGACAGACAGGCAGCTCATCACATATAATGATGTTCACTGTTGTGTGTTGTGGGTGATGCTGGGTATGCGCTTGGGCTGTGGATACTCCCCCCATTAAAATCCCCAGGCCATGGTTGAGATGAAATACACCACCACACTGCTTGGTACATACAATATATTGAAAACTGTATGCCTAAACAGATACTTCCATTACTTAGAAACAGCTGGTGGCACTGCAGTAGTCACCAGAGACCTACAGCTAGATGTGCATGATGTGTGCCATATTCCACAGCATGGTAGTATGCAAGCAGATGCAACATAGGAAGTGCACAGTACAGCGTGAGAGACCTACTGTAGTAAGGGTCAGGAGGCAGGTGTAGGCTCATTGGACAAACTGGCTGAAGTGGCACCTCCTGCAAGGCTGAGGTGAGAGCAATACATTGCAGTATGAGCAAAAAGGTGGCATCTATTCTAAAACTATGGATGGTGATAGAAACAACATAAAATAAAACTGGTGTATGCATCATCACACCTAGGTTATGAATTTTATTCCAGCAAATGGCCACTCTCTGCATCATACTTTACCATACCCTCACAAGCTAGAGGGTGGGGCTAGGTGCAGTCATCATCATTTGCACAGTTGGTTTGGGTTACAGTGACAGGTTGAGAACAATGTTATCATAATGGTTAGGATCACAGGTAGATGGATATGGTAGCCACTCAAGTAGACAGCAGGTTATGGGATGCTAAGGATTACACAATCAAGTGGAGGTGTGGAGCTGCCACTTAGTGAACACTGGTCATGTGCACCATATGGTCATGCAATTTCAGGGCTCGATGGGCTCTGCAGTAAGGACAGCATAGCACTTTGGGACATATATGGCAACCCTGATATGTTCTATGCTGGGTACCAACAGATGGGCTGCATCTATGACCTACTGCACCTCGGGCATCCACCCACTTCAATTAAGCCTCAAGCCTTGTCACTGCTGTGTTAAAGTTCAAAGCCTTCTCAAGTAAATTCCTATTCTTGACTTCCTTGTCTTAATGTGGTTACCCACAATATGGATATCATAGCGCAGCAATTATGCTAATGAGATAATTTAGTGGAATTGTCTCTGAACTGCTTCCATAATGCATTGAACTGTACATCCAAGCAGTGCAAGCATTCTTGGCCCTGTGTTTATCAGGGCTACTGTGACAGCTGCACACTATACTCATATATGGCGCTTCCAAAGCCCATAGTGTTACAGCTCCAAACTGGCACTACTTTCACTAGTGCACCACTACTGCCTAATGATGAACATCATGCAATGCACAAATGTGTCACTGGTGAGACACGGTTATTGCCACATGATGGCTTCCTTATCTTTCTTGTCTCATTACTCACAGATTCATAGTAGTGTGGCCCCTTCACTGCTGCTCTTTAGTGGGACTTTTCCCAGTTATAAAGCTGTGCTAATTTACTATGTAACCCTTCTCTTGGAATACTGGTACTATGCAAGTCACTGTACATAGCTAAGCAGTTGCAGGCCATGTCAAATTACAGAATGCTTGATGTTTAGTACTATACCATATTGAAATTAATGTTCTTGAATACTGCCCTTATGTTTTTTGCTTTAATGGAAATTATTATAAATAGTTTAAAGGGACAAACATGAGTGCTAAAGTGGTTCCTATTTATGTACATATCTAGATGGAAAGATAAGTTTATTTTTACTGCCTTGAATACTGTTAGAAATAACTCATTATTTTATAGGATCAGAAGATCATAGGAGATATAAGGCAAGCAACTTTTGTGACCACTTACACCTTGCCAGTATCAACCTTCAGATTGAACCTCCTCTTTCGAGGAGGATCAGGCCAGTAAAGCCACTGATAAATTTGTGAATACCTATCTAATTTTCCAGTTCCCATCTGAAGGAAGATAATATAGAACTCTACCTAATTTACAATAAGAGTCTATTCCAAAGTTGGGGAAAGTGCTATGTAAAGAACCAATCTCACCACATTGATTCACTTATCTGCTAAATGAACATTTAAACCCCTTGTTCTAGTATTTATGAGACTATTCAGTTTGTGGAGATACAAAAGATTGTGGACTGCTGGATCCCAAATAGCTTGGAAAGCAAGGGACAGATCTCTCTGCAGGATCTATGAGACACTAATAAAGGAACAGTGCTTCCAAGTCTTTTCTGGTAGCTTAGGATTTTTAATCTAATGATCTTCTTAGTTAGGAACCTGTGGGTCTGCTGTTTGATGATATGTCTGGCTAGGTGCATCCCAAAGGGGGCACTGTATTCAATAATTGACCTAATCAATGCTGAATGTAAGGGGACAATGACTTCTTTAGATCTGGACAATATTTCCTAGGTGATCAGCTGCATTAAGTAGGACTTGCTGACTGCTATTGTTACAAGATGATCAAAGGAGAGTGAATTATTAATCCAAGTATCATGGTCTCCAAAAACATTCTCATTTTTAGAGTGTGGTATTGTCTATGTCATATGTTGGAAAGGATGGTTTACCAACTGCAGCTATGTTACACTTTTTAGCATTTAATTTAAACCCATCGATAGAATACAGGATGTTTACAAGTGCAAGTTTTCATTGTAGGGCTAAAGTGTCAAAGGGTGACTTGTCAATGACCCACAATTTGCTGTCGTCAGCAGACTTGGTTAGACAGAGGTCCTGGTTTGTGGTCTGGAGGTCAGAAAAGTAAATGTCAAACAAAAGGGGTCCCAGCAAAGAGTCCTGTGGAACATCACTGGTTACCTTCATACTCTTTGATGAGGTACCTGCTACCTGCACTGTATGAGTTCTGTCCTTTAGCCAATTTGCTATCCATATTTCCACATGGGGATTTGTTTATAATGCATTTAACTTACTAGCTGTGCTATCATGGGGTATAGTGTCAAAGGCCTTCCCAGGTCAAGATATGCAATGTGTACACCATGGTTACTATCAATAGCTTGTGCTACACTTTCAAAGAAGTTAAAGAGATTCATTAGACAGGGTCTGCTCTTAACACAGACAAAGTGCTGCTGGTCTTGGAAGATGAGACCTTTAATGTCATAATTAATTGGGTCAGTTATAATATACCCCATGGCTTTGCATAGGAGACTCTTTAGGCTGATGGGAGTAATTCCTGGAGTCATTGATATGGCCACTCTTGTGGAGTGACATCACTGCTGATGTGAGCCAAACTTCACGGATGAAGCCAGTGGCTAAACTCAGGTTTAATGACTGGCTGTGCCAGGACTTGCTTGATACTGTTTATTAAACATCCTGGTGTGTTATCAGATATGAGATCATTGTTTAGCTGTAGCCTTCAGACAGGCTTCATTCCAAGCAAATGGAGAACTCCAGCAACTGGCATCCCTCTGCTCAGGTGAGCCATCTATTGACCCGGGAAACTACACAAGTATTAGTCAGACTAGTCTCATATGCAAACCCATGGAAAGAAAGAGTTATTGTGGAAATGATAAATAATGACGTAGGAAACCTTCAAGCACTGGGTACAATTCAGTTTGGTTTCATCAAGGGTTGGTCATGCCTACTCAGTTTGGTGGATTTCTTCAAGAAAGTCACCAAAGCAATGGATGAGGACAAAACAGTGCATACTGTCTAACTTGATCTGTCCAAAGCATTTGACCAATACCCTACTTGGGCATTGTAGATAAATTCACAAAATTAGGCATAAACCATTATGTCACCCACTGGAAAGCAACCTGGCTCAACAATAGGACCCAAGACATTAGGATAGTGGAGTCTACCTACACAAAATGGCCAGTTATTAGCGTTGTCCTTCAAGGCTCGGTCTGGGGAGGCATCTTTTTGGCATCTACTTCTCTGAAGTCAAGGCCAACATCAAGGGCCTCTGGCTGACCAAGTTTGCAGATGATTGCAAACTAGGCACAGTCATAGAATCCCCCAAGGACAAACATATCCTCAAAGAAGGCCTGTCACAGACCAATAACTGGTGCCAGAGGCACAATCTAAAACTCAATACCAAGAAATGCATAATAGTATCCTTTGAGGAAATGGCTACACCTGGAAACCACCACACTGATAATACACCCTTAAGATTAGACCATCTGGTCAGGGATTTGGGAATGCATGTAGACAGTAACAGGGCCTTTAACCATCATATCTCTACAGTATTAAGGAAATCATTCTATTTTGGGCAACTTATAAGCAAGGGTACGACATCTAGGTCAAAGAATGTCATTGTTTTGCTGTACTCAGCCCTCATAAGACAAATCATTGAGTATAATGCCCCCCTCAGTATGTACCTGACCAGGCATATGCAACAACTGTAATTCCCACAGAGGATCCTTCCTAAAAGACTACAGGAAATAAACAACATGTCCTATGCAGCCCCCCTCAAAGCCCTACCCCTGTACTTGGTCTCCTTCAGATTGCTGAGAAGCAATCTATGCCTGGGCTAAAAAGTTTCATCTAATCCCACTCTGATGGACCTGTTGCACATCCTCAAAACAAATGTCATCAGAATTACCTAATCTAGGGACCTAAACCTCATCTGTAACATAAATAGAACATGTTGGAGGGACAGGTTTGTGTCTCAGAGACTAGTCCTTTTCTGGAATAGGCTTCCTATCTATGTAAAGCAGAGTTCTTCCATGCACACCTAAAGTGTAACTTGGACCATTGGATGGAGAATTGGAAATTTACCCCTGGTCTGGCAGCTATGTCTTTATTAGAAACAGGCAGCCTGTAAATGCTTGACCACCCATGCCCAAGCCTAAATATACCCCTTAAAATAACCCTGTCGTATCAAGACTTGTCATATGAAAAAAAAGTATTTTTAGACTTTGGGAGCACTTTTAGTGCATGATTTTTGGTGATGATGGGAAGGCTGAGGATTTTGGGAATAAGTGGGCTTTGAATAGTCATTTCTGAGGTGACGTTAGCCAGTATGATGGCAATGTCTACTGGGTCAGCATAGGGGGTGTCTTCTTGAATAAGTTTTGAGCAATTTTGGGTACTATTTCTTAGTTTTCTAATGTAACTAAAAATATTTGTAGTTAATCTTAGTTTCAAATGCTAACCTCAGTTTATGGCCTACTATTCCAAACAGCTTTTTAAGTTTTCAGTACTTTTTTTCTGTTATCCATGATTTGAGGATCCTTAGATCTGCTGTATCATTTAAGGAGGTTTTTCCTTTTATCACAATTTACTTGTGTTGGTGGACCACCAGTGAGGCTTGCTTTTATACTTCCTATTATACTTAGGTTTCAGAGGCACGGCCGGTTCTATACATTTATCTAAATGGGCACAAAACTCTTTTGAGTAATTTCCTGCTGGGGTGATGCCAGGGGTTATGTTGGAATAAATAAATCATGAACGTTCATCATAGAATTTAAAGAGATTTCTATGTCTGAAATCCTCAAATTCTGAGATATCAGTATCGTTGGTCTTAAAGTTTCTAATAGTGAAGGTCATTAGATTATGATCCAACTTATCAAGGGAGGGAGATAGCAGGTGAATCGTACATGAAGAAGTTATATTCATAAAGGCCAGGTCATGAATATTATGTCCTATAGTGGGTTTGTTAACATTCTGTTCCAGGGAGCTTTTGTTTATGAAATTTAAGAACTCTGTGGTGCATCATACATTTGAGTAATAGATGCTCCATTTTATAGATGGGTAGCTAAATTCTCCCTAAATAATGGAGGTTTAGTTTAAGGGGAGCACATTGAACTTTACATGACCATCAGTGGACATAGTAGGTGTCCTACAACAGGCTATAAACTGATATTTGGGTTTGTTTGATGTGATTTGTAGTGTAATGGTCTCTGTTTGTTGGTCCGTAGGATTTGCCTAGAGGTAATATGATTGTTAACAAGTATGGAGATGCCACCACATCTGCCATTGGGTCTAAAAACATGGTATGCACAAAACCTAATTATAGAGGGAATGATTTCTGAATATTTAAACTAAATTTCAGTAATGGCACCGACATGGATGCACTTCAAATGCAGGAGAATGTCCGAGATAGGCATTTTGTTGTTTACACCTCTGGCATTGAGCAGTGCTACTTATGATCCTGGTCTGGATTTGATATGTTACTTATATTGAGATGTACATCAGCTAGACTCTGCCTAAAAAGGCAATATGGCAGCAATAAAGGCTTTAGCTAGTTTGTGGAAGCCTTGGAATGAGTGGTGTAGACCACCCTAGGCAAAACAACTAGGACTGATGAGCATAGTGGATCCCCCTGGAATGACACCAACTATTTAGACAATTATTGAAGCCAGTTATCTTTTCTTTGTACATAGGCATCACTCTTGGAGAAGTTAGGGATTTTACTTTGAATCCGAGTCTTGCCTGAATTTGTGTAATCTATTCTTTAATAACTAATATTAACTTCATTAAGTGAAACATGGGTATATACATTAGTGTCATGTAACATCTCTAGGATTTTTTGGGAATAATGTAATTATTATATTATTATAAGATTATTATTTGGAAGAATACCATTTAGATGAGCATATTACAACTGAAATTTACAGATTTTTGAAAGTCAAGAACCCTATAGTAGCTACCATTTTTGGGATTCCGAAAACCCACAAGGGGTTAAGTAATTTAACATTTCGGCCAATAGTAGCAGGACAGGGGTCACAAACTTACCTTTCTGGTGTCACCATAGACCTTTGGTTAAAACAAGTTGTGAATAAAGTGGGGCATTTAGTAAAAGATTCATGGGACTTTGGGAGTAGAATTAAGGAAGAGCTTTGGGAACAATTTGATTTTTTTGACCATCGATGTACTGGATGTATTCACTTGTATCCTTAGAGAAGTAGGGTGAGACATGTTTGCCAACTGTTTGAACAAAATGTCAGGTTTCTCTAATGAGAAAGTAAATTTAATAGTTGACTTCATGGGGATAGTTTTATACTACAATTATATATATTTTGAAGGAGAATACTTCAAACAAAACAAAGGTGTTGCTATGAGAGCCTCATGTGCTCCCATATTTGCAAACTTGGTTTTCCTTGACTGGGAGTTAAAGTCTTTAGATGCAAGTACTTTCAAAATGTCAAATTATACGTAAGATTTGTGGACATTTTTATTCTGTGGAATAGTTCCATAGATAAAATGGAGGAATTTTTTAAGTACCTGAATTCCACTACTAGTTTCTTAAAATTTACCCACACAAGTAACCCTTTGTCAATTAATTACCTCAACACTCATATTTTTAAAACTTCAAGTGGTTTTACTTCTAAAATATATAGAAAATCCACATTCAGCAACTCTTACCTTGAACACACTAGTAGTCACCCTTCCCATCAAAAGGCCAGTATTGTGAAAGGCCAGATGGTAAGGGTTGCTAGAATGACATCTTCGGCTGGTGACCTTGAGAATGAATTACAGAAAGTTGTGGAGATGTTCTATGAAAGAAGATACCCACAGGGCATGGTTCAGGAAAATGTGGACTACGTTAGAAGGGAATGGGGTAAGAGATTCAAACCCGTTAGCAAATTTTAATATGGTTAGAGAGTCACTTCACGGACAAAAAAACTTTGAAAAGGCTGATTTTACCATACTGGGGAAAGGTAGGGAAAGTGAAGGACATATTGGAAAAAAATTGGACCATTCTCAGGGGAAACCCAGATTTGAGAAGTGTTGTAGGAGAGAGACCCTCTTATGTATGCAAAACGGGTAAACATAAAAGAAAGTTTTGAACATGTGAGGAACACACAAGCTAATAAGTATGATGGCACTATAAAGTTTGGATTCTGTTCACAATGTAGCTACATAGTAGATTGTAAAATGGTTATTTTAGAAAATACCCTCAAATCAAAAGTAGAATTTGTTAAGGGTAACTGTCACACTTCAGGTGTTATATACCTTGCACTGTGTAAGGGATGTCAAGCATATTATGTTGGCAAAACTGAAAGGCAATTACGCAATAGGATATATGAGCACATATATCAGATATCCACTAAGAATAATAGTAATGTACTGTGTAGGCATTCTTTAGTTTGTGGGAATTTTCAGGGGTTCCACTTTGGGATCTTAGAGAAAGTATTAGTTAACCCTAGAGGGGGGGACTACAGAAATTTAATGGAAGAAAAGAAGTCAAATTGCAGATCAAGCTGCAGGCATGGGAGGGTATTGGTTTAAATGAAGTTATTTCTGTAAAACTCCTGTTAATTAAGAGAGCTAGGGACAAAAGGCTATGTTTAAAATGTCCATGAAGTTAGAAAAGTTTATTTCAAGTGTATTAAATATGGTACAGATGTTTATGTGTTTTTAAGTTGAATTTTTTAAACAAAGTGCATTTGTGTGACTGTGATGTCATCAACATATTGGGCCATAAATGTTGGATTTAAAAGAAGGCATGTATTCTTAAGTCCCCGTTCTGAGGGGATGAAAGCGCTTAATGAATACTTTTCAAACATTTTTATGTCTTAATAAAACGTTTGATACCTTTGGAAGGTTGTGGAGAGTTCCGGCTGCAACACAGTGACAAAATGTACTTATCTCAGGCAGAGGTCTCAGCTATACCTACTTTCAAGGAATGTTCTTATTTTCAGGCCTGATTTACCCCTGCATGTGATGTACCTAATTTTGGAGGTATGTCTGTATTTTCAGATTTGATTTACCTTTTCACACAATTTATTGAATTCCCGTCATCACATATGATATTTGAAGCTCTTGAATACACAGAAAGCCACACCATATGACCAACATACCAGCTGCACCAATAACTTAAAGAAGGACACACGTCTTATCTCTCTCATTTTCGGAAGCAAAAATAAAAGATCTTTTGTGGAAGAAGTTTGCAATACAGTTCATTAGTCCACTGCATACCCCTTATCCTCTCAGGGCAAGAAATCTGACAAAGCCATAAATAATGGGGTGACAATTTTTAAATATTGCTCTTACAAACTTTGAAAGTTGACAGAATATCAGGTTTTGTGTCAGCATGAATTTTCTGAAGGGTATGAAGTCTGAAACTCAAATGTCTGTCATTATTTTCTGACTTCAGTCATTAATAACTTGCCAACGATTTGCCAGAAAAACCACAATTTTATGGAAAATGGACCAAAATTATGAGGCGAAAATCTGTACAGTTGAGAGGTATGAACTGATTTTACACTGTCTTTTTCATAATGTACTTATACTTTGCCATTATTTTTGTCATCCTTGTTTTTTAAACACGTTTCTGAGGCGTATCCCACATTCCTACTGAGTGCAGGAAGAGATATAGATGCTATTTGGTATTCAGATTTTATGTTAACTAAATGACCCGACTTTGGCTGGATGCACCAACGTTTCAAGCGCCTTTGTTCCTATTTTTCTTTCTTCCTGTCTGCAGGTTGTAAGTGGTATGCTTTCAGGCTTTGTAGTATTGGTATTTTAGTCAAATACTAATTTTATTGACAACATTTCAGTAAAAGGGGTGCTACAGTAACTTTTCAATATTTTTACATATTTAAGAAACACCACCATTCACTGAGTTTTAACATTTTGAAAGATGCTAATATTATTTCATGTTTAGATAAGGAAGTATATAAACTCAATGATGAATTCAAAATGAGAAATAGAATGTTTAAGAAGTGTGTGATGGTAAATATATATTTGGATGAAGCCCCTCACCCCCACAGTTACTCATATGTGCTAACCCTAACTCTACCCCACCTGTAACCCAACCCTACACATTACATTAACAAAGCCCCTTTTCTATCAGTACTACTTTTCAGACGTGTCTAAAAGTTTGCAATCTGATTTTTTTTCCCAACACTGATTTGTGAAGGAGAATATTTGTTTCCTTTTTGATCAGTTTATTTTGACACTTTCAGTTTTGGGTAAGTGTGCTGACAGCACTGACAATGTTTGTGTCTTTCGGCTTTTCCCGGTTAGGGGTCACCACAGCGGAACTCCTGTCCGCTAATGATTGGTAGTTGATATTTATGTGCCGAGTTACCAGCCCTGATGCACAACCTTCAACGAAGGTACGCTCATTCACACATATCTCCACGCAGAAGACACTCTAGCTGAGAATCGAACCGGACAGCGTCTTACTGTGAGGCGACAACGCTACTGCAGCACCACCACCGCGGGTACAGCACTGACAATGAATGCTGATATTTTTGCATGTCAGCATTTCCTAATATATCTGTGGGTCTACTAAATAAGATTGACAGACCTAAATGTCACTAATTTTGATAACAAAACATTGACAACACAAACATCAAGAGGAAAAAATACACCCTGCTAATTAAATATACTAACTCTGACATTGCACAATACAAGGGAAAGGGTAGGTTCCCCAACTCTGGAAATTGAGTGTTTTTACACTCCTGTTTATCATCTGTTTAGCAGACCAAACTATGTTGCCTAAAATTAAACAAAATCAACCATATTAGTGTGGTACCACATTTTATATATGTATGTATATGTGTGTGTGTGTGTGTGTGTGTGTGTGTGTGTGTGTGTGTATATATATATATATATATATATATATAGAGAGAGAGAGAGAGAGAGATAGGTACACACACACACACACACACACACACACACACACACACACATAGATAGTGGAGGCTTGGCCCCATACCAAGGGGTGCAGGGGGACTTGCTCCCTTGCAAATAAAACAAACAAAAAAAGAATGTTTTTGTATTTTGCTGCCTTGGGAGTATTGCTGTTGACCTCCCAAAGTTTAATATGTTTTGGATTTGAATAATCCTGTGTCATTTACATGAAACATGATTTTTCGTAGTAGACTTGTGTTAAGCCAAGCATAATTGTTTTTAGAACTTTGAGGCAAGTGTTATATATGCAGCTGGTTGTGATCCATGCCCAGTGTATTATGTAAAGGAACACCAAAAGGAAGTTATAAGGTGGTGGAACATCTGAATGAAATAAAAAATAAGATTTCAACTAATGCATCGTATATATACATTTATCAGAATTACATGAATATCATAAATTCATGTTTCAGGAGTTGGCGGTTGTGGGTCATAAAATTTGGGAAAGAGATATTTACACAAGGACAACATTTAGAGAGTATTTTTGGCAAATATGTTTTTTGTGGGCAAATAAAGCCACTGTCTGAATGGATGAATGAATATGTTTCAAACCATGTTTAAAACTGAAACATCAAAGACATTGATATGATGTTTGAGTAAATTCATTACGTTCATTTATGCTACAGGAATTTAAGTGGCATTCTTGCCAGTAGCAATAATGTTTTCAAGAGGTACTTTCTGCATGAGAGTGTAACAAGCATTCGAATCTTTGAACTCACTTTTTAGTTGATTATGTGTTTTTCCTCAGTAAAATAATTGTTTTGATAGAGAAGTGAGCTGAGTTATTTGTTGTAAAGAAGTAAATCTAACCCTTCATCAAGGCCTGGCAGCTTTATGATCAAAATCTGATATAGTTGCCAAAAATATCTATTACAAGAGACTGAGGGAGTGTGTGTGAGAGAGAAAAAATCATGAATTGCAAACAATGAATGTCAGAAGAAATGTTTAGGTTTATGGAAAAGGAAGTCTCTCTACTTACCCTCAAACAGGGAAAACTGGCCATCTGTTTCACCTGGGGGTGGAAGGAGAGTTCTGTATTTACAAAAGTAAAAGCATTTTTTTTAGTTGGCTCTGAAATTGTATATATGGCATTTTGGAGAGCTGGTTTATTTTTTACAATCTTACTCTGCATGCTTGTTTACTGGTTTGTTTATTTATTTCAGTTGTATTTTACATTTGTTTACCCGCATGGTACAGTCATCACAACTAACCATTTACAGGTCGTGTGTGGGTACAAGGTATATAATCACTATATGTGCAAACTTTTACATGACAAAACTTTGCTGGTATATACCTATAGTTTAAAGTAAACTAATTTTGTGTTTTTATCAGATTAGGCATTAGGAAATCTCTTATTGCATGTGGTCTCACAGTTCAGCAAAGTAATTGTGAAGGGAATGCCTCTTTAGAGACAGACTACAAAAGTATACAATAAAAACAGTAAATAAATGATTGTGTAATCAAACAGAAGTATTAAAACTAGCAATGAATAAGTACAATGTATGACAGCAGAACATGAGGCATGAAGGAAATGAGTTGTAAGCCTTATAATACTGGCCTAAGATCCAAACACTCATTGTATATACCTTTCTTGGCTTACAAATCCAAATTCCACAGGTCACTTCTGAAAACAGTCACTTATATTTAGTGTATCTCATCTAGTTAATAAAAAAAAAGTAAAATGGTGAAAAAGATTATTTAGCAGAAGTCCTGTATTTTCATGAATACATTTTCTGCTGCACGACTTACTGCTTTCACATTCTTTACTGTACAGATCCCTTATAATTAATGATATTTGTGATTGTTGTTTTATAAGTTATTTTTCCTGTTTCCTGCTGTGTACCTGAGAGCATAGTTATGTAACAAGTTTTGTATTGCTGTGGCAGGTTTAATTAAATGTGTATGCGTATTATTTTGTCCTGTACTTCTTACACTCTGCATATTTATAATGCTCTGTATCCTGATTTCATCATTTTCTATATCTTTTTGTTTTCTTTCCTTATGATCTATACTTTGTTAAACAGTTTTCTTCCTGGTTCTTCCTTGAAAAGAGGCGATTAAAGGTTTTCTCTGATTCTACAGTTAGTAAACGCAGATATGCAGTAGCTAGTTATGGTAATGAGAAGTCCATAACTTTTCTCAGAATGGGATCCTGTGCTTACAGCTAACAGCAGAAGTTTCTAAGCCAAGGCTGCCCAATGGGCGACCCGAGGACCACAGTCTGACTGGCCAATGCCTTTTCTGTAGCCCACCAAAGCCTTGGCAGGAAAAAAAACAAAACAAAACAAAAACAACATACACTTTCTTTGTGGTTAACTGGTCCTATGACTTTAAAAAGCTCAGAACAAGTTAACCGCGCTTTGCAGATTTATGTCTGCATATACGTATAACTACTATTTATATTTATTTATTTATTTCAGTTTGGTGACCGGGGAGGTCCACTGGGCTCAAGAGCCCATTTTCAGTGGAGGCCCGGCGAGAAAAGCTCCATAATACAAAGTTACATTACATAGAGAATTACAAGAAAAATATTTGCATTGCAATCAACAGGTAGAATAACAATCAGCAGGTAGTATTACAGTCAAAACAGATATCATTCAGTAAAGACAGCAAAACTATTAAAAAATTTCAAGAGAAAGACAGGCATACAGCATGATGGCTGAATGTTACTGTTTAGTTACATTTATAATCTAAGTATATGAGAGAAATTAGGAAGGTATGAAGATTAACCAGGAGAGGAGGAGGAGCAGAGCTTGGGAGTATGAGTTGAAGAGTGCAGTTACATTTCCTGTGAAGAAACAGGTAAGAATGAAGTTGTGTTTTGAAGGTGTGTGGATTGTCACAGGTCCTCAGAGTAGAGGGCAGGGCATTCCATTTTTTGGCTAGGGAAAAGGAGAGTAGAAGCTGACCAGCTGGGCGCTTGGGTTTTTGGACGATTATAAGGTTTTAGTGAGTAGATCTAAGGGTTCTAAGGAGGGGGGTTATGGTTGTAGGATATTAGATAATGCAGGGCAGCTAGTAGGTTGGAATAATAATTTGTGGGCTGTGATAATTTGGAGGAAGTCAAGTTGATTAGGAAGTTCAATCCAATTTAAAGAGTGTAGAGAGGTGCAGCGATGGGAGGAGGATTTTGCCTTGGTAGCGAATCTGGAGATTTTGTTGTAGCACACTTCCAGTTTGAAGGTGAGTGTGGAAGATAGATTGGTAAGCAGGGGAGCGCCATAGAAAAGAGATGGGGGGAGATAGGTAGTGGCCAAAGTTTGTCTGGTGGAGGGAGTGAGGAAGTGGTTGTTTCTGTAGAGTAGGCAGAGTTTTATGTGGGTTTTCCTGATGTTAGGATGGATGTGAGTATTGAATTTTAAGTGTTCGTCGATGGTGACCCCCAGGAGTTTGGCAGAGGGAACGACTTTGATAATAGAATTGTTAAGGCTGGTAATTTGAAGTGAGTTTTTATCAATGGGAGTGAATAGAAGAATCTTAGTTTTGTTAGCGTTTAGTGAGAGGTGATTTTGGTGCATCCAGTTTTCAATAGTTGAGAAGGCAGTTTGAGTTAGAGACTGAAGATCAGATAGGTTAGAGGCGCAGCAGATCAAAGTGGAATCATCTGTGTATTGGACAATTTTGGTATTGGGTATGGCTTTGTAGAAATCGTTAATAAAGATGTTAAATAGGAAAGGGCCTAGTATGGAACCTTGAGGTACTCATGTAGGGGTGGGGAGGACAATGGACGAGGCCTGGCCCCATTTGACAGCTTGGGACCTGTCAGAAAGATAGCTGGAGAACCAGGAAAGAGTTTTTTGGGAGATGTAGAGATTCTATAGATGATTTAATAGATGGGTATGGGAGATGGTATCGAAAGCTTTAGATAGGTCTAGTAGAACAGCTGAAACTATGTTATCAGAGTCTCGAGCTAGATTGACAGAATTTAAGAAGGATAGAAGGGCTGAGTTGGTACTGTGTCCAGGGCGGCAGCCATGTTGGATAGGAGAGAGTAGCTGTTGTTCAGTAAGGAATGGCATGAGCTGCAGGTGTATGCATTTTTCAAGAAGATTAGAGATTGGTGAGAGGATGGCTATAGGGTGGAAATTGGAAACATTACAGTTTTCACCACCCTTGTGGAGTGGTAGAATAAATGCAGAATGCCATAGTATGGGTACATAGGACTCAAGTAGTGATCTATTTATCAGGATGCTGATAGGGAGAGCAATACCGTCAGAGGCAATTTTTAAGGAGGAGGAAGGAATGTTGTCGGGGGCATTGGTGCAAGGTTTAAGTTTGGAGAGAAGCTTTTTTATAAGGTAGGTGGATACAGGTTTAAGTTCAAAAGTAGGGGGTGTAGGAGAGGAGGAGGAGGAAGCTTGAGCAGAAGGGGGTGGAGTGTTATTGTTGGAGAAGGTCTTGATTAGATCAGCAATAGACGAGATGAAGAAGGTGTTGAATAGTTCAGCGATTTCTTGTTCAGATTTACTAGTATCAGGACATGGATTGTTTTTTGTACCAGGCTTGAGGAGGGAATTAATAGAGCTCTAGAATTGTTTGGGGTTTTTTGCATGATTTTTTTGGAGTTTGATGTAGTAGGATTTTGTATCTTTAATGACTTTTAGCTTGGTTTTGCAGCTGTTTGTATTTAAGTAACAATACAGGCTGTTTATGTTGGAGATAGCTTTTCCAGGTTTTGTCTCTTTGTAGCGTAATTTTTTTGGTTTCTTTAGTAAGCCATGGGGTGGTTTTAGCTTTAACTCTTTTTGTTCTTATAGGAGCTAGGGAGTTTAGGACAGTTAAGAATGTAGAGTTGAAATAGTCAAGTGGGTTCTAGGTAGTCAGAAAAGGTAAAAGGGTTAAAGTTAGCGAGGTTGCGAGTATGTAAGAGTTGGTGGGAATGTGAGAAAGAGGGTGTAGCTCTATGTGTGAAGGCAGGGTGGTGGTCTCCTAATGTGTCAGGAGTGACACCAGATTTTGTTATTTTGTTAGGGTGAGATACCAGGATCCAGTCTAGGATAGAGCCTGGAGGGTTGGTTTTGTTGGGCCTAGTAATGGAGTTAGTGAGTTGAGTGAAACTGAAGAGATTGATTGAAATAGTAGGATTAGGGTCGATGATTTTTTGCCAGTCAATATTTACATCACCCATAATATAGGTTTCAAGTTTAATATTAAAGGAGGTCCAGGACAGGATGTTTTCCAGGGTATTGGTGTTGTTACCAGGAGGAATATAGAGGGAGATGATGAATTTTAGAAGACCAGTTACAAGTTCAGCATTATTAAAGGAAAGGATAGGGTTAGGGTATGGAGTGATGGACAAATGATTGGAGTAGATTATAGCTACACCACATCGGAGAGATTGATAGCTGGGGGGTCGGTTATGTGTGGTTTTAGCCAGGTTTCAGAGATGGCTACAATGTCAGGTATATTATGACTGAAGTTAAAAAAGAAAAGCCAGCACTAAACTCTTGGAATCAGGCAATCTTCATTTAATGTCCAAATTCAAGACAGCAACATAACATAACCATACACCAACATGGTTGTAAAACCTTCATCAGCAACCAAACATGATGTACAAAATAAAGACAAAAACTGGCTTCCTGTCCTCAACTTATATAAACTTCATAAAGGAAGCATGGAGCGCCCTCTAGTGCATCAATAAAATAGTGCACTAGTTCAAAAATACATGAAATGTGTTACAAATGAACCCAGTTGTCCCCATTATTTAAATGAGTATATAAACCTAAATATAACAACAAAAATATAACAACAACTATATGAATTGGATGCCTCAAAAATGATCATTCAAGCCAGGGGAAAATAAAGCCCCCAGTTTGATGATCCACATTTTCTCTTTATAAGTGAGCTTATCATGTAAAACATGGGATTGTACATGTCTGTCCTTGATGTGATCAATGACC
This sequence comes from Protopterus annectens, assembly GCF_019279795.1. NCBI lineage: Eukaryota > Metazoa > Chordata > Ceratodontiformes > Protopteridae > Protopterus > Protopterus annectens. The sequence goes on from NC_056747.1 coordinate 278,998,157, forward strand.
ATAAAACAAAAATTGCCCATAGGGTGTTTAGAAATGTGTTTATATAATGAACTGGACCCCTTTTTGTTTTTAATACCACTAAGATGTTCCCCTATCCTAACTTTAAAAAGTTTGTCCAACATAGAAAGCTCGACAATTGCACTGGGCCAAATAAATCACCCAAGATGTACTGCAATTGGTAAAACATAATATATCATAAACTTGTGGACAATTTTGTGAAGAAAAAGTCTGACATTTCAACACCCTAGGGCAGTAGGTACAATGACCACATGGATAGCATCCAAAAACAGGGCCTGTAAAAAGGTGAGTTTGGGTAATGGAACATGTATCTCTGTAATAAACCTTCTTGTAATGACTAAAAGAAGAGACCGCCCTTTCCGAAATGAGTAATGGCACTGGTCCCCTACATATTTCTCTAAGACATTATCCGATTTTAACAGATACCAATACTTACGGATAATGTTCATGAATCCAACTGTATTCCTCCCATAAGTTGTAACCAATCTAAGCAAATCAGACTTGACATGATCCTGATTTTGATAGAATAATAGATCAGTTCTATCTTGCTGATTTGCAAAACAATTAGCCCTCGTAATGTCACCCCTTACATAACCCCTACTTTTAAACCTGGTGATAAGATCCCTCCTGTGATGGCCGTATGTGGAGGAACTGGAACAAATCCTTCTAACACGAAGGAATTGGGACTTGGGGATGTTCTTGATGACATGTTGGGGGTGGAAACTAGTGGCATGTAATAAGGTATTGAATTGAGGACATTTTCTAAATATCTCACTCTCAAGAGTGTTGGTGTCCGTTCTTTTTACCAAAACATCCAAAAACGTAATTTCAGATCTAGAAAATGTCAACTTAAACTCAATCCCCCATATATTGCCATTTAGATACTCAAGGCATTCAAAAAGTAATTCTTCACTAGCTCTCCACACCATCCAGCAGTCATCAAGATACCTCCTCCAAATATCCATCTTGTTAATATAGATATTGTGACTGATGTCATAAATTACCTGGTCCTCCACATACACCATAAATAAGTCTGCATAAATGGGGGCAAAAGAAGCCCCCATAGCAGTGCCCTGTGTCTGCCAAAAACACCTGTCTTTAAAAAAGAACACATTGTGAATCAGGACCTGTTCAGTCATGCATACCAAGAGGGTATTAAAACCAGGCTTATAGATATTAACCTTATCCAACCAATATTGCAGGGCCAAAAGTCCTGCCCAATGGGGAATAGTGGTATATAGGGAGGTGACATCCAAGGTGCATAAAATCCAATGGGACTCTAGTTGGGTCTCAGAGATAATGGATAGGAACTGTGTAGTATCTTGAATTCTAGAACGTATATGTGCCAAAAGTGGCTTTAGATATAATGTGAGGAATTGTTTCAGGGAACCCCTGCCTGCTCCCAGGTGGCCTTGTGGGGTCTTTGTGGATCTTCGGGAGAAAATAGATATATTGCCTGCTAGGAAAATCAACCTTGAGTTGATGACACACACCATCATTAATAATGCCCTCCTCTGTAGCCAAATCCAAAAACTTGTCGACATCCTTTTTAAATTGCAAAGTGGGATCTGCCTGCATTTCCTGATAATAATTATGGTTAGATAACTGACGATCAGCTTCAGCTTCATAGTCCCCCAGATCCTGGACCACCACTGCTCCACCCTTGTCCGCTGAAAGAACAACAATGTCTTTGTTGTTAATCAGTTTCTCCAAACACATTCTCTGATTTTTGTTCAGATTATCTTTAAGCTTGTCCTGTTTATGTAAATACAAATGTAAATCCTTGAGGACAGGTCATTGATCACATCAAGGACAGACTTGTACAATCCCATGTTTTACATGATAAGCTCACTTATAAAGAGAAAATGTGGATCATCAAACTAGGGGCTTTATTTCCCCCTGGCTTGAATGATCATTTTTGAGGCATCCAATTCATATAGTTGTTATATTTTTGTTGTTAAATTTGGGTTTATATACTCATTTAAACAATGGGGACAACTGGGTTCATTTGTAACACATTTCATGTATTTTTGAACTAGTGCACTATTTTATTGATGCACTAGTGGGCATTCCATGCTTCCTTTATGAAGTTTATATAAGTTGCAAGACAGGAAGCTAGTTTTTGTCTTTATTTTGTACATCATGTTTGGTTGCTGATGAAGGTTTGTTATGTTATGTTGCTGTCTTGAATTTGGACATTAAATGAAGATTGCCTGATTCCAAGAGTTTACTGCTGGCTTTTCTTTTTTAACTTTGGTTTGTTTTTTTAAGCCGTGCACCAGCCGTTCGTGCAGGAGGAGGTTTTGGACATATTATGATTGAGCCTGGCATGAAAGAGGGTAAGCTTATTTGCTAAGCTTTGGGCATTGATGGTGAGGAATTTAAAGTATTTACTGGTGGATTTGGTGTTGGAGCTAGGGTTGTTTGTTAGAGAAATGTTTGGTCCTGGGTTGGGATGAATGTCGCCTGCTAAGCAGAGGTAAGAGAGAAGGGGAATAAGTTTGTGAGGATTGTGTTTGGTTAGGAATGGATGGTAGGGGGTGGGTTTGGATTTGTAGAATTTAGTAGGGCTTCAGAAGAGTTTGCTGGCATGGCTGCAATGCTGATGTGTGAGATGTTTGTACCTGTGTGAACTGAAAAAGTGGAGAGATTCCATGTGTGAGTGTTTCTATGGGTTTAACACTAGCGTGTGAGATGTTTGTGCCTGTGTGAAGTAAGAAAAAAAATGTGGAGAGAGTGCATGTATGAGTGTTGATATTGCTGCAATGACTGTGTGTGAGTTTGGTTTGCAAGACTGATGTATGCTTGAGTGAAAACAGATTGACTGTGTATGTATTTACGTGTGTGACTGCAATAATAGTGCGATTGGGTATAGTTTAGTGTGTGGATGTTGAGCGAAGTATATGTGTGTGTGTGTTTGGGGGGATTTCCCTTGCCTCTGAAGTGCCCAGATTTTCAGGGAATGTTGTGGATTTTCTGTATAAAAAAATTGTGGTTTTGTGGGAAATTGCCATATTGCTGAAGCTTAATCTATGACAGCACTCCATTGTTGGGTAAATTGTTCTAGCAGTGTGATACAAAGTACAGTAGTTCTGTCAGCACAGATGTTACGTAGCACTGTAGGCCAATAGTACTACTAAAGACCCATACCCACAGTGCTACTGTACTTTGTATATTTACTGCCAAAACAATTTATCTGCCATTGGAATGCTATCTATACATCTCAAGTGCATCTCACTAGGAGTTATGTTCATTTTGAGTCTTCAAATGTCCATGTTAGTCACAGTTCCACATTGAAAGAGTCTGCCATACATTTGTGTTAGAATCTTGTTTTAAGAGATATATGGTAAATAATAGTGAATTACATTAAAAAATATTTTTGTTGAATTAAATTTCTATAAGAAACAAAGAAATAAAAGATATCATCTGATTTGCATATCTGTTAGGAATTTTACATAAGGAATGTTCAGCATGAGAAACACTGGTCAAAAAAAGCTGGTAGTTATTTCTTCTGAGAGGAAGGGAAGAGGCATACAATTTTGAGTGTTTTAGTAGAAAATTATTCTGGGATATTTTCCCCTATGTCAATTCTGCTTGTTGAATTTGGTTTTATGTAACATCTGGTTAAGAGATTTACTTATTTGGGTTTGAAAGCTTGGAGTTGACCCCTTCAGTCCACTCTAGCTACACTACTTTATATATCAATAAATAAAAGCACAGCTGCACATACATTCACATACAGGCACATTTATATAATAACGACAAAATGTATGTACAAACAAATATATCTATGTACATATATTTATATGAGAGTACTATATATAATCTAATAACCAAATATTCGACCATTAAAATATCACAACCATCTGGCAGAAAAAAATGCAAATGTCGACTGTTAAAATGATTGGCACAGTGAGAAATGCAAGCCGAAAAAGATTGTCTTCAAAAACAAAAGATTAATTGAAATACCTAATATTAACAACATTGCAGTGAATGACAGCTGTTAACATCAACACAGTCATCATTATACACATTCAAGTAACAAAAACAGCTCTCGATGAATTGACTACAAATAGTAATGTAAACAATTTATTGTGCTATATACTTTGTTTTATGCTTAATATCAATATATAGTGTCTGATAGGTAAATGTAATATTTTCTTATGATATGAAGTTAGTATTTAAATACTAATACATATAATCTGCAAAACATAAACAAGTACCGCCTACCTGCTTTTGCAAATCAACATTGCATATGTGCCCATTGACGTTATACAGAATGCCAGTACCCAGGTGCACACGTCATCCTGGAGTTCTGAGTTATTATCTCTTTGTATAGCTTAAAAATGATTTGATGTGTTTAAAAGTTTAACTACAGACTAACTAAGAAATGCTGCAGGTATAAAATGTTAATTTTGTATTAATACGGGAAACTGTGTGTTTACAACCAATTACAGTATGTGATACATAGTTACTTTACTTATTCAACATTCAGTCAAATACATGAATATTCACAGTGATAAACAGCAGTTTGTGTCTTGATAAATGTAAACATGCAATATGTTGTCACCTGATACTTATGCAAGGCATCTATACACATCCTTATCACTATAAGTTACTCTCTGAAATATGAAAAACAAATAGTTTTAAGCCTCCTGTCAGCATTAAGAAAGGAACGGTCACCAGAATCTAAGTTAATGAAGGGTACAGAAGGTCAGTATTTCCTGTCAGTTTAATGATGTGAAAAACTACTAAGAATAGTTAGAGGAAAGAATATTATTTCTGTGTTACAGTGCAAAACTATAAGTTTGTTTACTAAAGTGAATTACACACAAAAAAATACTATTTCAGAATGTGTTCAGAGGAAGTCGGCAATTCTCAAGAAATTGATGCTGCAAGTGTCAACAGTCCAGGAGTAATTGGACAAACATAGGCATGTGTATCTACTTAGAAATGTAATGCCATGTTGTCTATCAATGGACATTGTTATGTGATAGAACATGAAAGAAAGGACAGGCCATACTTGGCATGCAAGCCTAAGGTGACACTGAAGTGTAAAGGGCGAGTGTGGTAACTATATTTGCATGTGATGGTGACACCTTATGCAAAAATGTCGCACATATTCACGCACCTGATCCAAGAATTAGAGGGACCTACACTGTACTAAGTAATACTAGACATGGTGCTTCATTGTCAGAGGACCTAGAAATACTCACTGTCTTAGACTGTCTTGAAGATGTGAGCAGTCTGATGACATCATTAGTGCCAGCACATAAAACAGTACATGAAAAAGCGGGTAGGCTTAGAAGAAAGAATGCAGTGCACTGCTGTAAGGCACAGCTTGCAATTGTGGAATTCAACCCTTCTTTATGGAAGATTTTGGAGGGTGAATATTTCAATAGAAAAAATTGCTGAGCCTAGCAACTGTACTTCAATAGTACTCCTTACCACATTAAGTAATATGCAGAACACAGTCACTAGTGATATGTGGATATGATGTCATATACTTAACAAAGACCTTGTACACAATTATATGCCATACATGCACTAACACTTATGTAGGGAACTACTGTGACTTTTCCCTTGTTGTTTCTATGTTTTGCAGTAAAAGTCTTTTATGGCATATACTTTGATGTGGAATGCTATATTTTAAATATTTAATGACATCAAATTTATTCCACAGCCTAAGTATGTGTTAAGTGATTATGACCAAGTGGCTATTAAAAGCATAGCTAGTAATGTTGTAGGGGCAGCCACCAAAGACTGTCACTTTCATTACTGCCACAGTAAGTGGTGAAAGATTTAAACTCTTGGTTAGCAAATCTGTGTGGCTCTGATGTTAATTTCCACAAACTGTGTTCACACTTACATGCCTTCCTTTTTTACAACCATCAGAAGCCATGGAATTATGTTCTATTTTGAGACCTGAATGGCCTCAAATCAGTTTGCCAGTGTTAAAATATGCTAAAGAAACATAAATTGTGGGTTGTATGTGGAAATTTAACACTGGAGCCCATGACCTCTGTACATTTTCCACCAGTGTTTCAACACTCATTTTTGCATGTGCATGATCTTTGTGTTGAAGGCTTACCAAAAACACAGCATACCATAGAAGCATGGCACCAGGGGATACTCACTTTGCTTGATGGACATGAGGAGGATCTACATGACATCATGAATATTACAGGTTCAAAGCAAGAAAGATGCCATCAGAAAAAGTGTCGCATAGCTATGAATGTACTCATAAAACCACCTAGAAAAAAATGTAACATATATCAGTATGTGACCAGTGTCCTTCAGAGATCATCATGTATTCTACTTGCATTTGTGAATACTTTGCCCATTTGTATGACTGCATAAGTGTCACTGACATTTGAAGTGTGCACTCTGCTGAAAGGGCAGTTGTTATTGTGAAGTTATTTATGGTGCAGATTAATTCCTGCAACAGTTTATTACAGCTAAATGTTTAAGACGCGTGTCAACTGAGAGGGAGAACATAGTACAAAAAACACCCTACAAAGAGCTGCATGTCCTAATCACATATGCACACAATGCTCTGTAATCAACACTTACTTGGCATATGAAAAAAGTCACTTGATGTTGTTGATATTATTATGTTAATAATCTTCCAAGCATTTAATACATACCAGCTCCATTTATCTCATTCTAGTTTTATGGGAATGATTGCAGGATATCAGTTTTGTGATATTTGGTGTTATTTGACATATCTTTATTGTGCTTGGACATTTATTGCAATTGCTTACGATTATTTACAGACAGCATGGTTATCACCCACAGAGCAGATCCACATATACATTGTGTATTGTGAGTTGTCACAGGTAACCTACATTGAACTGTAAAGATTGCAAGTAATGCTGGCCGTACATATTGTCAAAGGAAGTCTTCACTTTGTTTACAGGTAAGATTGACAGTTTTCTATTTTATACTACACTGCTCAGCTTCTATCTTTTATTTTACATGTGGCTTCAGACTTCAGTGTGACAAGTACTCAACTAATACAATCACTGGGAGCTGGTTTATTACTGAGTTATATGTGTATAAAGGTGACTGTGTCAGTGTTAACATAGGCTCATAAGTGTATACTAGGCTAACAATCACAGGGGCTTTTTTAAGCCCAACCATGCTCACCAAATGTATTCAACAAATTCTGGTGTGCTAGAGGTTATTTTAAGGGGTATATTTTAAGAGGTGCATATAAGCATTTACAGGTTGCATCCATTAGAGATATAGGTGCCCAGACTGGGGTGAATTTGTTTTCCAATTCTCTGGCCCAGGTTACGTTTGAGTGGGGTTAGGGATGGACTCTGCTTTGCATGGATAGGAAGCCTGTTCCAGAGATGGGGAGTCTTTGAGACACATACCTGTCCCTCCAACATGTCTTATTTATGTTGCAAGCAAGTTTTAAGTTCCAGGATCAGGTAGTTCTAATGCTACTTGTTTTGCGGATATGTGAAAGGTCCATCACAGGTTGTGAAATAGTTGTGGGAACCCTCTTCCTGTATACGTTTAGACTGTGGGGAAATGTACACAGCAGGTCTGTTGGATATGCCAGTCATACCTACCACTATAATCTCTCACTCTTGTCATTGCCAGATTTGAACCTCTACCTAAGTCCACAATGTAGAAAGTATTTTATCATCTGCCAGTGCCATAGCTGTCTTTCATTGCAGTGTCATTAATACTAGGTATTTCAAGTAGTCGATTTTTTAAAGACGATTGTTTGCTGCTCACTTTTCACACTGTGTCGATCATTTTAACAGTTGACATTTGTGGGCTTTGGCTAAGGGGTGGCTTAATTTTAATGACTGAATATTTGGCTTTTAGATTATATATAGTTCAAGTATATATAGATATGTGTGTGTGTGTGTGTGTGTGTGTGTGTGTGTGTGTGTGTGTGTGTGTGTGTATTTGTTTTTTGCAATGAGGATGGTTGAGGAGTTTCATACTGACTGGAAACTCACCAATTGCTATGTCTTGATCTGTCAGCTGCAAAGATCTAAAAGACTCAGACTTAGCCTCTCTGCAGGATTCATGGCAGTGCTCATACCAGTGATTTGCTGAGTTGTGAGTTAATGCTTTAGCATCTTGAGAGAAGTGCTTTGTGACAGCAGATGATAAAAGTATGTATGTGTGTGTGTGTAAATATCTATATCAATTGATATATATGTGTGTGCAACTCCCTGAAGATTCCTCTTCAGAACCCTTTCAGGCCCCAGAGGTCAAGAATCTGACTTCCCCAAGAGGTCGTAGTCAAGATGTACCCCTAGGGGCAACTGCTCCTTGTTATTTGCCTCTCTCTCTCTCTCTCCCTCTCTCTCTGGTTTGCCTGCCTCCTCTATAAAGTCCATAAGATTCTAGACCTCTGGCTAGACCTAGGCAGAGCTAGATCTCTGGGTGATGTTTCATTAGCAGAGGGTTACTAGGGAAATTTGTACCTGAAACCAGTGTAAGTTGGAGTTAAGAATGAGATATATGTGCATGATTTAAACTGCCATCATCTGAAATACTCTGTGACAAATCAGTGACTTGGGCTCTGTAAGTAGATTTATGCAAGCATAACTCACCAGTTCACCTGATGCCCACTATTTATATATCACTCCCTAAAGAATAAGTAAAGCAGCACCCCAGCTACGGTTACTTATGTAATAAGCATTAACTAGCTTGAATCTGTAGAGTAGAGAGATAAGTGCTGATTATGATACAGATAACCCGAGTTCATAGAGCACCTTGGGAGTTCAAAGGGCAAGGTGGGTGGATGCGACTGAGTGGCCAGTGACAACTTCCCCATCATTTGGGGAGGATGAGGTTGTTTTGGCAAGCTAATCACCACCATGCATGCAGAGGCTTGCACAGTGCCAGTTATAAAATGCTCACGGATGTGAGCTTGGCACTGCCAACCAGGTGACAGTTGCCTTTGTTAACTCATGCTTGGCAGCATGAGTGTACATTCTGAAGGAAAAGCATGTTCTTGTGGTAATGTGGGTTGTCATGTTAGCTACCTGGGGATACGGTTAGGGCCTAGTAAAATTATCCAGCTGTCCATATTAAGAACCCACTGATCACCAGAGTGGCAGTAGAAGGGGAGTGGTCAACATGGGAGATTCCAGTTGTGATATCATCTCTCTCCTGTGGGCCATCATTCAGAGGAGGGTCAGGGACTGGTAAGGCATTTGGCAGGTAATAGGTTGCAAAAACTACTGATGGTTGCATGGATGGCCAGGGTCAAAGGGGTGTCAAGCCTGTCTGGATGACGACTCCTTCAAGTTGGCTGTCATCAAAGCCACTGACTGAAAGAGGACAAGTGGGTTGAGTGTCATTGGAGGGAAGGGCTGATTGTAAGCAGATGGCAGGCAAATGCATATAGAAAAAAAAACAAACAGCAGTAGCTACTCCCCTGCTGAAGGGATTATGGTATTTCCTTGAACTTTCTGAGTCTTGTCGCAGACTGTCATTTCATCTTAACTCCTAATTTCTGATCTCAGATAATCTGAGCTGACAGCAGTATAGAATCCACTGAGTCCTCTGGCTAGCTTATATGACACTTTCTGTAATCATTGCTGTTTGAAAAGTATTGATTATAGTGTGGGAATTACCTTGACAGAAAGAGAGCACGTTTCATTATTCCTGCACACAAGCCCAACAAGAATAAACATCATAAAATGCATATAATTAATTAAAATTCCATTCATAATTATAATATGTACTGCAAAGGGCATGATGTTATCATGAGGTAATAGCCCTTCCCAGGTCGATGAAATCCATATGGAGGGCCTTGTATCTAGTCTGAGTGGTTGGTTAGTGTGTCATTGCATATCCCCCAGCAAAGCCGGATCATGGTCAAATATGGCCCTAGGCAGGGTAATAGATTGGGCCCACCCCTGCAGCAGCCCCTCCCCAGCCATTCATGATTCAAGATACTGAAATAAAATAGCACAAACACTGGCAGCCATTTGTAAACAAACAATACAGTGTCATAAAGAAAACAGATTTAGCAAGAGCAGTAACCTTCTCTGCCCTTGAAACTCACATTCATTGAAATGGCATTAAAACTCACATTCAAAGAAAATGCATCTCTGGCCATTGGTGGATTAAATTTACCTTTGGTCTGTTTTCAAACCATAAGCTCCTTGCACACATTTTTATGGCCATGAATACATGTATGTGTCCTTTGATTCGCCTTCCTGATTGTATTAAATTATATTCCTTGTAGAATACAGCACCATTTTTTAGAATGTGTTTTAAATGTGTAGTTTTGAACATTCTTCCAGTAAGCAGTGAAACAAAATGTATGAACCAATAATGACAAAACTACCTATTTCAGAAAATTTCAACCATAAAAGGCCACCCAGACATCTGTTATTACAATCCACCTATATCAGTTAATAAGCACATTCTCCACAGAAGTAAAAGTCATCCGAATAATTCCACATTAAAGAGATCTGAAACTAATGAACAGGGTGCTACTGGCAAACAACTTTACATTTCAGCGTTTCATCTACAAATTCAGTGCCCTTGAAGAATTAATTGCCTATGTTACATTAAAAAAAAAATTGGTAAGCTGGTAATACTGCAATAGGGAACGACTGACAAACCGACAACAAGTTCATGGTTCCTAGGCATCTCATGCAAAGGAGAGCACACTCAGAAGTGCAGAACCCCTATCCCCCCTTAAAATGCACCAAATAATCAGCAGTCGAAAAGTAACTGCAATATCAGCACTATGTCTGCATGGCGTGGGAGTAGAATCCACAGAGTTCTGCACCAAAGGCACACTGCTTTCAAATTCTACAGCACAAACAGTGACTGCCATTTGCTAAACAGAATAGCTAGTTCCACATTGAAAATGGATTTAGCATGAGCAGCAGTAAACTTCTCTTCCCTTAAAACTCACAACACCTTGAAAATGTACTGAAACTCAAACTCACAATTCTGTCAGCAGTCTGGTAGTTGGTGTAGAGCATTCATGCTCTTGTCTCCACTGAAGCTCACAATTTCTTCAGCAGTCTGGTAGTTGGTTTAGAGGATTCAGGATCTTGTTTCCTGTAACCAAGTTACAGGGTCAATCCTCATCAAGTTAACTGACTACCCTGCCCCCCCCCCCCCAACTTGGGAATTACATACCATACCTCTCAACCTCTTAGCACAAGAAATCTGGACAAAGTTTAAAATAATGGGGGGATAAAGGCCCAAAAATAGTGTTAGAGTTTGCTGTTATAGACTTAGAAAGTTACTAGAAGAGCAGCATTTGTCTTTGTATGCATTTTCTGAAGGAAATGAAGTCTGAAACTCAAATGTATGACATTATTTAGTTATTTCAATCCTCAGTAATTTGCCGGAAAAACCACACATTTTATGAGGAACAGGCCAAAAATATGAGGAAAAAATCTGGACAGCTGAGAGGTATGCATACCTCTCAACCTGTTAGTACAAGAAAATCTGGACAAAGCCTAAAATAGGGATACAGTGCCCCCAAAATAGAGATAGATTTTAAATACCACTCTTTTTCACTTAGAAAGTTGGTAGAATGACAGGATTTGTATTAGCATGCATTTTTTGAAGGATATGAAGCCTGAAACTCATATATATGTCATTATTTAGTAAAATAGTTCTTAATCTCTTAGTACAAGAAATCAGGTCTATAGCACGTTGTCGAACTCTTTAAAGTTCGAACATCATATGGTCGACACCATATGATCAAACTTTTAAAAGTTTGAATGCTTCAACGTTGATCTCCATACAGTGCAGAATGGGAAGATTTCCCTTTTCTGCACTGTAGTGCAATGTCAGAGTTGGTATATTTAAAGAGCCAGGAGTGTGGGGAGTGCAGGGAGGCTTGCTTCCCTGCTTAAACCGTTCAGGTAGGTTTTTTCTTTGTTTTTTTTTTTATTACGTTTTCGTACTTTTAAAAGTTTGATCATATGGTGTCGACCATATGGCATTTGGACTTTTAAAAGTTCGATAATGTAATATAGATGCCAAGAAATCTGGACAAAGCCTGACATAATGGGGGCGACAATGGCCCAAAAATAGGGACAGATTTTAAATATTGTGCTTTTAAATGTAGAAATCTGCTAAAATAACAGGATTTGTGTTAAGATGCATATTGTAAAGGATGTGAAGTCTGAAACTGAAATGTATGTAATTATTTAGTGACTTCAGTCCTGAGGTTATCCCAGTGATATGGTAAAAAACACAATTTTTTTAAGGAACAGCCCAAATATTTGAGGCAAAAATCTGGACAGTTGAGAGGTATGTTTAGTAACTTTAATCCTCCCTAAATTGCCAGAAAACCACAAATTTTATGAGAAGCAGAGCAGAACTATGAAGCTAAATCTGGACAGTTGAGAGGTATATTAAACACACACACACACACACACACACACACACACACACACACACACACACACACACACACACACACACACACACACACACTTTATCTCTCATACAAACAGAATGGCTAGTTTAAATTACATACACAAACACATACATATATATAACTACAAAATTTGCTTTGGATAATGCACCTCTAAGTAGCCTGGAGACCAAAGACCACCACATAACTGTTAGATGTAATAAAAATAGTCAAACTTGATTAAGCTCGAGCCAAATAAATGGAGACCATAACTTGGGCGCTTTCATCCCAATTTTATTTAACAGAACCTCATCAGAAACACAATTAACAATACAGTCCCTTTTAGTATAAACAAAAAGCCTGCCAAAAATTGTAAAAACAACCAATCAAAATCTGTTTTACAAATTATGTGTCTATCTAAAGTATTAAATAAAACCCATATAAGTCAATACATAACATATAATACTTGTCACTAAAATAAAAGTTTTATGTTATAAAACAACATCTATAAAAAACTGACACACAAAATACATCTTACACTCCTTAAGTGTTACCTATATTTTACTCTGTTAAAGTCTAAACTCTTTCTAAGGTCTAGTAAACCCAAAATAGATAATTATAACTTAGACTTCAACAAACATTTAATATTAATCACTTCATTAATACCAGGAGGCTGATCGGCCAACAGCCGAACTTGCTACCTTAACTCTTTACGCTCCAAAAAAGTAGTACAACTTTCAGTGAAACACGGAAAATCAACTTGCTCAAGGACAAAAAAACTGCAATTTCCTAAAAGCTGTGCATAATGCACTATGCTTAGCTAATGCATCCAACGGATCTTTCTTTTTAATGTCCAGACAATGTTCTCTGACTCTAAACTGCAGTTCCCTAATGCTTTTTCCTACATAAAAAGCTTGACAGGAACTGCAGGTTGTCAAATATACTATGTTTGAACTATGACAGGTAAATCTGTTCATGGCAGTAAAAGTATAATTTAAATGTGTAAAATGAATCAAATTAACATTACTTATATACCTACATTGTTTGCAATTTGTAGAACTAAAAGTGCAAACAGAATTAATAAAAAAATGTTTGTCCCTACCTAAATCATTTTTAATAAAGTTTTTAAATTAACTGTTTTTTTTAAAAACAAAGCTAGGTTGGTCTCCTTATATGTGAGAAAGTTCAGCATTACCTGTAATAATTTTCCAATTTGAGCTGACTATCCTTCTAATCTCTATACCGTCAATAGTCGTACTTATAGGGAAGGCTAAAAATTTGTCATCATGTTGATTACAGGTTGTTCTTTGTCTAACTAGGATTGGATGAGTTAAAATGGAAGGAAACTTATTTTCTCAATCTTGTAAAACTACAAAAATAATTTTATCAAGTTCTAGAAGCAGATACTGTCATTGTCAAAACAGTTGTTTAATAAACTGGGCTTCTTTCAGAAAATGGGCGCAGTCACTAACTAAGCGGCTAGCACAAATTGATTGTCCCCTAAAATGATTTAACTTCATTGATTTAGGATGAAAACATTTAAAATATAAATAATTATTTGTAAAATATTTTTCTATAAATAAAACTACTAAACTTGTGTTTAACAGTATCCATAATAACTGATACATCAAGAAAGTTGATTTTAATACCTTTACTCCCTATTATAAAATGTAGCCAATTAATACTAGTATAACTTTGTGCCAAAAATTCATTAAATGAAGTATCACTACCACTCCAAATAAAAAAATAAATCATCAATGTATCATTTGTAAAAAGCAACATATCGAAAAAGAAGAATACTGGTTAAATAAGTTTCCTCCCACCAACAAAGGACTAAATTAGCAAAAGCAGCAGGACCATTTTAGCCCCCATTGCTACACCTTTAGTTTGCTGAAAAACCCTTTTATTCAAAAATGAAAAAAATGTTCAAAACCAATTCTAGTATACTAACAATCAAATTTATAGAAATTGTATCTAAATTACAGAAGTTCTTTAAGTAGACTTCAACAACATGAAGACCTTCCTGTTGTAAAACAGTGTATAAATAAGTAATGTCCACAGTCACCATCATAGTTTCCCATCCTGTTAATTTATATTCTTGAAGGTAATCCAAAAAAGCCCATGAATCTTTTAAGTAAAACCTGCTTTTTTGCACTAAAGGATTTAATAATCTATCTGAATAAGATGAAATGGTAACTGTCTTATGTTTAGGTCAGGATACTATGGGCCTAAAAGGAGGGTGAGTGGTATCTTTATGGATTTTAGGAATACTGAAAATTTTGAGGTGCTTCAACTTGTAAATAATCATAGATTTTAATGTCCGTAAATCCATTATTAAATAACCAAAACAACTGGGTATCAACATCTTTAAAACATTTACTCACAAATTCTTTAGAAACTTTTCGGTACCCATCACAATCTAAGATTTTAAACATTTCTGTAACATAATTAGTCTGTTTCATAATTACCATCCCCAACCTTTGTTTACTCTCATATGCCTACTTTGTTTTTACGTTTTGTTAACCGTATCAAAGCTGTACTTTCATTTAAAGTCAAATTATAACTTTTATTCAAGGAAGGTTTTGTGTACATTTCTCTAAATTCTTTCTCAAAAATTGCAACGTATTATGAAGTGGGGGTTAAAACAACTTGGTTTTCTATTATAAATATCAGTTTCAAGATTGACATAATTCAAAATGTACTTTAAATTAAGCTTTCGAACAAATAGTTTGAAATCTACTTTAAGTTCGGTAAAATTCACTCGCTTGCTCAGGATAAAAGAAAAACCTTTAGAAAGGACATTAAGTTCATCAACACTCAAAACAGAAATTTGATAAGGAATGGACCAAATATTTGAGCAAAAACTCTGAACATTCTGCAAATATTTGGACAGTTGAGAGGTATGTAGTGACTTTAATCCTCCCTGAATTGCCAGAAAACCACAAATTTTATGAGAAGCAGAGCAGAACTATGAAGCTAAATCTGGACAGTTGAGAGGTATATTAAACACACACACACACACACACACACACACACACACACACACACACACACACACACACACACACACACACACTTTCTCTCGCATACAGAACCAGAATGGCTAGTTTAAATTACATACACTCACGTACATGTACTTATGTATACACACACGCGCACACACACACACACACACACACACACACACACACACACACACACACACACACACACACACACACACACACCTTCTCTATTACACAGAAACAAACAGAACCGCTAGTTTAAATTACACACACACACAAATACACACACACACACACACACACACACACACACACACACACACACACACACACACAAACACTTACCTTCAATATGAATGGAATGGCTATTTTAAATTCTGCGTACAAGTGTGAAATGTGTTTACATTCACGTTGGCATCTGTGCCATGCACACATGGTTCTCCTTAAAGTGGAGACACACCACCACGGTGGTAAAAAGTACTTTTTTAATATATTCTTAATTAACTAACTAAAATTGATGTTTAAGCCTCCTGACCAGAGTGCCCTCCTCCCTCCGTTGCCTAGTGTTGGATGTGGCTATGTTCCCTAGTATGGATTAATGCTGGATTATAAATTTCCAATTAATTTGTATATAACAATATTTTAACCTAGTTTTTTGCTGTCTACTTACAGAAACAAATATTGCTTTGCAGAATAAGTTGCAAATAATAGCAGCTGAGAACTCTTCCTATCACAATTTAACATACCTTTCTAAATTTCACAACAGCAGCAGCACTTTTAAAGCCAGTCTTTCCAGAAAAAGGATATTGAATGTGTTTTTCCATCCTGTCTTATAATGTGGTATTTATTTTGTACTGAAAAAGATTAATTTTGATCCCATTTTAAAATCCTCTGAGTGCTAAGTATTACTGTGGACACAAGAGGGCAGCAACAACCTTTCACTGAGAATTTCACTTTTTTTTCCCTACTACAAAATAGCCCTGACATTAACCTTTAAAATATTACCATTGTGATCTGGGAAGAAAACAGCACATTTCTACACAGAATATGTAAGACGTTATAAAGCCACCAGCGTTTACACCGGGTCATTCCTACTGAGTGCTTAGTTTTGGTCCACTGAAGAACAGAAGCTCTTTCTGCAGAACATCTATGTGACACATGAATCACTTCTTCTAGGCTTTATAACTTATTTGCAGATGGTTAGCAGCCCCTGACTTTTTCAGTAGCTTAGATTATATCACAGTCTTCAAAGAAGGACTGAAAAGGAAGGTGTATTTCCTTAAATCAGACCATTGCAGATTCCAATGCTGCTTAATAACTCCAAACCTTTCAAGCCAGTCAGTTTGAGAAAAGGCTCTGGAATCATTGCTTGCACTGAATTTGACTGCACACCTGTTGTAAGATGTACACCAATGCCACTGGTTAGAAATAAAGAAATCCTGTTTTGAAGATTCAGAATTTCATGAATTCGAATGACCTCCCTCAAAAAAAGTAATTTCTATTTTTTTAGTATGGGTATAAATGTTAAATATACACCATAAAACAGGGGATAAGAGTCAATGCATTTAAATGATGAAAATATGGAGATAGTACAGAAACAATTGTAAGAAATATAATCTATACATTTTCTGATTGCTATAAAATGTTTCATTGTGTGAAACATTTTTCTGTCCAATTTCAGTAAATAAATGGATATTAAAATTGCAAACATGACTTGGATATTAAAACTGAAAAAAAAAATGACTTCAGAGATAAAATTCACTAACAGTCATACATTTCAGATCTGATTACAGGGAAAGCAGAGTGAGGGCCTCAAACTTGCCATCTAAATCTTACGACTTTTCATCTGTGGTGATCCCTGTTAGCCTGTTATAAGCATTTTCACATTCCACTATCTATTCGTCACGTTATTGAGGAGGTGCAGTAGCCACTACGGTAGCCTTCTGCATTATTTCAGGTCATTCGCTTTACTATCAAGTATGAGCAAATGGAAATGTCAAATGTGAAAATTGTTTCATTCTAACTTTGTTTTAGTGCTGCATTGTTTCACAATATAGAGCATGCAAGTCAGCTGGATCTGCAAAACGTGGCTGAAGAAGTATTATTCAGGTGCGTGTTGTGTTTTAATCTTTGAAAATATTTATTTCTATTTGACTGTTTGGCCCCTTCCACCTCCTCATGGCCATCATGGAGTCTCCACTGCTGACGCATTAATTTCACCCTTTAATCCCCATGTCTAAGGATGCCAGCCAAATTAGGTGAAACCATTGGACTCTGGCCATCATATAGCAGGGACTTTCATTTTCCTGTGAACCTAGCTCTCTCACACACACACACACACACACACACACACACACACACACACACACACACACACACACACACACACACTCTCACACACACACACACACACACTGTGGGCAGGCAACAATTCAATGCCCACTAGTCTAAACTCTGTACAAATGTGCATTCTGCACAGTTCTGTGGTCTGCCAGAAGCACTCTTTTGCTGGGCTCATTCTCCCATGTCCAACTTTTAATACAGAACACACATCTGCAGCATTCTCCCATGAGGTGCTCCTGCATTGAGATGTGCAAAACCAACCACCTCCCACAACTGGTCAGCTGGTATCAAACTTCCCATCCTTCCTAGGTAACCCCACAAGCACACTTTCTATTAACTGAACCCAGATCATTTGGACAGAAGTCCATCCTCCATCTCTCTGAGCCATAGAACAAGACTGGGACATTCTGCTGTCATTCTTGCAACACTATTTTCATTTAAATTTTCCCTGTTTTGAAGTTGCCTTGCAGCATGGAAGACTGAATACTGCAGCAGAACTCTTACAGGGTATGCTTAATCTGATTCATGTTATACTGTGTGATGAGTGCCAACCTTACAATATAATGGTCCGCCAGTGATGCATAGGAGCCTACCTTGGTGGTACTCTATGCACACTGACTGTTGGCTATGATAATTATCTCAAATGTCACACACACATACTTTAGTAGATGTTTTCTGTGTATATTTTACTTCTGGAGCTTGTAATCTCACCAGAGCAGCACTGACAGTTCAAATATATTAAATCTCATTAGTGGAGATTTTAAAAATATACCTTGAAACTGCATCTCTTTTTTTCTGTTTTCCATTTAAAGAATAAAAATAACATGCTAAGAACAATGCTTCCTCGTCCCTGAGTGTATACTTATTATTATTATTATGTGCTCCCTTTACTGTCACAAATAAAGCATAATTTAGCTGTTTCTACCTTATATGGCATTTCTGTGCTGTTTAGCCTCCATGGTGTTTATTATGTTAAAATCTCATGAAATGCATTTTAATTAGTATAAGAATTTCCACCACTAACTACCACTTATGTCTTATTGCTCTTTACATTTCAGATTTCTGACCCCAGAACAGTTCACAAAGCAAGTCCAACCTTGTTTCTCCCTAGTGCAAGCTATAAAACAAATCCTTGTTAGCTCAAACAGCACACTGAGCTAATACTGTGAACGTCTGTGTCTGTGGCTTAAACATGCAACACATGAAGCTTGGCACCTGTATCTGACAGTATATGCACAAAACTCTTACTCATCATGACAACTAATCTTGCTAGTCACTGAGCTGAAAAAAGAAAGAGCCCATGAGCACATATCAGAATAAAAAACTGACAAAATGTCTGCAATATCTCCAAAAATTCTTGGACCAGAAATTCAGAGTGCTTACTTTTAGAAACACATGCGAGGAGGAGCTTTAGCTGCAAAACAAAATCACTTCCACATGACAAACATTATCAAGACATTTTGAAGTAGAGTGAATTATAGAATAATAGGAAACACTCAGAGTGATGCGGGAACATTACTAAACCATATAAGATCAAGCTTTGACAGAATAATAATATTTAGTTAGTCTGTCCAGGAGAGATTCCTTGAAGACTATTCAGTTGGGACCAGCTAGGAGAGCAACATTTTAACTGCACTATAGTATGACTTGCCTTGAGGTTTGGCAATCTGACTGCTAGTTAAAATAGAAAGGGGTACAGGGGTGTCTCCCTCTGTATGGCAATGTTGGGGAGAAGCCATGTAAAGAAAAGTACAGTTCAAAGTTTTGGTTTATAGATTGGAACCAAACAAATGCTCTTCAAGAAATCATTCTTCAGTGAAGCAAACTACATCACCATAATGTTTTTATTTTTTTTTCAGTTTCTGACTATAGTTGTCCTTTAAATGCTACTTCTTACTGCTGTAATTGTAGTCCATATTATCCCTTTAAATGTTGGCACATCAAAATTATTCTTCATTTTATTTGTTTATCCTTTACAGCATCTTGAAGAAAGGGGAAAGAGGCAATTCAGAAACAAAATCAGATTGACTGTGTTATTGATTCATTGGCCACTAGAATGAGAAGAAGCTGAAACTGCTGGCAATCAGACCACTTCTCATCCTGCCTGCCAAAGCTTGGCAGAAATTCCCAATCTCATTGCAGGAAGCTCCACTTAGGATTCTAGTTTCTGCCAGAGAATTCAAGGACTGTTTTTATATCAGTTCTGTTATCTCTGCATGAAAATTGCAAATATGAAGATGTAAAATCTGAGGCTCTACAATAAATTTATCTTCTCGAGAGAATATGTTTAGACATAGAACTAAGCACTGAAAAGTGACAACTTCAACCCATGACACAGTTCCATGGGACAGCATTACAAAACATAGTGGCTTCAGACACGCACCTTTTACTTTTGCATAATTTGTGAATTTGCTTAATAAAAATTTAAGTACAAAAACAGTTTAAATAAAGCATATCTCAAAATCTGTAATGTGTTGTGATTAGTTTATGAATGAGTATTTTACGCACTTTATTTAGCTAAAAGGGCATAAGAAACCTGATTTTTGCTTAGTGTTGCAGACTTTTGGGGATGGGATTTGGAGGTTTTACACACATAAAAACCCATACACATATGCACATTGTAAGTATGCATGCACACATACACACACACACACACACACACACACACACACACACACACACACACACACACACACACACACACACACACACACACATATACACACACACACACACACACACACACACACACACACACACACACACACACACACACACACACACACACACACACACACACACACACACACACAGTAACCATTTAAAATGCCAGGAATCAGATCACTGAGTACCAAAATGTTGGGACTGAATGACCAAAAATCTGACCTTACCTATACTAAGTCAAAGAATACAATTTCTTACAATATTCTCTTGTCTCTGTGATATGGCAGTCTTAATGTTGGTGGATATAAATACAAAATACAAGGGGTTTGGCTGCTTGGCCCCCTCCAAAAAAGAATTTGAAGGAAAAGAGCAGCATTTGATATTCACTCTTCACCTGTATTTTTGGTCTCTTGGGTGTCGGTGTCCACACACACACACACACACACACACACACACACACACACACACACACACACACACACACACACACACACACACACACACACACACACATTTTTTATCTATTTGGTTCTCAAGGCACCTTTCATCCACTTCTGCCATATCCCACTCAAGGTCTGATACTGATCTGTCCACTAGTCTTACAATGTTGTTTTTGTAAGGGGAGTTTTCTGTGTGTCTCTGTCTGCACTGGGGGGGGGGGGGGTAATAAGAAATAAGAGCCACTGCTTCAGGCCTTCCCCATGCTCATTACATGACACTGATCATGCTTCCTTCCGTAACTTATGCTCTTTTGTCTATTCCTGTGTGTGTGCGTGTGGGCACATTCTTGTGGAGCGATGGGGGGGGGGGGTTAGCCATCAACCTAGAGCACTCATTTTTCTTCACATGCCATGCTATGAGGTTATAACTCCATGTATATGTTTCAAAATATATGCTGTAGTCTTCTGCTTTGATCTGCTGTATGCTACCCATAGCCATCACCAGGCATCGTGCATGTGTGCTATATTGCTATATCCATGCCATCTCTCTGTAAAAGAACTGCTTCCACCAGACTCTCAGTCTTTCCTTCCTGTCAAAATTCCTGGCAGCCTGAATGGATCCAGATAAAATGAATCACTGGTGATGCACACAGACCCAACATCTCCATACCATCAACTAATTATATATGTCATATCTTTATCATGTCTCAGTATATATTATATGCATCTATTACAGTACCTAATTCATGGCATACTATAGCTGACCATGAATGACATACATTTGTCATAATTCATCATGCTTTACTTGTTTACTGCACCTCAGCATACACTACATTTTTAATGCAGCACTTCTCTAAATATATGTATTTACTCCAGTTCAACTTGCATTACATCTTTACTGGGGAATGTATTATGCATATACTGCAGGTCAGCATAGACTAGTTGTATACTGCAACACAGCATTCATTATATATGTTTACTGCAGTTCAGCATGGATTATATATGTTTACTAGAGCTATGCACGCATTACGTATTTGCTATAGGCTGTTTACAATGCATTACATTTTACTGCAGTTCAGCATGGATCATATATGTTTACTAGAGCTATGCATGCATTACGTGTTTGCTATAGGTTGTTTACAATGCATTACATTTTACTGCAGCTCAGCATGCATTTCATTAAGTGTTTACTAGTGTTCAGCATGCACTTAATATGTTTACTATAGTTCAGCCTGGATTATATACGTGTTTACTTGAGCTCTGCATGCATAACGTGTGTCTAGTATCATCTGTTCAGTGGGCTACTGTCACTTGATAGGATTGCAGTTGACCGAAACTCAAATGGTTTAAACAATTTGACTGAAAACCCAGTTGACTGAAACCTCATTTCACTGAATCACAAATTACAGAAAACATTCTGCATAATAAAACAATGTTTTTCAGGGAGGGAATCCCACTGCACTAACAGTCTCCTCCTTAATTATATATACTAATTCCATGGCCACATAACCATGGAAGAAAGCAAAGAACACCATACGTTCTGAGTTAATGTTGGCAAACAAACAAACACAAACATCCATAAATTTGGGGGTGCAACATGATGGTGGCATTGCCAATCGAAACACTCTTCTAGAATAACATCCCTAATAAATCATATGCTCAGAAATAACACCATCATTTCTACACTTTTCAGTCATTTGTGATTCAGTGAAATGAGGTTTCAGACAAATTGTTTCAAGCATTTGAATTTCAATCAACCTCAGTTCTATCAAGTGATAGTAAACTGTGTTCAGCATGGAGTATACGTTTCCTACAGTTCAGCATTGATTATGTGTATTTACTAGAGCTGTGCACGCACTACATATGTTTATTACACTTCAGCATGCAAGACATTGTGTCTTTACAAAAGGTCAGGATATACTACATATGTGTCCTACAATTCAGCATGGATTATATGTCTTTACTAGAGCTGTGCATGCACTACATATGTTTATTACACTTCAGCATGCATGGCATCGTGCATTTACTAAAGGTCAGTATGCACTACATATCTTTACCACAGTTCAGCATGGATTATATGTGTTTACTAGAGCTGTGCATGCACTACATATGTTTATTACACTTCAGCATGCATGGCATCGTGCATTTACTAAAGGTCAGTATGCACTACATATCTTTACCACAGTTCAGCATGGATTATATGTGTTTACTAGAGCTGTGCATGTACTATGTGAGTCCAGCATGCATTATATATGCTTACTACAGCTTAGCATGCATTGCATTATGTGTTTACTGCAGGTCAGCCTGCATTACATTATGTTTTTACTACATTCTTTGTATTACATATGTTTACTACAGCTCAGAATGATTACATATGCTTAATGCTGTTTGTCATACCTCAGATGACATATATTTCCTGCAAGTCAGCAGGCATTATATATTCACAACAGCTCAGCATGCAATACTTACTGTTTATTTCATTTAGTAATGATGATGAAAGTTGTGCTGTACAGGAAGCCTGTCACAAAAGCAAGTCAGAAATAAGGACAGTTTTAGAAATGGGTTTGGGTTCATGAAGTCTACAGTGTGTTGTAATGTGTTTGTTTGCTTGCTGGTTTATTTGTTCCTTTGTTATCCAGCTGACCAAGTTGACCCAAATGGACCATTTTTAACCACAAAACAAACCAAAGTCCTAAAATAATAAAAAAGACTAAAGAATTGCAAGTTTATTGCAAAGCAACATCAAGAAGAATTCCACAATATTCTTATAAAGCAATAAGAGCTCGACTGTTATACACAGAAGGATAGCGGAATACAATTAGAAGCTACCTATTTGGATTAATAAAATGTTAACATGGTATAAAAAGAGAAATTAAAATGGTATCACATTCTTGGAGAATGATATTTAATAAATAAAATGGCATAGTTTAACAGAACAGATCCTGATGGAATTTATTAAAGCACAGATTGCATATCACTAAAGACAATGACAGCTTTTGAAATAAATGCATCAAAAGCATTCAGCCTTGTTTCTATAATAATGAATCTGTTTTGCTCTCATATATAACTATCCATTTATCGTGTTAAAAAATGACTTACAAATACTTTGGAAGTGCGCATTAACAGAAGCTAAGCAGTTTAACAGAGTAAAATGAAATGAGATAAACCCTATAGATAGGAGTTTGATTCCCACAACCTTTAATTGCATAATATGAAATTGTGATCAAGCAATTTAAGTAGATCAAAACAGGTATTTGATTTTGGTGAGTGATAGTTAATAAAGTCTAAATAAAATTCATAATAGTAGCCCCCCACTCCAGGTACAAGAGTCTACAGAATGGCACAAGCAACTTAGGAAGGAGCACTTTGCTTACAGGTTTGTGTGTGTGTGTGTGTGTGTGTGTGTGTGTGGTGGGGTGTGCTCATGAACGTCATTCCTCTTATAATCTCCTGCAAAACTGATGTTTAAAATCTTGACTTTTCACTTCAACTGAAGGAAGCAGAGTTGTATTATACTAAAGTAGAAGTATTTTTATGAATTTTGGCATTTGTCAAGAATTTAATTACAGTATTCTCTAATCTCTGGGTGCTTCCAGAATGGACTACAAGAACTGTATGTTTTGGAGCACTTAGAATTATCCTCAATGCTCCCCAAATAATGTTAAAGCACATTATGCAGCATAGAGCTGCAATTAAACACTGGTGCCAAAGTCTATGTTGAAATAAAATGCTGGGGAGATGCAAAGTACAACAAAAATAGTGGGTTGATACCAAGAAAAGATGAATACAATTCCTGTTTAAAAATAATAGCAGAAAAAAAGAAAAAAAAACAGTGTATCTCAGTGCACTAGTTAATTATTTGATGACATTCTGGTCTAAAGGTCAGATCACAATGATTCCTCCTTTGCATTTTAACCAGCAGAAAAAAAATCTGCCAGCTTCCTGCTCTGTAAACAACATTCCACTATAGCATTACTGGCCTGGGTTTGACATGGCATATTTATAAAGTTCTGAGAATTCTGTGCTTCAGATGAACCAGTCACAGCTCATACATCTGGAACAGTCCACATGTTAACAAAGATTATGCCTATACAATGAGCTTGGAAGTGGGCACACAAGAGGGGACCAGATGATGTATGGCTATTCACACCTACTCTGCAATTGTCGGGCATCAAGCAGTAATTTAAAAAAACAAATAAAAATAAATATTTTTGTAGGAGGCATTCCAAACTCACTCAATACAGGTACTTTGCTTCTCAACACCTGACAACCTCACACTCGAGATTTTCATTGCACTGGTGTCAACACATTCAGTGTCAAACAAACAATTAATTATACCACCCGTATCAGTATTTAAACAGTTCAATTTATTATCTTAACAGGGATCTCTGGAAGTAACACTTAAACAGCGAATTAAAATCATCTAAAGGTCTGTATTTTTTATGTAACCAATTAATTTTAAACTGGCATACCAGCACTTGAACGATTCAGTTAATTTATTGTCTTTAGTAACATTTCTAAAAGAAATAGCTTATCCTACTGATATAGTAGAACAAAATCTATAAAGTTTCACACTTTCAATTTAATCTGTAAGGATTAAGGGGGATAAGGGGGGGTGGCATTGTGGTTATGAATACAAGTGACTACAATGAGAAGATGACAAATGTTCTATGTGGGAAATCTTATAGGATGGTATCTCTTAATGAGTTAAATGGGGCCTATAGAAGGATTAAAAATGAGCTAAATTACTTGTTTATTGATGAGAGCCTTTCTATTAATGATCTAAATTATTTGTATATGGCACATCCAAAAACAGCAACTATGTTTGGCCTCCCCAAAATGAATAAAGACCTCCTAAACCCACCCATGCGACCCATAGTTGATGCCAGAAGTTTGATAACCCATCCCTTGGCAAAATTCTTGGACATCAAGTTGAAAACATTAATAACTGGTAAGGTTAATTTATGTAAAGATTAATGGGATTTTCTAAACAGAATTAATAGACTAGAGTATTCTGAATCCAATGTTTTCATCACTGTGGATGTGAAAGATTTGTACACCATGATCCCTCACAACATTGGCATGGAGTGGTTTTGTGAATTCTTAGTTGAGAAAGGAGTACCTCAGGTGACCATCAATTTGTATGAACATCTACTTGAACTGGTACTTAGAAATAATTATATATTTTTTGATAAGGAGTTTTTTCTGCAAACTGAAGGTGTAGCTATGGGTTCCCACTGTGGTGGTTAGTATGCAAACATAGTTATGTTACAATGGCAGAAGAAATTCTTGTTTAACTCTCCTTTTTACAGCTATTGTAAAATGTGCATCCGTTTTTGGATGACATTTTTATTTTTTGAGATGGCCCTATGGATATCATTGGTGAATTTTTTGACTATATTAATAGCTCAACCTCATTTTTGAAGTTCACTCATAATATTGGGCAAGGTGAGATCTCAAAATCATGGCCACACAGGCAGAAACCGCACTCTCCAAAGCTAAGAATACAGCATCCATGGGACCAGATGACATCCCAGGCTGTGTACTACATGAACTACAAACTGAACTGGCACCCCACCTAAGTGTCATGTTTAATCATAGCCTCACCTCAGGCTTCATGCCCACTGAGTAGTGCACAGCTACAATTATCCCACTCCACAAGGGGGGATCCACCTTGGATCCCAGGAACTACAGTCCCATCAGTCTGACAAGCCTGATCTTCAAGGGCATGGATCACATTATCATGGAATTTATAAACAAAGACATTGGCAACCTTCAAACACTGGACCCCACCCAGTTTGGGTTTGTGAAGGGCCGATCTTGTCTCCTGAATCTGATTGACTTCTTCAAATCAGTCTCCAGAGCTGTGGACGAGGGTAAGGCAGTCCACACAGCCTATCTGGACCTCACCAAGGCCTTCAACACCATCCCCCACTCTGGAATCATAGATAAACTTACTAAGCTGGGCATAAATCCCTACGTCACTCGATGGGTTGCCAACTGGCTTACTGACAGAACCCAGACTGTAAAAGCAGCCGACTCCAAATCCAGCTCCAGACAAGTGACAAGTGGAGTACCTCAGGGTTCAGTCCTGGGACCACTCTTGTTTGGCATCTACTTCTTGGAAGTACAGGCCAACACTAAGGGACTCTGGCTAACAAAGTTCACAGATGACTGCAAACTGGGAGCCATTATTGAATCCCCAAATGATGTGGATATTCTACAAAAGGGCCTTACAGAAATAAATACCTGGTGCCAGAGCCATGGGCTCAAGCTTAATGCCAAGAAATGTATAGCTATCACCATTGGAAAAAAACATGTACCCATGAATTACCACATAGGTGGCAGGACACTAAACATCGAAAGTGGGATGAGAGACTTAGGGACACAGGTGGACAGTGGTCTCACTTTCGATAACCACATCACCACAACAGTCAGGAAATCCTTCTATGTGGCTCACCTCATCACTAAGGGCTTTTCATCCAGAAAAAAGGAGGTCATGGTCCCACTGTACTCATCCCTCATTAGACCCATTATAGAGTATAATGCCCGGTTTGGTATGTACCTCACAAGACATCTGCAACAGCTGGAAAGGCCACAGAAATACCTCACTAAAAGAATCACAGGCCTAAAGCAGATGCCATATGCTGACCGTCTAAAAAAAACTCCAGCTATACTCTGTCACATATCGTCTACTCAGAGGCGAAATCTGCTTAACATACAAGGCCATGTCAAACCCTGAGCTGTTGGACATGCTCCACTTAAAGAAATCCCAGTCCCTCAGAGCCACACACTCCAGGGATCTAAACCTTGTCATCACAATAAACAAAACATGCTGGAGGGATAGGTTCCTGACCCAGGGACTCCTCATACTCTGGAATAGACTGCCCATACATGTCAAGCAGAGCACCTCATTGGCCCTCTTCAAAAGGAACCTTGATGATTGGATGGGAGATAGGAAATTCACCCCGGGGATCATGTCAGTCACCCTGCTAGACAGGGGTCCAGAGAAGTAAATATTGTAGGAAGAAATATCCAGGGAATTGTTATGGCTAGGCTTGCATAGGCCCTAGGGCTGATAGCCTAGTACCAACCTATGAACCTATGTGTGGTTAAGAAAGAATGTACCTTTAAAAGTGTTCACATCCAGAATTTTTTAGAAAGGAAACATACTGGAATAGCTTTTTACATTTTGGCAGTTCCCACCTCTACAAGCTGAAAAAAAGGTGTCATCAAGGGCCAATTTGTAAGAGCTGCCCATATGGTAACGATCTTTGAAGCTTTTCTGGGTGAATGTGATCTGCTTAAGAGTATGTTTCTAAAAAGAGGTTAGCCATTAACTTTGGTAAATGAGGTGATGATTGAAGTAATTAATAAAAGAGAAAGGGGCCATTTCAAACATTTGCTTTCCATTGCGCAGGTTGAAACGGTGAATGGTGAGGAGCCCATAGTCATAGATGGCAGGGCAATTGTTAACAGGATTTGTGAGAAAGACAATAAGTTAGAGAAAGATAACTTCAGTGTGGTTTCATCACACCATTTAATAAGTGTAGCAGACAGATTACCAATATTTTATATAAAAATTAGGTGATTGTATCTAATTGTAATGATATCAGGCAATGTGTTGGTGAAAAATAACATCATTGTGTATTGTAGGGGTAGGTGTCTGAAGAATTTGTTAGAGAACCAGCATAAAGGACGTAGGGTCCATGAAAAAAATGTGGCATTTGTAATTATTGTTCCCACATATTTGAGGGTTCCATTGTCAGTATTAATGGTGTGGAAGTTAAACTAAATAAGAAATGTACTTGCCAAAGAGAAAAGGTTGTTTATTGTGCTTTTTGTATGGTCTGTCCTGTATTTTATATAGGCAAGACTGAAAGGAAACTGAAATGTCAGATTTATAAACACCTGAGAGATATCGGGTTGAAAAATAATACCAATGCATTAGCCAAGCACTGTAATGAGTTCAATGGTCATTTTTTTAAGTTCACTGTTATTGAGGCTTTAGATGTAA
The DNA here is from genome assembly GCF_019279795.1 of Protopterus annectens. Classification (NCBI taxonomy): domain Eukaryota; kingdom Metazoa; phylum Chordata; order Ceratodontiformes; family Protopteridae; genus Protopterus; species Protopterus annectens. The sequence continues at coordinate 279,027,020 of NC_056747.1, forward strand.
ATGTGAAACGGGGATCTTGGACCTCACAGCTTGAAAGACAAGAAGCCTTATGGCAATTGAGAGTTAATGCCACACAATCGCCCGGGATTAATGACTCTTGTTCTATTTCTTCCTTTTTAAAATTAAGAGCCCTGGAGAGGTGATTGTATAAAGTGTATTTTAATTTTTAGCCTTTTCAAAAATAAACTATTTGGAGTGTAAGTGACTGACTTTGCGTCCTGTGTCTTAGAGGCTTCATTGTTGGCAGTTTGTGTATTTTCATCTTGAAGTTTGTAATCTCTAAGGATATTTACAGAGTGAACCTTATTTACAGTAGTGTTCACCAAGTAAAGTTCAAGAAATCATTTGTTCTATTAATTGTTAAAAAGTTAAGACTCAACAGAAACAAGCTTCTGGAGTGGGGGGGGGGGGTGAAGCAGAAGCAGTTTTAAAAGCAAGTGATTTCCTGCAAAGTCATCCCCTACATGTGCAGATGGGGAGTCAAACATACTCAGTGCAATACTGCAGGACAAGGAATTCCAAAGTCATCCCCTATACGTGCAGATGGGGGAGTCAAACATACTCAGTGCAATACTGCCAGACAAGGAATTGCAAAGTCATCCCCTACACGTGCAGATGGGGGGGGGGTCAAACATACTCAGTGCAATACTGCCAGACAAGGAATTGCAAAGTCATCCCCTACGCGTGCAGATGGGGGGGGGGGGGAGTCAAACATAGTCAGTGCAATACTGCAGGACAAGGAATTGCAAAGTCATCCCCTACATGTGCAGATGGGGAGTCAAACATACTCAGTGCAATACTGCCAGACAAGGAATTGCAAAGTCATCCCCTACACGTGCAGATGGGGGGGAGTCAAACATACTCAGTGCAATACTGCCAGACAAGGAATTGAACCCAAGGTTCCTTCATTAGTAGGTGGAAAGAATCTTGTGCAGTTGCAGTTAATAGGATAGGAGTTTATTTGGGAACTGCAAACCCTGAATATCCAATAAATATACAAAGATATACTGTACAGTTTCTAAATGCACAAAATGCAAGCACTGGACAATTAATATTAATATAAATATGGTAAATCAGGAGCGCAATAACCCAAAATGAATACCAGTCTATATCACATAGTCGAAGTCTTATAACTTTGAAAACATAATGTTCGAACCATTGTGTTCGAAGTTACAAAACTTCTATTATGGATAAAAAAAAACCAAAACAATGGAAAACAAAATAAACTGTTTTAAGCAGGGAGCAAGCCCCCCTGCACCCCCAAACCCCCTGCTACTTAGATATACCAACTCCGAGATCGCACCCCATTGAACAGAATGGAAACCTCCGCTTATGGAGATTTCCATTGAAACGCTCAAACTTTTACAAATTCGAACTTATGGTCTCAATCATATGAGGTTCAAACTTGTAAAAGTTCGACTACATGATAGGATCCCAATGAATACAATTATGATTTCAGTGGAACTAACATAATCCTTTGAAACACAAGTCAATCCCCAAATACACCACCCCAATATTTCAAACTATAACTGCATGAGAGTTGTTTGCCTAATGCACTTCAAGAATTACAGTGATGCAAATATTGGCTGGGGTGAGTGATGCTGTGCCTTGCCCCCCCGACCTTCATTATTAAGCATCCCAGGATGATATATGGTCAGTCAGCTGGATTTATGTCAGACGTCACCCAACATACTCTCTCCGTTCTTCTTTTCAACTCAGTTTGCCAAGACAGGAAGTATTCAGGCTGGGGATGAATGTCAACCCCCCCCCCACTCATTTATGTGTCAGCTATTTACCGAAATATCTCTCACACAGCACTAACCTTATCATGTGCACATCTGCATCTCTGTCACAGTAACGGGACCAGTGCGGTCACACTTCCCTTTTATGGCCAGACAGGAGTCCCAAAACATTATCAATGACAAAGGCATTGTTATCATGGTCTCCTCTTACAGTGGCCCAGAGAGTATGAAATCCTAAGCAACACATTTGGAAGAAGAAAAAAATGGGCTACAGTATCCCCTCTGTGTCATTACTGACAGTGACGTGTCATTTATATCATTTTACTTCAAACATTAGGAAGTCAGTCAAAGTTCTGAGGCACTGTCAATCAGTCTGTCAGTACGTTAGTTGCACAATGCAACATTGTTTTTTTAAGCAAGTCACATCTCTCTGAGATCCTGGCCCAGTAAAGGACATCTGTGTTAGCAGTTAGCGGTTAACCTATGCACTCTGGTCAGATAAATATGTTTACAAATGATACAGAGTCAATTTACAAGGAAAATAAAATTGGGTGCGTTGTATATAATATGATTCCTGATATCCCCATCAAGCAGAGGCTCGTGTATTGTAAATACTAAACATGAAAAAATAAAGCATTTCTCATGCTGCAAGGCAAGTCTTTCAGAAAAAAAGTTGCAAAGAGCACGGTACAGTGCAGTGGCATATTGCACCAGTCAATCAAAGGGTTAAACCTAGCAATTCTCAGTAGGGTGAAATGAAAATCAGACAGCAACATTTATCACTGGCTAGCAATTTGAGCCAGGAGGTTCGACACCTGTTTCAGCAAGGTCTTTACTGGCATCTCTGTGTTATGCTAAGGTTTGATTGACTTGCAGGTCTCCATCTAAGACAGACATGTTTTCAAGTAACTTCCCCTTATATTTACCTAAAGCTTCCTTTCTCACATGTGATTTCTTAAGATAAGGAGTTAAAACACTATGCATCAATCCAGAGGGAAAAAGTCTTTCAGTTAAGATGCAACTGACAATCCTAACAATGTCAGGAGACGAGTGTTTGAGACCAGCTGTTGACTACTAGTTGTTGAGTATGACAATGCTGTTGACAGGAGAAGGACAGCCAAAAAAGCTGAGTAAAACTTAACTTGTAGAAGTGATGCATCACTGTTGAAGGCAGAGGGACATGGCAGACAGGATACGTTTACACTAAAATTGCTTTATGAAAGATGCCATGTTGAGAATATAGGGTCCCCACTAGCAACAGTTATAATTCCTTCTGTTCAGCCTGCCATTTTCCACTACTGCTGGCATGACCTGCTTATTCTTACTCTAACTTCAGGAGACGGTGGGGTGTTAATGAGTTGGATTGCAATAGCATGGACTGTACTATCCAAAGTTATTACTGCTACATCATCATAGTTTCTTATAACTACATAAAGCATTCCCTTGTCTTTTTGCTTACCATCCAAACGTCTGTTTCCTTTTCACTATTTTCTGCAGTTAGATGTTGTCCTGGCAAAGTACTTTAAAACTAACATTTTGAAATACTTCCCTTATAAATCATTCATGTATTCATTCCATTTATTTTTGGTACCCAGTTTATCCTATTCAGAATTCAGCATTATGGGGAAATACAGATTTTTTTCCCATAAGAAGAGGACATCAGACAGAAATGGTCCTGAATGGGACCGCAGTCCTTTTGCTGAAAGTGTACATATACTATGTACACACACACACACACACACACACACACACACACACACACACACACACACACACACACGCGGAGTCAACTTGACAGAACTCCAAATTAAAACACACACAAAAATGATGACAAGGTGTTTCTTCATCTGTTTTTGTGTTTTAAGTTTGGATTTATTGTGGTTACATGAAAGTCAGCATTTGTTTATTTTTGGTGTTTTGTAACTTAACAGAACTTCCAAATCAAATATCAACATATATTTGGATGGAAAGCCTGTCATTTCAACAGCTCTACTAGGATTGGATGTAGTCAGGCTAAAATATCTTTTTGAGAAGCATTTTTTTTTAAGTTCTACTTGTTTGCAACGTTTTGCTGAAGTACAGCTTCAATATTTTTGGTTTATGCCTAGAGTTTTTTTTGTAAAGGGTATCTGAACTTGTGGTTAGCTTTCTCATTCAGCCTTTGTCATTTTTCTTTTTGACCTGCATTGAGTGCAGGCTTTCTTGCTTCTGGTCTTTGCACAACAGTGCATTAGATACTTTTTTGTTGTTCCTCCATGATGGTGTAACTATATATAAGCAGGGGGAATGACATAAAGGAGGGTTGCTCCCCATTTCCATATAAATGCTTTTTCACTTTTGTCATAAATGAATGTTTGCATTACATCAATTTATTTGTTGTGAGGTTAATAGTCTTGATTTACCAGGAGTGTGTGAAATTACATGACCCCCTTTCAATGTGAAACAAACTTGAGTCTACAGTGGAAATGTAAATGGTTACAGATAGGGCATGCAGATTCCAGGCAGAAGACACCCTTATTGGGAACTGAACTGGAGAGCCAAGTGTTATGATTTTGCAAAGATAGATGTCTATGAAATACTGAAGAAACATGATGACTGGAATGTTAAGGTTCGTTCCAGTCTTGGGCCTGCTGCACTGTTAAGACATGTAAATGATGACCCACAGTTCTTCATAACTACACCAATAAGTTCTCAAGTTGCTATGTTATTGCTCACAATAATCACTGGGGATCATGGGATACATTCCCAGAAGATTGTCCAGCCATTATCAGTTAAGATATGTATAGTCACAGCCTTTCTTGGAAACAATGAGTTCAACACAGGATACACAGTGAAGAGGATGTAGGGATTATTTTCGTTTATGCAGGTCACTGCAGGAGGAATTGCCTTCTCCCCCAAGGTACAGTAACCTTGGATTTTGAATATAAATAAATAAACAGAATGTAGGAGGGAGGTCTCCATTGATAGTGTGGGATGTTTACTTTCATTGAAATGCAGAGCTTAAATTTCAAGTCAATCAGTCATCTATGTTTAAAAGTAAGAGTTAAAGAAGTGGTCTAAAAGAGATGCCCTACACAGAAGGATAGCAACTCTTCACAGGACAGTGTTCAAAGAAACCTAGAGATAATTTGGAGTAGCCAGTCAACACAAGGAATATATCTGTAGAAGTGACAGGAAACTGGACAATGTGAAGAAACCCATATGGGCACTCAGGACAACATACAAATCCATAGAAAATGTCGGCAAGATTAGAAATGAACCACATACCCTGGACTTATGAAGCAGTAACACTAACCACTGTTCTAACTATAACCCACTAACCCCCATTTATTAGTATATCTGCTTTAAAAACAAGAGTGCAGATAATTACAGACTCCATCACATAAGGGTGAGCACCTGATAAACATGAACTAATATTTTAGCAGGCAAATGACAAGAACAGCAATCTGAATGTAGCGAGTGTACCCTGTACTGGTGTTTTGTGATAAGCAAATTGAATTGCATTAGCTAAAAAATGCTGATTAAATTATGATTCTTATTTACCTATTGCCTTATAATTTTACAATATATATAGAAAACGAGAAAGTAAATTATAAAGGAGATAATAATAAAAGAATGGAATGAACCTTGTGAATAAATTCTATGCAGTTGACTCCTTACACGTTGTTAAAGTGAAATAAAATTATTTTTTTATTTGTACAGATGAAATATAATTTTGATTTAAGGTATATTATTTGTTCTGTTACCTTGGACAGTTCTAGAAGTATGCACTAAATGTGATGTTAAATAATTTTGAACTACATTTAAAAAAAGCTTTCTACTTGCATTAAGCATATTTCAAAAGGTGAAATGGCCATTTTTAATCAGCCAAGTTTGCAAACAAACAAAAAAATTCAGCAGCATGAATAGTTAACTGAAGCACTACTTGCATACAAATGTTCAGAGCTGCCAGCATTTCAGAAGCAGCATGCCTTCCCCTTGATTGCGAATCGAAGGAGCCCACGAGAGAAAAAGGAGTCAGAAGTACCAAAAGCAATGCTGCTGCCTAGCAACAATACCCTCTTTTCTGGGTCATGGTCAAATGATCCACACTCTCATTGTTCGCACTTCAACATGCCAACCATGAGAGATGAGTTTACCATGAGTGCTACATTACTCCAGTGCTCCAGACTCCTGTGTTTGTTGGGTAAACAGAGAGATGAGGGCTGATAGTCTCTATATGAAACTGTAGCAAATCCAGGCAGAGTTATTTGTCTTAGCAGGCAGTAATCTGAATAAATGTATTTGTTAGCAGCCTATCAACTAATCTCAGGACAACTCTGACTTGTTAAAGCTTTCAACTTGCACATATTTATGACCATGTTTTGCTTGTGATAGCTTGAACACTTCCTAAACAAGACACAATGCCAAAGAGATGATGTGCCCCAGCATACTATAACATTCTGAACCCCAGAGTTAGCCGACATAACTTGAAGCATCTCCCTGACCTCTAAAGTCTTGATAAACACATTTGTGCTGTATATGGCTTCCTGGTATCTGTTTATTTTTATGCAAAGTGCACCCACCCTTACTTTTAGTCAGACACTAAGTATGAAAGTCACATCCTTTATTTTTTCAGGTGCTTTAGCTGACTATTACAACCTTCTAGATAATTTTTCACATGATTGTACTCACTCTTATATGCCTCAGGAGAAGGTGGAAAGGCACACCTGACTTGAACTCAACAGGCACCTTTGGTTGCATCATATCTTGTTTCCCACTGCCCATGCACACAGAGTGACAGGCAATGGTATCTGTCTGGCTACTTGTCTGGAAATGACACTGAGCCCCTCTTCAGCTCTGACTAGGATAGGTCATTTTGAGCTTGAACAAACACAGACCACTCTTGCTTATTTCTTCCATGGCACTTTGTAAAAGAGTTGCATATGATTATATTCATTATATACCTATAATGAATACCTAATATGTCTATCAGGACCTATGTATCTGATCTGAGTGCCTTATTTCTGGACAATATCAGTCATCATATAGTCTGTGCACTTTGTTTTATTTGATAACCAGATAAATCCACTAGGCATAAGTAGCATTTTACAAGGAGAATCTGGGAGCTGTGACTTGTTAAATGACTTGCTCAGAGTCAATGTACAACCAGACGTACTGAGATCATAAGACCCAGGATTATTACATGAATCTTGTTAGAACTGTATTGTCTTAACACTCCGTTATATTGTCTGGCATGCCTTTTGTCGATGTTTTATTTCTAAATTAAGTTTTTATTTTGCATACTTTCAACTTTTCATTTTTTTTTGTTGTGCACTGCCCTAACCAAGACATGCTTGCAAATGAGTCATGTGGAACACAGCTTCCTGTTAAAGCAAAATTTAATTAAATATATGAACACACAAATAGAGGACATGTATAAGATGTTTGATGTATCAAGTCCATCTAAGTGTTACAGCTAGCTCATAACTGCTGTCAGCCCCTTACCCTTGCTGAATAATCTCTTTCCTTGCTCTGTCCTATGTCTCATCAAAACTCTTGAGTTATGCTGTACCACTGTTCCAGGTAATACAGTCTAGGCACCAAGCTCCTGCTCCCTGAAGTAACATATCCACAAGTCTTTCTTGCATAATCCACTTTTCAGCTGCATATCCCCTTCTCTTTTGCATTTCCACATTGTCTTTTTACTTTGCCACCTGATCCCCAACCAATCTGATTAATCAAATTATATATTTCCCCTTAATGTATTATTTAGAGTGTAAAAGTCCAGATTTTTGAGTCTGTCCTCAAACTCATGTCTTGTACTCCCTTTACCATTCAGGTTAGTCTTGGCTGCACACTTTCTCACCAGCCTAATTTCTATTTCTTCATAATGCCACCAGAAATTGTTACATTGCACCAGACAACTTTGACTAATACCACCTGCAATGCAAGAGTGACCTCACCTGCTCAGCTCTCCTGTCCTCACCTCTCCACAAGCTCTGTATCCCGGCATCATAATGGCCTTTTGTTATTATCCCTTCACATTAAATAGCATGGTTCAACCTAGATATTAGCCTTCATAGTTGTTGCCTCATGTTATGTAGCATGGTGCAGCCTAGCAGAGATCATTACATAGCATGGTTTAGTTCAGCAGTGATTATTACACAGAATGGTTCAGCTTAGCAATGATTATTACATAGCCTGGTTTAGTTTAGCAGTGATTATTACATAGCCTGGTTTAGTTTAGCAGTGATTATTACATAGCCCAGTTTAATTTAGCAGATTATTTCACAGAATGGCTCAGCTTAGCAATGATCATTACATAGCATGGTTTAGTTTAGCAGTGATTAGTACATAGCGTGGTTCACTTTAGCAGTGGTGGTGGTGCTGTGGTAGCGTTGTCGCCTCACAGTTAGATGTTGCCCGTTCAATTCTCAGTTAGAGAGTCTTCTGTGTGGCGACATGCTTGAACGGGCATTCCTTCATTGAAGGTTGTGCGTTAGGCCCGGCAAGCCAGCATGTAAAACTCTACTGCCAATTATTAGCGGACCGGAGTTCCGCTGTGGCGACCCCTAACTGGGAAAAGCCAAAAGACACAATTTCACAGAATGGTACAGCTTAGCAGTGATAATTACATAGCGTGGTTCAGTCTAGCAGTGATTATTACATAGTTCAGTTTATCTGGAATTACTAGACAGTTCAGACATTACTAGATAGTTCAGCCTAGCAGTGGTTATTACACAACATGGTTCATCTTAGTAGTGATTATTACATATTGTGGTTCAACCTAGAGGAGATTATACACAGCATGGTTTAGCACTGATTGTTGCATAATATGGTTCAGCCTAGCAGTGGTTATTACACAGCATGGTTAATCTTAGCAGTGATTATTACATAGTGAGGTTCAGCCTAGAGAAGATTCTTACAGAGTATGGTTCAGCCTACCAGTGATTATTACATAGCATGGTTCAGCCTAGGAGTGAGTATTACACAGGATAGTTCAGCATAGCTGTAATTATTACATAATATGATTTAGCCAAGAGTGATTATTACACAGGATGGTTCAGCCTAGTGGTGATTATTACACAGGGTGTTTCTGCCTAGTGGTGACTATTACTTAGCATGGTTCATCTTAGAAGTGACAATAATTGTCATGTCCTCACTCTGGGCCAGTAATCAAGGGTCCTGAATCCACCCCACTGACACTGGAGAGGGACGTTCCCTTGGAACAAAAATAGATACACATAGTATTTCCAGATGCAGTTCTCTGCATCAAGCACAATTCCCATAACAGTTGACACAGCAAGTTCAAATTCCACATCCCTGACCATGTCCCCAAGATCCCTTTAAATGGCAGCTTGAATGATCTACTGGAGAAGAAGGAGCTGATTTGGCAGGTTCGACTGATGACCTGGAAGAAACCAAGACTTAATACCACAGAATCTATCATCCCAATTCTTGACCTCAGAAAACTGGAACACAGTTAATACAATTGAAAAGACAGTCCCAGGACTTTCAGCTTTTTCTTATGATCCAGCACAGGGAACTTGGAGGTCTAGTCAGTTTTGTTTTTGTCATAGGTCCCACTACTTATTAGCTATCTTCAGACTGGGCTGTCTGTTCGAGTTTTTTTCCAATTGTTTGTTGTGTATTATTCCTAACAAGGGCTAATGGTGGTTTTATTTTTCATAAAGTCAGACATCTCTCTTCTTACAGTTGGACATTGCTTCATGTAACTGTTCTGAGGCTTATCATTATCTGTTTTCATCCACTTGTTTTTCCATGGAACTGTTTTTGTTCAGTTCTTATTTAGTTTCTTAAGGTTCTTTTTACTATTTTTTTAAGTTTCTAATTATTTACTAGTATTTACTAACATTTTTAGCATCCCTGATGAAGAATACCAAAAGTTCCACAAATGTTTAGTGCAGAACATCATTTACAGGCTTACATAATATTTAATTGAAGAGTTGTTTCCTATAGATTTGATTGGCTTCACTGTTATTATTACACAACAACGGAAAAGGGTAGGACATTAAGTACAGGTTTACATAACATTTAAACGAGGAGTTCTTTCCTGTAGATTTGATTGGCTTAACTATTACTGTTACACAATGAATCAAAACCAAGGGGCAGCTACCATCTTAATGTCATATTTGATTGGAATAAAGGCTCTAACCCTCTACACACCCATGCACCCTGATTGGTTACCTACCACTGACACTCCCATACACTTGACAATAAAAACCCTGTTTTCAACACTATTTCAGAACCACTAAGTAGCACTTGGATGCTAACAATAAAGTCTTTTTGAACTGAAGTACATTGGCCAAGTTTTACTGGATAGACAGTGCCTTCCTGATGCCACCTAAACACCTGGCTTGAGAGTGCCTGACATGTGACCAATGGCATGCTGCTTTTTTATTTTTTTCATACCTGAACTAAGAATTAAGGAGCGCATTCCACTTAATTACTTGAGTGCATTCATATGCTCATAGCAATTTTCTGGTGCCTTTGCTGTATTTTTTTAACAATTTAAATATTTTCAAACATGATTTTCATAAGGCATCTACACTGTGGTATTTGTTTTGAGTTGGACAATTGAGCCAAAATGGATGCTGGCTTTTAGAACCCATGCTTTGGTTCTTTCTCCTAGTTTCATGATCTAGACACTAGGAGTTGGTATAGCGAGTTAATCCTAGGTTGCTTTTTTCCATTGGACCCTTTGTTGGCTGAGGTCTTTACTCGCAGGTCTTGGCCACCTCCAGTTTTTTTTTTTTGTAACAGCACACAGGGAACAAACTCAGCTCAGGGTCTGGATTTCTCCCTCTGTCTCCCTCCAGGTCCCCGGTAAGACTCCTCACCGACATGGCTATAGATCTATAGATTTGATGCCACAGCTGAGTGTCCAAGCCAAGTCCTGCAGCACCCTCTCAGTGCTTTGTGCCCCTGCCCCAAGCAGCTGACACACATACTCTGAGATTTGACTTTCTCAAACACATATACACACACACACACACACACACACACACACACACACACACACACACACACACACACACACACACCTAGGAAAAGCTGGCATTTATTTACTAGCTATGCCCCCTTCTGCCCAGACTATAAGGGAGTTACTGCCACCAAACACTCCAAAGCCAGCTACTGTAAGGATCTTATAAGGGTACACAATTGTACTGAGTGAAATTAATATTAGTGCAAATGGTAGTGTTTTGACCAATGCAGTAAGGCTTTCAGGAGTGGCCACAGAGTCACCAAACAGATATAAGTACACTCAAAGTTTAAAATATTCTCTAAAGGACCAGTCACAATGAAAAGTTTAAATATATTTAATAATAAATAATAATTGAAGATGAAAATACTAAATATCTATTTACAATAAGCATTAGAATTTCAATCACAGGAAATATTGAAATAACACAGATGAATAGATTCACACAGATTCAGAAAAAGATTACTTAACTAATCTTACTATATTTTCCTGACTGATCTAAAGAATTGCTATTCCCTGGTCACTTACTGAGCAAGGCAAGATGAAGTAGGTGAGTTATTCTTCTTTGTCAGGTTCCAAAAACAGAATGTCATGAGACCTCAATCTCATCTAGTATTAAAACATATTTTTAGCCTAGATTATAGAATGATGTCACATACATCTGGCTCATCTGACTTCTGGTTCTCATACTACCCCCATTGCTAGTGCAAATGATATATAATTCTTTACAAAATTACAGCTAGCTCTGCTGGCATATGTTACACATCCACTGCCCTACTTCTCCTGGCATAGCTGACAATACCTCACATCATCATAATTAAATAAAATGGTTTAGTGGTAAGATGATTCTGAGATCTCTTTGCTTCATTATCCTCCCGAGGGCCATATGGACAAGACTTTCTTTTCCATGGATTCCTCCCACTGAAGTCTTTAACTCTAATTCTTAATGTTAAATGCCAGATGCTACTTCTCCACTCTTCCTAAAGTTGGTATGATTAGCTACGGAGTCTAGACTCCCTGATCAGTGCCTACTACACCAGGCTTGAGACAGGAGCAGAGAGTTCTATTTAAGTGCCCATCCACAGTGTGTTTTTGTAATGAACATGTTAAGCAGAACTGGTAACTTGTACTGCGTTTTGTGACACTTACTGCCTACCGAGTTTCCTCATGACAGCTGACTCCCAGTTATTATCTCTTACTTTAAGTCAAGCCAGGCTGTTTCCTCTCAACAGTACCATTTTGGACCCCACCACCATTGCCTTAAGTTGTACATATGGGAAGACCTGTGTTAGGAGTGTTGATCAACTATGTCTGTGTTTATGTTAATGCGCAATATTCCATTTTGGAGAAATAACTTAATCAGAGTTATCAAATCAACATTTTGCCTAACTGGAAAATATAACAAAATAAAACAATGTGATGGTATTTTTGCAGAAATGAAAGTACCACTAAGTCGCCCACACATCCATGGATGTAAAAGTTGCAGAAGCAATGTTGCACTACCTAGCAGAAGATGAAAAACTTTTGGGAAAAACTGTTTCCTCATTCCTCAAAGTTGTGCAGACCCGGAGTTGTAATATTTAATTGGGATCTGTATGGAAGACCACAATTGTCCCTCATATGGCTGTGGGGTCTGACAGACTGCAATAGTATTGTATTATCATTTTAGTTCTAGTGTTTACCATTTCACCAAACTGCTGACTCAGTAAGATCATTTTGGTGTTCTGAAATTGGCTGATAAAAATGTAGTGAATTGCCATGAACTATTTGATAAACTGCAAATCTGATAATAAGCTACAAAATTTACCACCTGTCCCAAAAGTTAACATACTCTAGCTGTTTCATGTTCATTTTATGTAATGACTTTTAAATTAATGAACACAAAGAGGTCATTTCAGTTATATCATCATATTTTTATTAAATGATGGAATTTATAACTAGAGAGATAACAGTACAATATTAAAAATTACACACGTAATTGCCTGAACATATATTTTAATTAGTGCACAAAAATATCTTGTTTATGGAAAAAAAGGAATTTTTACTGGGGCTGGTTCTACAGCTTTGCCCCTAATCTGCTTGTGTTTGGGGTGCTCATTGAAAGTCTGAGGATAGTAATTTCAATCCTTGAACAGTGAAAATTTAAGTGCAAATATGGGCATACATACTAACTCAGAGATTGGGGTATCTCGGTGCATTCCTTCTCCTCCAAGATAGAGTGTTATCAGTGATAGAATATATAGGTAGGAGTGGACCACAGCCCTCCCTGTTGGGGGTGGTGGTGCAAAAAGGTGCATAACTTCATTGCAAAAGCAAGTGTAACAATGAGGTTGGGCACTACTTTTTCACAGAAATTTGAAGTGTCTAGTTCACTTTATCAGCCTTGTGCATCTCGTCTGGAGAAACACATTTCAAGTGTTTTTTTTTAAAGGTCAATGATTGGAAAGTCCTTGTCTGAAATATGCAAACTTTCTCTTCCTCTCTGTTTGTATATCTTATATTCCTCATGTGCTTCTTAACCTAATCCCACCATCTCTTGTAATCACATTCTGACCCTGCTGCATTTCCTTATTAAATAAGAAATACATTTCTATTCCCTGCAGTAGTTTAACCTGATTATGTACTTAGTTTCTGTACACTACTGTTTATCTTTTTGGTCTTAAAGGGTGAGCTTCAACTTTAATTATGTCAATGTGTTTATCGAACCATTCAAGCTTTTGTGCTACTTAAGTTGGAAACACAACTCCGAAACAAATGCAACTGTGTATAGGAATGACAGGTCTGCTCACTACATTTGTCGTGCAAGAAGTCTTTTTGCTAGCACTTTCCCTGAAAGCTATGAACTTTGTGAACTAGTGGTCAGTACCTTCAGCCAGTCTTAGAACTATATATTGAGCAGATTCATTGATTGTCAGCCTTTCCCCCTCTAGGCTCTGCAGAGCTGGGCAGGTACTAAACAGTGATTTACAAATTTGAATAATTCTTTCCAGCCTTCTTCCATCTTCACCACTTATTTTTCTTCCTTCCCCTTCCTTCTAGGAACCAGTGCTTTTTTTGCTTAAACAAACACATCCAAACCCCTTCATTAATGTCTTAAATAAACATTTTGAAGCTGCAGGGGTGGTACAGTGGCTCAGCAGTTGGAGCTAGTGCCTCACAACACTTGGTTTGTGACTTCAGTTCATGACTAGAATTGCCTTTTTGTGGACTCAGTCCTCCTATGTCTGCATGTGTTTTTTTTTCTGGGTGCTCTTATTTTTTCCCACATCCCAAAGATGTATTACAGGTGAAATGATGTTTCCTAAAATTTCCAATATGTATGTGTGCCTCCTGTGATGAAAGAGAGAGTGAGTGCATGTGTGTGAACCCTGTGAAATGCCCCAATCAGAATGAGTTCCTTGGCCTTGTTTCAGCAATTTTTGCTGTCATTCCGCAACTCTAAGTTAAATGTGCATTCATGTGCATAGGTGCCATACAAATCTACCTTCTCTATTACCTTAGATTATCGAACAAACAGTCGATCACTAAATGTCGAAGTCTGAAAATTGCAAACAGCCATTTCCACCCAGGGAAACGAGTCATTTGGCCATTACACAGATTTTGTTCTTTCTCCGCTGTAGAGCGATCTCGGAGTTGGTATATTTAGTTAGGGGGGGCTAAGGCCCCCAGTTAATTTCTGTTTAAAACTTTTTTTTTATTTGGCCAACGGCATTGTTTCCCTATGTGGAAATGGCTGTTTTAGATGTTAAGGGTTCGATATTTCGTGATTGACCTTTAGGTGTTCGATAATACAGACCCACAAATATATATATATATATATATATATATATATATATATATATATATATGTATACACATGGATATATATATATATATATATATATATATATATATATATATATATATATATATATATATATATATATATATATATATATATATATATATATATATATATATATATATATATATATATATATATATATATATATATATATATATATATATATATATATATATATATATATATATATATATATATATATATATATATATATATATATATATATATATATATATATATATATATATATATATATATATATATATATGGGTCTACTCTGACCCATCAAAATAACACTTCAGCAAAACTCAGTTTTGCTAGTCCAGTTTCACTCAAAACTACAGAAGGATTAAAAATAAAAACAAATACACTACAGTAAATTATGCTGAGGGCAAGCACCAATGCCCCGCACACCCCCACTACTAATATATACCAACTCCAAGATCGCAATACAGTGGGGAAAAGGGAAAATTCTGTTAGCCCCACTATACTGCGATCTCCAACAACAATCTCTGTGAACTGTAGTTTCGTGGAAGTGCATTACTGGACTAGCAAAACTGAGCTTCACTGCAGTGTATTTAGATGAGTCAAAGTACACCCATATATATATATATATATATATATATATATATATATATATATATATATATATATATGTATACATCTATATGTAGAGGGCATGTATATGTGTGCATGATGCATGTGTGTATGCGCACTGGCCCAGTAATAAAGGAGCCTAAATCCTCACCACTAGCACCAGTGAGGGGTGTACACATTGGGGGGATAACAAGTACACACACAGTAAAGTACAATTTCCCTTAAGAGCACACAAAGATCACAGTCAGTCTGGGGATGGTTTTCCATTTTCTCTTTAGATCCCCAATAAGACTCCCCCCTTGCACAGCTATAGGGTTCAAATCTCAACCGAGTAGTCAAGCCAAAACCTCCAGTACCTTCTCTGTCCAACCAGTACTTTGTGTCCCTGCCCAAGTAGCTAACACACACACACACACACACACACACACACACACACACACACACACACACACACACACACACACACACACTTTGAGATTTGGTTTATATACAATCACACAGACACTCCTGGGGAAGGCTGGCACAGGTTCTCCAGCTATGCCCCCTTCTGCCAGGCTATAAGGTAGTAATCACTGCTACCAGCTACTCTTATCAGCTACTAATAAGGGCCTTCCCAAAGGGTGACCAATTTCACTGTGTAATATTACTGTTATCCAAATAGTAAGTGTGACTGAGCAGCAAGACTATTGGAGTGGCTTGGACAGTATCACCAAATACATGCAAGTACTCTCTAAAAGCTTAAATTATCTCTACACAAAACAGCTACAGTTGAAAGGTTTAAAAGTATTTAATAATAAATAATTAAAACAGAAGACAATACTTATTACTTCAACACAATGATATTACAGAGTTCAGAGATCACAGGAAACTTCAAAACAATATTGTAGGATAAATCCAAAACTAAGAACAACAGCTTAAAAAAGCTGTAAAGACACAAAAAAAAAAACACACTTGGGACTCCGAGATCTAATTATCACTTTGGTGGTGTATAAGATGACTGATGTACCAATGCTGATTATTCCTTGGAGGCAGTAGCCAAGGTACCAGAAGCATTAAATTCATACTGTTGCAGTCTATTGCTGGAGTCCCGAATATTGTAGGATAGTCCGACATAAATATGGAAAAACAGCTAGACTAATCTGGCTAAATTCCTATCTAACTCTAAGAGAAATACAAAAATCTAAGATCCTACTTACAGAGCAAAGCAATTGCTGGAGAGATGTCATCTTCAGACAAAATCCAAAATGCTCTAATCTTTCTTTCTGAGATAGTCTTAAATTGATATACACATTACTGCTGAGTCATTTCACATTAGATTTTGACACCTCTGCTGAAGTTTCTCAGGCTCATAGAACTCAAAATTTAATATTTGTTTGTAATCTTGCACCTGCCAGGAAACTACAGCAATAAAGGACACTTTACAAATAAAACCTAGTAATTAACTCTTGTCCTAAGGCAATAGAAATAATTTCTTAGTCCAGACATCCTATCTCTGAGCTTGAGATCAAACAGTCACAAAATTCTTCACTTATCAGCTTTCTTCCAGCAGTGTGCACTGTGGTTACATTCTGAAGCTCAGAACATATAACACCGTTTTCTTACATTTAGTTTTCTTTACATTTGTAAAAACAAGCCTGTGGGGATCATATTAATATTTACAATGACATAGAATTATTTACAAAATTCTGTCTAGCTAGGCTGGCAGCCTTCACACAAGTTACCAAAACTACAAGCACTGCAGGGAAATTGATATACTCATGCCATGTCTCAAAAAACTGGAACACACTTCCTTAGAACTACTACCAACTTAACTCAATTCAAAACAACTACTTAAAAACATTTATAAGATTCATGGCTCTGCTTCTGCAACAGCCCAGGCTAATTCTGAACAACCAATACCCTCCCCCAAACTTAACACAATCCCAATACGTTGTTACTATGCCAACTTCATTTTCTGCTTCCTACCAAAGTACGCCAACATATATGCATTTCCTAATCAAGTACTCAGAAGCATATAGTACACTGAATAACAATCTGTACTGTCAGCTATTACTTACCTAGAGTATCCACTTCTTTTAACCCTTGTTTAGCTTTCTAGCATCTGCTACTATATAATGTCACTACAGCTGATTTGACATAATCTCTGCTTCCTCAATTGTAATCAATGATGACATAAGCAACTCTATAATTAATGACTTCAACATTCTTCAAACACATGCAAGCAACAGGGCACACAAAGTAACACTGGACTTGGTGCTCACTATATTTTGTACAACTGTACTAATGTAGCTAGTACTACCTCTATATAATTTTGTCTGTAACTACTGTAAGATGTATCTTCACTATTGTATCAAGATGTTTTATGTCAATGTTCTTATGAAATATTTAATTTAAGTCTATTTCATTATCATTGTAATGTCTGTGTGTGGAGCTTTTCTCCCCAGGCCTTTGCTGAAAATGGGTTCTGTCCAGATGGACTTTCCTAGTAAACAAATGCAAAATAAAGTAAATAAAATAAATAAATTATTTTTGATTTATTCTTTTTATTCCCTTTCCTATTTTTATATAGTCTTTATTTTCATTTATCTCCATCCATATTGGTAAATAATCTGTAAATCCTCTTACAGCTGTGTCTCCTTCTGTTATACTTCTTAATTCAGATATTATAAAGTAATCAGGTTCAGATTTAAGAAGATCTCTTCTATATGTCCAGAATATTTTATTCCATTTAACCAGTTTACCACATTTCATAACTTCTACAATTTCCCTTTCTTTTTTTTTACCTCTTAAATCACAGTTAAAAATCCACTATTATAATATTCATATTCACTACTACATAATCTAGCATCTGTTAACCCGGGCCTCGACCGATCCGGTATGTATATCTGTACTGTTGTTCGCATGTATGATTTGGCAAAATTTTATGCTGGATGCCCTTCCCGACACAACCCTCCCTATTTATCTGGGCTTGAGACTGGCACAAAGAAGTGCACTGACTTGTGCATCCCCAGTGGCTGAGGTCATACTGGATCAGTTGAGGCCTGGGTTAACAATGACCACCACCAGTACTGTTGGCCAACAGGGTGCTGGCGGAAATTGGGCTACTGTTGGCAGAAGGAGGAGAAGAGGGGGAAGGCATGCCTGAAGGCAGGTAAAGGCTAGGACTGTGGTAGTGAGGTTCAGAACTTTGAATGTTGGCAGTATGACTGGTATAGCAAAAGAGCTAGCTGATATGATGGACAGAAGGAAGGTTGGTATATTATGTGTGCAAGAAACCAGATGGAAGGGGAGCAAGGCTAGGTGTATCGGAGGTGGGTTCAAATTGTTTTATCATGGTTTGGATGGGAAGATAAATGACATAGAGGTTATTCTGAAGGAACAGTATGCTAAGAGTGTTTTGGAGGTGAAAAGAGTGTCAGATAGAGTGATGTTTATGAAGCTGGAAATTGATGGTGTAATGATGTATGTTGTTAGTGCATATGCTCCACAAGTTGGGTGTGCGATGGATGAGAAAGAAAAATTTTGGAGTGAGCTGGATGAAGTGGTGATGACTGTACCCAAGGGTGAGAGAGGTGTGATTGGAGCAGATTTCAATGGGCATGCTGTTGAAGGAAACAGAGGGGATGAGGAAGTGATGGGTAGGTATGGTGTTAAGCAAAGGAATGCAGAAGGTCACATGGCAGTGGATTTTGTGAAAAGGATGGACATAGCTGTGTTGAATACGTATTTTAACAAGAGGGAGGAGCATAGGGTGACATACAAGAGTGGAGGGAAATGCACACAGGTGGATTACATCTTATGTAGAAGGGCCAGTCTAAAGGAGATTGGAGAGTGTAAAGTGGTGGCAGGGGAAAGTGTAGTTAGGCAGCATAGAATGGTGGTTTGTAGGATGACATTGATGATCAAGAAGAGGAGAAGGAGTGTGAGGGCAGCACCAAGGCTCAAATGGTAGAAACTGAAAAAGGGTAATTGTGAGGTGGAGTTCAGGGAATAGTTAAGACAGGCACTGGGTGGCAGGGAATAGTTACAGAATAGCTGGGTAAGTAAAGAGAGATCGCTAGAAAGGTGCTTGGTGTGACATCTGGAAAGAGGAAGGAGGACAAGGAGACCTGGTGGTGGAATGAAGAAGTACAGGAGAGTATACAGAGAAAGAGGCTGGCGAAGAAGAAGTGGGATTGTCAGAGAGATGAAGAAAGTAGACATGAGTATAAGGAGATGAGGTGCATGGCAAAGAGAGACATGGCGAAGGCTAAGGATAAGGCATATAGAGAGTTGTATGAAAGGTTGGACACTAAGGAGGGAGAAAAGGACCTGTACTGATTGGCTAGACAGAGGGACCAAGCTAGTAAAGATGTGCAGCAGGTAAAGGGGATAAAGGATAATGAAGGAAACTTACTCACATGTGAGGAGAGTGTGTTGAGCAGATGGAAAGAGTACTTTGAGGGGTTGATGAATGAAGAAAATGAGAGGGAGAGAAGGTTGGGTGATGTGGGGATGGTGAATCATGAAGTGAAATGGATTAGCAAGGAGGAAGTAAGGATAGCTATGAAGAGGATGAAAAATGGAAAGGCTGTATGACATACCTGTGGAAGCATGGATGTGTTTAGGTGAAATAGCAGTGGTGTTTCTAACCAGATTGTTTACTGAAATCTTGGAAAGTGAGAGGATGCCTGAGGAATGGAGAAAAAGTGTTTTGGTACCTATTTTTAAGAATAAGGATGATGTTTAGAGCTGTAGTAACTACAGAGGGATTAAACTGATCAGTCACAGCATGAAGTTATGGGAAAGAGAAGTGGAAGCTAGGTTAAGAAGGGAGGTGATGATTAGTGATCAGCAGTATGGTTTCATGCCAGAAAAGAGCACTACAGATGCAATGTTTGCTCTGAGAGTGTTGATGGAGAAGTACAGAGAAGGTCAGAAGGAGTTGCATTGTGTCTTTATGGACTTAGAGAAAACATATGACAGGGTGCCCAGAGAGGAGTTGTGGTATTGTATGAGGAAGTCGGGAGTGTCAGAGAAGTATGTAAGAGTGGTACAGGATATGTACAAGGGTAGTGTGACAGTGGTAAGGTCTGCGGTGGGAGTGACGGATGCATTTAAGGTGGAGGTGGGATTACATCAAAGATCAGCTCTGAGCCCTTTCTTATTTGCAGTGGTGATGGACAGGTTGACAGACGAGATCAGACAGGAGTCCCAGTGGACTATGATGTTCACAGATGACATTGTAATCTGTAGTGAGAGTAGGAAACAGGTGGAGGAGACCCTGGAGAGGTGGAGATATGCTCTAGAGAGAAGAGGAATGAAGGTCAGCAGGACTAAGACAGAATATATGTGTGCAAATGAGAGGGAGGATAGAGGAATGGTGTGGATGCAGGGTGTAGAGGTGGTGAAGGTGGATGAGTTTAAATACTTGGGATCAACAGTTCAAAGTAATGGTGAGTGTAGAAGAGAGGTGAAGACAGGCGAAGAGTACAGGCAGGATGGAGTGGGTGAAGAGTGTCAGGAGTGATTTGTGACAGACGAGTACCAGTAAGAGTGAAAGGGATGGTCTACAAGAGGGTAGTGAGACCAGCTATGTTATATGGGTTGGAGACAGTGGCTTTGACAAAAAGGAAGGAGTCAGAGCTAGACGTGGCAGAGTTAAAGATGTTAAGATTTGCACTGGGTGTGACGAGGGTGGACAGGATTAGGAATAAGTATATTAGAGGGTAAGCCCAGGTTGGAAGGTTTGGAGACAAAGCCAGAGAGGCAAGATTACATTGGTTTGGACATGTGCTGATGAGGGATGCAGAGTATATTGGGAAAAAGATGCTAATGATGAAGCTGCCAGGTAACAGGAAATGAGGAAGACCTAAGATAAGGTTCATGGATGTGGTGAGAGAGGACATGCAGTTGGTTGGTGTGACAGAGCAAGATGCAGAGGATAGGAAGAAATGGAAACAGGTGATCCGCTGTGGCGACCCCTAACGGGAACAGTCGAAAGAAGAAGAAGAATCTAACATCTGTTGAAATAAATTCTCCCTTTTCTTACAAATAACATAAGCACATAAAGTTAGAATTCTATATACTTTTTCTTGCCATCTTAAATCAACAATAGTTAATTTTCCCATTCTTACTAGTGTTACATCTAATATCTTCACTGCTCTCCTCATAATACTGTTATTCCTGAACACTGCTCATTTCCCAAATTCCATATTATATTTCCATTCCATATTTTTTCTGTTTGCAGACTTTCTTCATTTGTTAAGAATCTTATGTCTTCCAATACGGTTATGCCTATATCACATTTATTGCACCATTCTAAAATTCCTATCCTTCTGACAATATTTTTAATACTGTTTACATTCACCAAAAGAATTCTTAAATTATTACTTTCTCTTTTCCTTAATTTAAAGGAAATAACTTCCCTTTTTAATTTATATTACCTATTACCATTTCCTTTCTTTTTTCTTTTAAATGTATTTCTTTAAACTTAATTTTCCTATCTTCCCCCTTCTTCCAATACAATTATTTATTCCTTTCACCACTTTCCAGTTTATGTCTTTTTCCTCACTAATTCGGAATCATTATCTCCTCTTCATCCTACTCTTCTTTATTATTTTTGTTTTCCTAAATAATTTTCTATTTCAGCTTCTAGCTATTTTTCTTTTTTGTCCCATATTCTCTCCCTTTTTTCACTATCATTAAACTCCTTTTTATAGTCCATTCATAAATGCCCAATTTGTTTGCATTATAATGTTCTAGTTCACATTTCTTCGCACTGTGCCCTGTTTTTGAAATATATAGCATTTCTATCACAATTATTTACAAGATGTTATTCTTTCCCACAAAAACATGTGTTTGGTTGTCCCCAATATTTAACCGTACCCCTATCACCATCAACATTTATAACACTTGGAATGTGCACATTTTTTCCATTTCCACTTCCAAAATAATAATGCAATCCTATCCCCCAGTCCATAAACCCCTGTTGTCATAAACCTTTGAAATGTCCTTCACCTCTTTACAAATGTTTTTTATAATGTCTTTCAAAGTCCCCCTTTCTACTTTTATTCAAAACGGTATATGTATTTTTTTTAATTTCTCAGAAAAAAGCCTTTACTGCATAACTTTTCCAAGGATTATCATTTTGTTGTCTTTTTATTCTCACATAATTTTTTTTCGATCCCATAAATAGTATAAAAAATAATGTCACAAAATGTCTATGTATCAAAATAAAAGCTTTTACCTCTTTGACTTTCACACCCATAGGTTGTATTATAGTCCCATGCCTACTATCTATTCAATTCATTATTTTACTATGTATACTTACTACAAATTTTTTTTCATACTGTCACCGCTTTTTTTTTTCTGCTCATAGTTGTTTCTGACTGTCTATGCATATGCTTTTTCTTCCGCATAACATCCCCTTTTAGGATTACCTCCAACTCTTCCTCCTGTATTTTTTCCAGTATCTCTCTCCAGGAAATGTCTCGTCCATTATCCAATTCACTTTCATTTAACATCTCCTGCAAAATGTCATCATGTAACCCTCCCAAATGGAGGGTTGTAACAACACGGTCTTCTTTTGTGATCTCCTCCATTCCTTTGGAAAGCAACTTCTATATCCTGTGTCTCTCTCTACAAACATCTCCCTGTGAGCTGGCATTCACATTCACTCCTTCCTTCACTTTGTCCAGGCCATGCACCATCCTCCCATACTCCACTGTGCTAGGAATGGGACATGCGCATGTATTCATGGCTAGCACTTCCACAAATACAGATTGCAATCAATTTTAGGGGTCCTTTATTTATATACAAAGATAATATTTACATAGTTATAAATATTTACAAGTGTGCAAATATGTGTGTGTGTGTATATATACATATATATATATATATATATATATATATATATATATATATATATATATATATATATATACGGTTCCCTATCAGAAGCCTGAAACACTATAAGCCTGAAAATCAAACGGACATACTATTGACGCTATTGTATTTGTAGCCTTGTGGTTGTGGTGGTGTTTGTTGGGGTAAGGTTCAGGTTGGTTTTGGTTTGGTTTGTTAGGGGGCGGTTTAAGTGAGAGTTAGTAGGGGCGCAGGTTAGGCATGTATGCAATAGTGACAAATATTGGGGGTAGGGGGTAGTTAGTGAGAGTTAGAGTTAGGACGGGGGGTCAGTGAGTGTGCGATAGTGACGGACCTTCAGTTGGTAGATATTAATGTCTTTATAGTGATATATTAGCATTATTTGTGTTTTCAGGATTTTGAGTTTCAGGATTTTGGGCTTTCAGGATTTTGAACTTTCAGTCTATAGTTTTCAGGATTTTGATTTTCAGGCTTATAGTGTTTCAAGCTTCTGATAGGGAGCCATATATATATATATATATATATATATATATATATATATATATATATATATATATATACATATATATACATATATATATATATATATATATATATATATATATATACATATGCACACACACACACACACACACACACACACACACACACACACACACACACACACACACACACACACACACACACACACACATATAGATATACAAATCTGAAGAACAAAAATCTAACTAAACAACGTATCAATCAAGCACAATCAAAAAACCTTGTCGGCAGCCCCACAAGGGACAATGAGATCTCAAAGAAAAGACCAAGAAATCAAAAACTCACATATAGAGCTTTTGTTCCAGTTTATTAAAGTTAATAAGGAACTTCATCAGAAAATAGCATGAAGCAAGCATTCCAGAATTTAAAACATTTCCACTGGGAATGATCTGGGAGTTCCAGCTTGTTGGAGCTTGATAAATAAGGATACTTTTTGATCCTGGTGAGGTGAATAATAAAGCCTCATGCTGTTATGACCATATTAAATGGACAAGGTTGCCTACAGCATCTGTTTGGGGGGGGGTTAGCCAGACACGTCTGGCTGAGTTGAGGGGTATTCACCTCTGTAGTGAGACAAAATAATATGGAGACTCAGGCAGAGACAAAGCATCCTCATGTTTGCCTGTACAACAGCCTCCTCTGGACAGCTCTTATCATGATCACAGATGAAATTGTTGAGAACATTAACAAATGGACAAGTCTGATTTTGGGAGGCTTGATGGTAAGCAGGCCTAGTGACAAAAAAGCAAACAGAAAAAATAATCATGGAGACAAGTCTAATAGATCTTCTGTCTGACATGGAGCAATTTGAGTTTGTAATTTTGTCTTTAGTAGCTTTTGGCATTCTTTAAAGAAGTAACAGCAACATTTGATGAAGGACTGATGATGTGTGCTGCTCATCTTGACTTTGATAAGACGTTCAATGCTATTCTATATGATACAATAACTGACCGAACTAAATGCTAATATAAACCCAGTACAGGGAGTAAAACACTAATTAACCAACAAGCCACAACACATCAGGGAGAGGTTCCCTTTCTGTCCCAGTACAGTTTACCAGTGGGGTCCTGCATGCCTCTGTATTGGGGCCATTTCTATTTGCACTATTCTAGTGGGAAATGAGCTTTGACTAATCATATATGCTGATAACTGCAAATGAATAACTGAGGACTTCAAGATATTTTATTGAAGTAATTCTAAGATGTTCTACAAAAATGCAAGACTGCTGTATTGGTGATAACATCAATTTTAATGTCAGTAAACACAGAATCATAAGATCTGGCAAAAAGAAAAAAATAAATGACAACTCATACAGAATGACACCTTTATTAAAGATATAGTGACAATAATTGACAACAGTTAAAGCTTAGACTGGTAGGTACCTGCCAAAGTCATAAAAGTATACTCTATAGTGCATCTACTTTTAATGGGCATGTCTAGTCAGTCCAGAGAGACCAAAAAACACCAACAACTGTAACGCTTGGTAGGATGAAACAGAAACATCAACTAGAAAATCATCCAAATCCAGGCAATGACACAATATGGAAATAATTTATTGTCATGAAGCACTTCATCCACAAGGGACATCTTCAGAATAACAAACATAAAAAAGTCACACTTTATATCTTAAATTTTTGTTTTAAAATCAACCAATAGTCACCAGCAACTAATAATGTGTTGAACCAAACACTTTAAATAATTATCCAATAAAATTGTTGTCGCGTAAAAACATTTAATGTTAATTGTTTTATTGAGCTCCTAGAACTTCTATGCTTGTATTTTAATCTGCCACAAAGTTTCCTGCATTTCCACACTGTCCAGAGAGACCACTGAATCACTTTATACCTCACTGATGGAATGCGTTACTGAGCAGAATGTTGCCGTTGAGCATGCCACATGAAACAAGGGAAAAAGTAAATGGTTCCTTACTGAAAAATCAAAGGACTGGAAAGGTTTAATTATTCCAAATAGCTTTAGGACTTGTCAATATATTTGCTTGGTTATACAGTACTTAGAGATAACTGCTGCCTGATCCGTAAGACAATACCTGATCCAGGTGTATTACAAAGTCTATGACTAGACGGTATCACTGGAGGAGTGAACACAAGATCAATGGCCTTAATCCTAAATATAAATATCAATAATGGAAAAAAATAAGGCAGATGCATACTAAAATGCCTTCAATGATCACAGAATAAGTGTCCACATAAAATTTGAAGTGATTTATCTTCTTCTTCTTCTTTCGGCTGCTCCCGTTAGGGGTCGCCACAGCAGATCAACTGTTTCCATTTCTTCCTGCCTCTGCATCTTGCTCTGTCACACCAACCACCTGCATGTCCTCTCTCACCACATCCATAAACCTTATCTTAGGTCTTCCTCTTTTCCTGTTACCTGGCAGCTTCATCCTTAGCATCTTTTCCCCAATATACTCTGCATCCCTCATCAGCACATGTCCAAACCAATGTAATCTTGCCTCTCTGGCTTTGTCTCCAAACCTTTCAACCTGGGCTGACCCTTTAATATACTTATTCCTAATCCTGTCCACCCTCGTCACACCCAGTGCAAATCTTAACATCTTTAATTCTGCCACATCCAGCTCTGACTCCTGCCTTTTTGTCAAAGCCAAGGTCTCCAACCCATATATCATAGCTGGTCTCACTACCCTCTTGTAGACCTTCCCTTTCACTCTTACTGGTACTCGTCTGTCACAAATCACTCCTGACACTCTCCTCCACCCACTCCATCCTGCCTGTACTCTCTTCTTCACCT
This sequence comes from Protopterus annectens, assembly GCF_019279795.1. NCBI lineage: Eukaryota > Metazoa > Chordata > Ceratodontiformes > Protopteridae > Protopterus > Protopterus annectens. The sequence goes on from NC_056747.1 coordinate 279,053,367, forward strand.
CTCTTCCACACTCACCATTACTCGGAACTGTTGATCCCAAGTACTTAAACTCATCCACCTTTACCAACTCTACTCCCTGCATCCTCACCATTCCTCTACCCTCCATATCATTCACACACATATATTCTGAACATATATTTGAAGTCATTTATGATATTCCTTAAAAAATCATTTTGATGCCCACATGAAAGGTAAAAAAATATCAACATGGGGTTATGATAACAAAGCTTAAAGCCAGTAGTTTGTAAGCTTGACAATCAAACCAATAAAGCTTTGAGGCAATAAATACATAAATAAATAATGTTGCTTATTAAGAATATTTAGTTTGTTTCAAACTCTACAGAGAAGAAGGGCATCACCCACAACTTTGGTCTTCCTATACATAATGTAATATTTTGAATCAATTTGTGAGAAAGTTGGGAAAGTACAGTCTGAAGTTAAAGTACGTCAGGTGTTCATCTGACTGTGGACTAGTAACTCATTCTTCTTTTGTGGTAGACATTTTCACGGAAGTCATTTCAACAGATTTATTCGTTACTCACTCTGTGGGGAGAATTTCCAAGTGGAAACAGCTTAAAGCTATATCTAATTTTAGTCCGATGCGATGTCACTGTCTTGAGATATAAGAAACAACTTTCATCCAGTGCAGTTTTTGAGAACACTGGATAGTAAGTGCAGCAGAACATAAGAAGAGATTTAGGGTAAGTGAACTGTGTAATTCTACATCACTGCTATGCAAAAAAGAAAAAAAAAAGTGCACATTCATAAACGTCCTATACAGGTCCAGGTGGTGAAATGAAGAACATAGACTAAAAAGGAGGGCTCTTTCTGGGTTATTCACTACCACCTAACCTCTTTAATGAACATAAACCAGACATGACATATGACTTTACCAGCTCACACAAATGAGAGTGCTTTAGTATTTAAAGACCTGATTTTCAAAACAATCTATTAAACCTGTCATAGACTTAGAAACAGGAAAAGTGACTACTTCTATGCTGAGTGGACTAAAGCTATCAGAAATAATGTGTCTATTGAAAAAGTTTATTACTGATAAAATATTTTATGACAAACTTCTCATTTGTGCTGGAGAAATGATCTATAGATAGTGTCCCTGAGTTATATGACAAAGGCCACAGAAGAAACTGGAAACATGTTTGAATAATAATGCTGTTATTTGCTTTAGTGAAATGTTATTATTATGGCATGTAAAAAGATATTATCAGTTAGGTAGATATTATAACGACTGGTTGAGAAAAACATTGTTATAGCAAGGGGGCACTGGAAGAAAGACACATTGTGGTCGCGTGGGTTTCCTCCGGGTGCTCCAGTTTCCTCCTACATCCCAAGATAGGTGGATTGGACACTCTGAAATTGGCTCTAGGTGTGAGTGTGTGCATGTGTGTGCCTTCTGTGGAAGGTTGGGCGCCAGGCTGGCAACTTGACACCGTAAAACTCCACTGCCAATCATGAGCGGACAGGTGATCCGCTGTGGCGACCCCTAACCAGGAAAAGCCGAAGGAAGAAGAAGAATGTACATTCTGTGTACAGACTAACTTATGATAAACCTACTGGAACATTCAGAAGAGATGCACTTAAGAGGATTGTGAAATGTATTGGTATGGACAGTAGGTTAAAGTCTTTGCAATTTTAATGTGTCAACTATCGGTACATAAGGAGATGGTTATGTTTGGCAAATATAGTATTTTGTAACCCTCTTGGATTAGATCTATACCAGTGAAAAAGCACTTCAAGGGTTGAAAAGTGTGTATGGCTTTATTTGGCCTTTGTTAAAGAAACTGGGATGATTTGAGAGTAAGTGTATTTTTATTTTTTGGAACACATTTTCTTTAAAAAATTAAGCAATATAGTACCATGACTTAATTTAAAAGTCAGCTTCTTGCTTAGGTCAACACTAAGGAATTTACCACAAATATTATGAACTCTGTTGGCTCCACAGCATGGCTAGCCACATGGTAGTGTAAATATTGGCTGTAGATGATTGTCACTGTTGAAGTGACACCCTGACTGCATGTGTAAAAAATGGGGAAAAGGAGTTGTGGATGGATGCATGGATTATGAAGTCTGTTGGTTATTATAGCAATAACCCACACCTGGGTGTGGGTAATGCTGGATTTACCCACGGTTGGTGTGGTTTGGTCACGAGGGCAAAGCCCGAGTGGCCAAACAAAGCCAACCATGGGTAAATCCAGCATTATCCACACCCAGGCGTGGGTTATTGCTATTATACAAGGACATTTAAGAAAAAAAAAATTACTTTTCTTAAATAATGGCATTGTATAATGCCTCCTTGCTGCCCTTGCGCAGACGTCTGGTATTCTGTGGCAGTTCTGATGTACTGCGCATGCGTATGCCTACGCAGTACATCAGAGCTGTGGGTAAAAGCAACAGAGAAAGCAAGATCTCCGTTGCTTTTTACAAACTGTTTCGCTATGTTAAATGGGTTTAACATTGTGAGACAGCTTTAAAAAAAGCAACAGAGAATCTCTGTTGCTTATTTTAAAGGTGTCTCGCTGTTAAACCCATTTAACATAGCGAGACAGTTTTGAAAAAAGCAACAGAGAAAGCAAAATCTCTGTTGCTTTTTTCAAAACTGTCTCGCTATGTTAAATGGGTTTAACATAGCGAGACAGTTGTGAAAAAAAACAACGGAGAATCTCTGTTGCTTTTTAAAGCTGTCTCACTATGTTAAACCCATTTAACATAGCGAGACAGTTTTGAAAAAAAGCAACGGAGAAAGCAAGATCTCTGTTGCTTTTTACAGCGAGTTTTATAGCGAGACAGTGTTGCTGTAAGAGTTATAGTAATGGAAAAAGTCCGAGCGACCGGACTTTTTTCCATTACTATAACTCGGATTTACAATGCGACCAACCAGCATGCACGTTTCCATTACTATAACTCGGATTTACAATGTGACCAATCAGCGTGCACGTTTTTAAATATTAATGGGGGGTCGTTGTATAATAAGAAATAGACACAGGTACCCCCTAAACTTATGAATTTATGTAGCCTGATTAGGAACGGTAGAGTGATGAAGATATTTATTATTTATTTATTTAATTTACTAGGATGGTTTGACTGGGCACATATCCATTTTCAGCGGAGGCCCAGGGAGAAAAGCTCCAAGTAATAAACAAGAGACTATACAAAGTAGAATATAAACAGATAGTTTACATAATAGAATATATACATGTAACAATCAATATAAGGATTATACAATGCTAAGATAAGAAAAAATATATATGTGGTTAAAGGAAACCTTGAAAGAGAAAGGTCATCATAGAACATGATAATATTTAATAAGTTTACAGTCATAAATAAGGCTAATTTATTGCAATTTTAATAGCATTTATTACTTTTACTATAGTTTAGTCATATATTTTGAATCCAACAGTACTTTGCACTTTTTTGTAAACTGTATTTTTCATAGTAACATTTATAAGGAGGCTGGTGCCCCCTTAAAGCCCCACTCAATAAGTAGGTAGGGGTTAAGGGTGGTACCAGTCTCCCTTACAACTAGTACTAAGGGGAATCACAGTTTATAGGTATTACTGATCAGAGATGTTCTTGCCTCAGGAAGCATGTGGAATGTGTGCAAATGCCATGTTCATAGTATGCAAATTGTATCATAAACAGGTTTTCAACAAAAATCTTATCAACTACCAAAGAAAGCTGAAGGACGTTCTAGGATGGTGTAAAGAAACAATAGTTAAGAGCTCTGCATACATCTGCTCAATGCAAACATAAATTTAAAATCATGTATTTCTGTTAATTTTGCCCTTAATTAAGTGACTTCCACTTAATATTATTTTATGAATTAGTTATTTTAAAGATAGATATTTTGACCTGTGTGTGGGGATTCAGTTTGGGAAGATTAACAAAATGGCACAATGTTGTGTCACCATCCCCACTGTCATTATAGCCAAAAGAACATTCTTCCTATTATACTTGTGTCATTTTCATACTACCACAGCTAAGCTAACACTGCAGACACTCCAAATAAAAACCCAAGACTGTGCCCAACATTATGTTTTAAATGTATAAATCCTCTAGCTACAAATGTCTCTTTTCTGGAGACACCGAGGATGGCTGCTTAAACAGAAAACAGAAACAAACCCATGAGTACAGAATGAGGTGTACAGGCTTAATTCTCTCAACTAAACTGACGTATATTGTACATAAGTACATGCTTAGAAATCCTAGCCATAAAAGCACTGCAGCACATGATGAGAGTATGTGTTCAGTTATGGTGGTACCATTTGAAATGTTAGTTTTGTAATGTGACATGCTGAACATTCTGTAATGTGGCATGCTGAGTGTTCTGTAATGTTGCATGCTGAAAGTTCACTTATCTGAGTGGTAAGCCATAGCACCACTGTGTTTATCACACATTTTGATATAAAGCAGATGAGTGACCAAAGTTTCTGGTATACAGTTTGTGTGAGGCGAGTTGTGATTGTGGTCTCAAATGAAAACTAGCAAGAGGGTAGCTTGAGCATGGCAAAATATACTGTTTAACATAACAACTGATAAATTTACTAAAATTCTTACATGTAAACATATATTTTGATGCTATATAAGGACTGGCTATCCCGCTTGATGTGCACAGTTCACTATCTACCGTACTATTTGAGCAATAATTTATTTTTTGCATACTCCTCATAAGGAGTGCCCTCATTTATCCCATGCATTCTTGTATCTTTTTTAACTGCAGTACGTCCTTAGAGAAGGTACTCCAATTATCTACCACTCTTTGTGATATTATGCTTCTTCACATCTCCTCTCAGCCATTTATATCACATACTAAATTGTTTGCTATTGTTCTTTATTAAGGTTTTTGTGTAATTTGTTTATATCATTAAGGCATGCAAAGGTTTCTGTTTGCAAGGGTATAACAGGTGTCTGTCTTTATTTGCCTTAAGTCTTCAAGATAACAGACACAGCATACCTGTACACTCTGTTGTTCGATACAGATCTTACACCATTCTAACTACTCTGTGCTGAAACTAATTCAGTCTGGTGCATGTCCTTAGAGAGATGAGGTCTCCAGTACTGCACAATATTCCAGATGGGATCTTAATAACTGTCTTGGACCTAATCAAACTGCATGTCAACAGAAAAGTCTTGTGTTGAATTGCGAACCTCACATACCTCTAAACTAAAAATACCAGCTGTGTGATTTCAGTAAATTGAAAATAACTGTAGTCGGTTTATGGCTAAGGAAGTGAGAGTACCAGCAGTAAAGAAGATATTATGATCCCACTAGGATCACTGTTTTCTGTTGACACACAGTAAGCTTACTATCTTCTTCTTTCGGCTTTTCCCGGTTAGGGGTCGCTACAGCAGATCCTCTGTCCGCTCATGATTGGCAGTGGAGTTTTATGATGTCGAGTTGCCAGCCCGGCGCCCAACCTTCTACAGAAGGCACACACACGCACCCATGCCTAGGGCCAATTTAGTGTGTCCAATCCACCTACAGCATGTCTTTGGGATCTGGGAGGAAACCGGAGCACCCGGAGGAAATCCACGCGACCACAGGGAGGACATGCAGACTCTGCACAGAAGGCACCCCCAGCCGAAAATCTCTTAATGCCAGCTCCAAAAATTGTTCTGTCTTGAATAGGTTGAAGAAGTACTGACAGTCACAGGCTGTTTTCCCATGAAGGACATCAAACAAAGATCTTGTTCTCTGGTGTGACTACAGTCAAATTGTTCCAACCAGCAACTGACACACTACAGTCCACTGTTAGTGCTGTTTTAATCATACCTGCTGCAATTTTCTTAACTTTTGCTTGTCTTGAGGAAGTGTATCATTTCTGTGTGGATTGTACAACTGTTTTCAACCTCCAGTGTGATACACACAATCTCATTTCCTTGTTTACACACATTTTATAGCATTGAGCCCACCTGCCATTAATCATCTAAACCTTGTCCTACGGTATCCATCCTGCCCCTCCTCAAAATTATGTAACTCAATTTGTTTATATCGCAGCCATTGTTCTTGTTAAATAATTTTCTGTCACTAGCATACCATTAGGACACCATTTTTCAATAAGTACTGATGATTTTAGCAACTTGTTGCCCAAACTTTGGCCACTGGGACTTCTTACTGTTGTTTTGTACTGCCATTTGTCACCTCACCCATGAATGTCATCCCTGCCTTTTTTCACTTCCCACTGTTGTCCTCATGATCTTTTTCCTCACTATAAAGTTCACATTGCTTTCTACACTGTTATTTTTATACATAGAAGTTTACGAATACTTCTAATTAACAACACTAAAATTTTAACAATCAAACAAAAAATAAGCAGCAATAGGTAAATTAATCTTTGAAAGGTATACTGATGCAGACATATAAACTAAATTGTATATAATATATTGTATCTGTTCCTCCTAGTACAATAATTTTGAATCCAAAAAGCAGTGTAATGTGCAGTATTGAAGTCAGACCATAGTCTCATTTTTTTTCAAGGTAACATCTTTCAAATGAGGATGGAGGTGCATAGCTCAAAGGTAGAGATCTCTTAAATTAAGAATGACAGATCAGCAAATGTTGGGTAACAAGGGTCTTCTAGCTTTTTGTGATACATTTATTGGCTAAAAGCAACAATGCATTCACACATTCAACAAATCCAAGGCAATAGAGGGGAAACAGATATACCCAGAAAAAATGTAATTGTATTAATTATAACTACATTAGCCCATATACAATCACATATATTACTTAAACTCTAAAACAGGAGGGTCCCCAGTCTCCCAGGGCACCCACAGTGCATCTCTAGCAAACAGAAGAGCTATAAGAAAGCATCCTACTAAATTTGGAAGGTGTACAAAAGTACTTGGATTGGCACTGCCAACTAAAGAACTTAGAAACTTAAATTTACATGATCAGGTAGCCAATCTCTGAAATGACAACAATCTAGGTCAGGACATTCTGTCTGTGGGTACTTCCAGATCCATTTCTCCAACATGCCCAGCCTATAAATAATAAATAGGTTATAGAAGAAACTGACCAGTCCCTTTATCATTGGGTGGGAACCCCTAGAATCAACAAGCCATGTGATCCATCTAGGCCCAGCTGCCTATTTTAATGCTTCTATACTTAGACAGGAGCTTTGCATAAAATGTGGATTTTTCAGAGGAGAAATTATACAACTTTAAACTCATTCCAGGTCAAATGAGAGTCAGCATCTGACAACTGCTCCCAAAAGAGCAGGTTCTTGCAACATTTTAGTTTGGAGGTCGTACCAGCTTCCCAAACTCCCTAAAATTGATGGCTGCTAATAGAGAACATGTCTACTAGCCAATCTGTTATAGAGGTCAAACTGAACCCATATGGACTGTAAAAAACAAAGAGATTATGAGACTAGGCCAGATTCTTAACTGGGATTCTTTCTTATATGTCAGTTTATTAAACAGCCTCATCATTCCCCATCAGTAGGCTGAAGACAATGGAATGCCACCCAGCCTGTTTGTCTACTTCTATCAGTTCTCTGAAGGTTTTCAGCTTGGAGGCAATATCATAAAGCTTACTATCCAGTAAGCTCAGATCCCACAATCAACAAGAAGGAAAAGGTGCTTTCAATGAACTCGTCTTTCTCCCTGCTGAAATGAAATCCCAAATGCAGGAGTCTACCTCCTTCTCATTTCCTAACAGGATGTCCTGGGAGGCATAAAGAATTTTTGGTAGAAAAAAGAGATCTAGGACTAATGCTTGATGACACATTTCCACAAATCGGAAACGGCCGAGCACAGTTTCATGAAAATGCTTTTTCACTGAAAAAGCACTTTCACGAAACTCAAGTAAAAAAAAAAAACACCTAACAACATTACAAAAAACAAAAAAACAACAACAGTAATCATGTTTACACAGGGGGCAAGCCCCCCTGTACCCCCCACATCCCCCTACTTTTATATTCTCACTCTGAGATCGCACTACAGTGAGAAAAAGGGAATATTCCCTTATCCCCACTGTGCCACGATCTCAGCAACATAGATTTGCTCATGTTTTGTTTTTTTTTTTTAGTACAGTTTCGTGAAAGTGCTTTTTTTGGTGAAAAAGCACTTTCGCAAAACTGTGCTTGGGCGTTTCCAATTCATTGAAACATGTCGTCGAGCATTAGTCCTAGATCAGAAAAAAACATGAGACTGCTTAGGTTACCTTGAAAATACTCAAACAGAGATACTTTCAAGCCTGAGAAAAGGCCATAAACTTCTTTAATATTCCTGCATAGGTGACCCCACTATAGATCTCAGTTGAATAACCAGGTAAACCATAGCATCCACTGCAGTTAATAAGGGAAAGCCTGCCATAGTGTGGGCAGATGGGAAATATTTGATTTCAATCACTATTGTTTTGGGGACGCTGACTCTATACTCTGATAGCTCACCAAAGTGAGAAAGGGTTTCAAACAATCCTGGGAGTTCTCTGCTTTCACTCTGATATTTTGAGTGACTGACCTTATATTTGCATGGCTATACTGTGCATTGCATCATTGGCTGCAGTTTTAAATTGCATACTAGATCACTAATAAAGCCAGTAACACTGCTTTGTGTTGTGTTGTCCTCATTTGGCGAGTGACAGTGGGTGCTAGTTGGGCAGTTATTTGCTTGACTCCTGTGTTCACTTAGAAATGCCATTGTGGCCTGTGAGGTGGTCACATGTGAGGAGGGAGGATAGGGGCTACTGTGCTTCACAATCCTTATGGTCAGTGAGGAGCATGTGCTTAGTTTATGTTTGATATTCATCTTACTGGTGTTGACAGCTGTGTGTGCCAGCAGATGTTGATTTCTAATGAGACTGTAACAAAACTTGGTGAATTATGTGTGAGTTAAGTATCACGTAACAATATTTTATGAGGCTAAATTATATCTCTTATTTCTTCCAAGGTAAAAAATATCCATTCCTCTAATCTCACCTTATAAATCATTCCTTCTATCCCACTTAATATCTCAGCAATCTACCTGTGTGGCTCCTTAATGTTTGTAGTTTCTGTTGTACTTCATACTGCCTCCAGAACAGAGCACAGCAATGTCATTGTGGCCTAACTAATGTATTCTACAAGGGAAGAATTAATTCAGGTTTCCCTCAATCAATACCATTGACAATATAACCCATCATCCATTTTGCCTTTGTCACCACCCTCTCTAGCATCTTAAAATGACTCCATGAAGGCTCGAGAGCCAAGGCGCTAGAGTTTTTACTGTGTTTTAATAAATAGGTGTTCTGACCTGTTGTTGATTTACTTACTTATTTAATTAGTTTTGTTGTTTATTATTAAAATTACTTTTACTGGTGTTTCAATTACCGTTAAATCTATTCTGCATTCTTTCACCACCTGTCTTTAGCTGAGTTCTAATTTTCCACAATTCAAAGTTCTTTCTTTTCTTTCCACTTTGCTTTAGTAAAGCTCACTTCCTGCCTTTTCGCCGTTCTACCAAGTTTAGATATGCTTCCTTACACACACCAGCATCAATGGCACCTACCTGTAATGTAATGATATCTACAAACATACAGATCTTTTCTTTCCCAAATACATATCTGATACAAAATCCTACATAAAACTGGCCTCAGCAGTGACCCTGCAGCAGCACCGCACTCTTTCTTGCGTCTGACTATATACTCCTGGCCTTGACCCACTGTTTCCTTCCATTCGTTAATGTGTCTCATAATCTGTGGTCCCTTTCTCATGCCATTTATTTATTTCACTAACCACCTGTGCTGAATGGAACCAAATGTCCAACTTAACTCTTATTCTTCTTACTGGTTAGTTTGTTCATCCTCAGTGGTTACCCAGCAATAATTCTGGATTGAATTTGTCTGCTGTAACCTACTATTAGTAAAACTATTCTGTTCTTCATTCTTTGAGTCACTCTTATTTAAAAAAATAAAATCCTTTAACATTTTTTCTTACAATCTTCATAACATTCCCCACCACTGAAGTCAAAGTGCATTGTCTACAATTTCCTGGATCCTTCTTGATCCATCTTTAACCGAACTATCACCCACAGCATTTCTTCTAGTAGATAGAAACCTTCTGTAATTCGAGACACATACTGGGATACATGGTTTAAACTAAGCTTGCTTTGAGCTAAATAAGATTCTGTGAATGTATTAGCTGAATCCCGGTTTATTTTTATATTATGACTTCATTTTGTTGAGATCATAGAACTACTGCAGTAAGGAAATGTTGTCCTTACTAGTAAGATATCATGATGTCACAGTATATTTACAAATGAGGGGGTGTAGGACAGCACAAACCTGCCAAAGAAGGGTGCAATAATACAATAATTACTTTCAGTTAAAGTCCGCATCATCAAGAAAGTTTCAAAGTAATCTTTGTAGGTAGGAGGTTACAAAAATGGTTTTGGTTGTATTGCTGGTTGAAGTCAATATTTGTTGTTTTTAGCTGTATAGTTTTGGTGTTTGCCTATTATGATATTAAATAATAGGAGGATAGACTCAAGCAGCACCTCTGTTGTGTCCTTTATCACCCCAGCACGGCACCTTATCTGAGCCTAAAGTAGTCATCCAAGAATCCTTATGTTTTTTACAATGTTGTTTCTAGGAACAGCACCATCAGTGAAATGTTCCTCGTTGTTCTTCTCTTGCCTATATATGCTTGTACTTTTCTTTTACTCTCTTAGGCATATTCCTATACCAGTCACACTGTATTATAATGCTGAGAATGAGATGGCGTATCATCACTGCTAGCAGGGAAGGTTCCTGGACATTCAGTTGGGGCCACTGATGTTACAGCCTTGACCAAATCTGATTGACAGTTATTATATAAAGAAGTATTTGTTGTGAGTTCAAACCACCCACACCCCATGCAATGGACCAAAAAAACCTCTGTTTGTTTATTCTAATGTTGATGTTGCCAGACCAATGAATAAGGGGAAGCTTGAGAAATAAATGCTGTCACATGATCATTCTGGACATAAACCGATGACAAACTATTGAGATGAATGACGTTTGAGCCACGATCAATCATATGTTTTTCTCTGGTTCATCGGTGCTTTAACAAGGTGCTGGGTCAATGTTCCTGTATAGTTGTGTCCTACTCAGACAAAAAATAACTTGCAGTGCTAACGCAGCAGTTACACTTGGTAGCACTCCTGCTCATGGTCCTGCCGTAGCTCTTCTAGATGACATTAATGAAAGAAGGTGAATAATTCTAAGGCACTTTGCAGTTCCTTTTATCTTCACCCAGGACTACACTCTGGTTCAGTGATTTGTAGATCAGATGAGAAATACACATACCATATCAAATCAGAACAGCTGTACATGGTCTGATCACCTAAAATATGTGAGTCATAATCTGATTTCAACACATCTGTATGTCTAGGTGCACAAAGGTTATTGTCATGTAAGAGATCCATGTATCTAATGTAAATAAATACACCTATATTTTTATAGGTTATCAATGCAAAATATGTCAATGTGTCCTGCTATGTATACACTTATATGATCACTGTGGAAGGTGTGAAGACAGAATTCCCTTTTTTTAGACAGATTTCTTTCTCCTCATTTAAGGAGTGACTCTTGGATGGATTCCCTTTTGTTTGGGTGGTACCACACAACCAAAGCCTTTTCACCTATCCATATAATGCCTAAAGTTCCATTTTTTCTTTATATTCAAGAAGTCAGCTTATTTGCATTACAGCCTGTAGTGTACATGCTTATCAAGTTACTTTGCCTTAGTATACATACATCTGTACTCTTTAACACTACTAGTATGTACTGAAATAAAAGAACTGCAGTCCTACGACTAGCACATTAAGCTAATCTTAGAACTTTTGCAATCAAGTGCTAATATGACAATAATCAAACATATCATCAGGCACATCTGATATATATTTTTTCCTGGTCATATGAAAGACTCGGTGTTCACATGTCTGACTGTAGGAAACCAGGCTTGACATCCTCCTTCTCTGTTTAGCTTTTAATGGGTGAGATTTTATTCCTTTATCAACAGCAAGTAAATAACATTCAGAAGCCAATTACTCAGTCACTGTCATGCACACACTTATTCTAAGGAAAACAGACAGGTTTCATTAGATAATTTCAAATAACTGTTTTAACCAGTTGTATGAAGCCTATGACAGAACAGAACATAAAAGCATGTACATAGCTGAGAATTAAATACAAACCAAACAATATATTGTAAACAGATTATTTGAAATAAAGATAAAGGGGCTGGTCTCTGAATTGTAGTAAGAGTGAGGAAGATGTTGAACGTAGAAGAGAAGACAGAGATGAGGGCAAGGAATAGAAAGGATGAAAAAGGAGTAGAGACAAGAACAGCATACACCTTCATGGGAGAGCGGTTAGGAAAATTTACTACTTAATGTTTAAGGATTATAGTCTATTTGTTTCAGCATTAATACAACTATGAGGCAGTAAAGAGAGTTATTTTCATTCTTGAAACAGAATAAACAAGTAACCAGCATCATGTTTGCTCATCGTTAATACTAGAGACCGAAAAATCCATGGACATCTTTTAGGGTTGCCTTAAACAAAGAGGAATACAAGCGCATTGTGTTAGTTTAGTGAGGGAAGGTCAAATCTGTAGCAGAATTTGCAATGTAGCCCAAATAATGCAACACTGATTCTTCCGTCACAGTTTTCAGAAATACCCATTTGTCCTCATTTTTCCTTTGGTGTCACAGCTCAGCCAAATAAAATAAAAGAAGCAAAGCAGTGCTACAGAAAAGTATATGCATTCAGCTGCTCACATACCTTGCAAGGAATTCATTTTTATAACCAGCTCTTTTTTTCTTAAATTCTGAAAAAATATGTACTCCACCTCACAAAATATTGGTTTGCTACAGTTAAAATAAAATGGCAGAAGAAAAAGAAAACAGCAACAAAATAATCCACAAAAACCCGATGAAATGCAATTTGACAGCCTCCAAGTGATTACAAAATGTTGTGTACATGTGAAAATGTGCAGCAATGTAGTCATAAAAAATTACTTTCTTCATCTGATTTAAAAAGGCAGTAGCTAAAATTTAACTACTGAATCCAAAACTTCAGACAATGTAAATGCTGGATGTGAGCTGCTTACATTTCACATTAGTTTCTTATTTATTTAACACTTCCAGTTTTGGTAAGTAATTACATAAGAAAAGCTGTTTTTTATAGTTTTATTATCTTCCGGTGCTCCCATCTAAAAGGAGAAGTGGTAGTTAGTGCAGGAGGTTAAGGCTATAAGTTGTTAACAAACTGTTTTCTATTGTCTGTGGTTCAATTTCCTCTGCCCCCATTTATCCAACTGTGTGACTCTAAGCAAGCCGCTCAATTAGACACTGAACTCAGCTGATATCCTCAACTGTCCCTGATTTTGCATTATATTTCTTTCCTTTCCTTTCCTTTCCCTTGTAACATTTTTGATATTTTGGTAAATCACTGGCTTGGGAGTGCCTTCTGTGTGGAGTCTGCATGTCCTCCCTGCGGTTGGGTAGCATTCGAAAGACATGCGTGCGTAAATGGGCGTGCCTTCATTGAAGGTTGGGTGTCGAGCTGGCACCTCGGCGTTTCATAAAAATCTACTGCCAATCATTAGCAAACCAGAGTTCCGCTGTGACGACCCCTTACTGGGAAAAAGTCGAAAGACAAACAACAACTAAGGATTATAGTCAATCAATAATTCCAGGCATTTGAGTTTACTTTTCAGAAAATGCATGTTGATACAAAGAATTTTATTCTAAGTGAATAAGAGTAATGTTTAAAACGTAATCCTGATGTTGGGCCTCTGTCTCCCCTTTTATTTTTGACATTGATCCTGATTCTTGAACAAAGCAGTTGAAAGTTGTGCCCGCAGCTGATTTGCCTGTCATGTCACTTTGACCAAGTCATCCCTAAAAAGGGATGTTTGCATCCAGAGGGCCAGCCTGCTTAGCAAGTAAAACAAAATATTTTTCTCTCCATAAATTGCTCTTTCCTTTAAAACAGCCTCAGGAATGCCACAATATGCCTTATGTATGGCCATTGTTTCCTGCCTATATTTATTTTATTTTTTTATTTTTATTTTACATTTGTTAACCGGGGGTGTCTGACTGAGCCAAAAAGGCCCTTTTTCAGCAGAGGCCCTGGGAGAAATGCTCCAGATAGAAAAATAATTACAGATACATTTAGATACTTAGACATGATCAGTATACATACAAATTACAATAGACATGTTTTTACAGTGGTATGTAGCACATCAACAGTTACAGTGGAGAGAAGAAACAAGAAAACATTAATTTAAAACTAAAGGTAATTAATAGATTTGTGGTGTACAGCTGAAATTTGGAACATAGGTAGAATACATACACAGTACACAGGTACAGTACATACATTGTACATTAGCCAGTGTTTGTGAGTAAGAGTGAAAACTATTATCAAGTACTCTCGGTTTAGTATGTGTACCTTATCCGCTTTCACTAGCCTGGTGAGCAGTCATTGCACTGCCAACTTTGCTTGAGATGTTGCCTAATGAGGATTTTAAAGGAGGTTATGGACGATGTGTTTTGTATGCTAGTGGGGAGAGAGTTCCATTTTTTAGCCACTGAACTACTGTATAGTGTGTCTCCAAAGTTATTATAGCTGTTGGTGACTTCTAGTAGTAGTTTGCTTGATGATCTAAGAGGCCTTTTGACTGAGTGATGTTGTACTAGGTTTTTGAGGGCAGAACACTTATTGGGGAGGTAATAGATAGAGTGACAGAGGCAGTGCTGATTATAGGTTAGGAGGTTGGGCAGTTCAAGCCAGTGGAGCGGGCTCAAAGCAGTATGGTGATGAGTTCTATATGAGCAATTTGCAGCAAAGCAGGTAATTCTGTTACAGCAGGTTTCCATTTTGCTTAGTTCAGTTTTGTTGAGATTAGTCAGAATGGTAGATGCATAGAGTAGGGTGGATAGAAGCTGGGAGCGAGCAATGGCTGATCTTGTGTTGTTGGCATGTACTTTTTTAATAGTTAAGTTGAGATGACTATCAAATTTTAGGTGGGAGTCTATGGTTATTCCCAATAGCTTAGCCTGTGCCATTGGTGCGATTAGAGTAGCATTTGCAGAGTAGATAGTGAATTGACTGTTATCAGTGTTTTTGTTAGAACTGGTTATAATCGTAAGATGAGTTTTCTTTGGATTAAGGATAAGTTGGGCTTTGGTAAGGTAGTTTTCAATGTCAGAGAATGCTAGCTGAGTTGTTTGCAGAAGGGTGGGAATATTTTGTGCAGCACAGATTAAGGTAGTATTGTCTGCATACTGAATGATAGATGCATGCTGTGTGGAGGTATGGAGGTCATTTGTGATGATTGTGAACAGTAGTGGTCCAAAGATAGAACCCTGTGGGACTCCTATAGTTATGGGCAGCTGAGGAAAGAGAGATAATTTTCCCATTTCACAGCCTGGTACCTGTCAGTTAAATAGCTTTGGAACCAGGTAACAGTGGAATTTGACAGGTGATATAGGTTTAGTTTGTTTAGCAGAATTTGGTGTGAGACTGTGTCAAATGCTTTGGACATATACAAAAAAAGAGTTGACACCTGCAGGCCTTCGTTTTTGAGATGATTTATTGTGTCTGTGAAGCAGAGGAGGGCTGTAGTGGTACTATGGGCTGGTCTGAAACCATGTTGAGTAGGTGACAGGATGTTGTTATCTATGAGATATTTTAGCAGCTGGGTATGGATGCATTTTTCTAGGATTTTGGCCAGGGGGGAGAGTAAAGCAATGGGTCTGTAGTTATCAAGTTCAGTGGAGGTCCCGCCTTTATGTATCCAGAGTTTGGGCACATAGTTTTCAACAATTGATCTGTTTATGAGAGTGGAGACTGGGATAGCAATATCATCTGCTGTGAGTTTCAAGAAATAGCTGGGGAGTAGGTCGGCTGCTGTTGATGAGGTTTTTAGTTTGGAGAGCATGCTTTTGATTGAGGTGGTGGAAACTGTTTTGAGTGTAAACCTTGTATTAGTATTATTTGTGTTGGGGGGGATAGTGAGGTTGGAACTGTCATGTGATACTAAGGAAAGAACTGAGTTCACAAAGTGGGAGTTGAATTGTGTTTCGATGGGAACTTTAGTGTCAGGTGTGGTTAGTTTGGGGGTAGCCTTTTGGGTGGGTTTTAGTAGCTGGTTTACATTTTATAAAATTTTTGGGGGGGGTGTGTTGGTATTTAGTTTGTAATGTTGTGTAGTAGGATTTTTTGTCCAGCCTAATGCATTTTTTTGCACGGTTGCACAGTTCTTGGTACCTAGTTAGGCTTTGTGTTTCTTTGTTTTTTTTTGATAGTAAAGACAGGCAGTGTCTCTGGACTTGAGGATTTGTTTGGTTTCTTTACTGAGCCAGGGGTTTGTAGAGGTTCTAACCTTGATTTTACGCAATAGAGTGACAGTGTCTAGGTGTTGTAGAAATGATTTGTTGAAATATGCAACAGCCTGGTCACGTGGGATGGTTTTTAGGGGGGATTCAGTCACAGTTATTGAGTAGAGTACTGAGGACCTCAGGAGAGAGATTTTTTTGTGTTTTTAGTGGATTTATAGTTAGTGGTTTTGCATAGGCTTGTTCTACTATGTATAAGGTATATTATGTTGTGGTCACTTAAGGTATCTGGGAGACTGCCTGTGTGGGGGTACAATGTAGGGTTGTTAGGACCCAGTCAAGGATGGATTCCCTTTTAGATTTTTTATCACATCTAATTGGAATTTGGACTAGCTGCTGGTAGCCATGGAGATTTATTAGATTACTTGGTGATTCCGATATACAGGTGAACCAATCTAGGTTGAAATCCCCCAGAATAAGGGTTTCTTGTGAGTATGTGGAAGAACACCAGAATAAGAAGTCTTCAAGACTAGCAGTTGTATTACCAGGTGGAATATAGATCACAATCATGGTGATTATCCTTTTAGGGTGAAGCTGAAGTTGTGAGATAAGCATGTCCCAATTATTGGGGGAGGGGTAGGAGTTTGGTATTTGACATAAAGTTAGTTGGACTTATACAGTAAGGCAGTTGCACCCCCTTTACAAAGTGGTCTGTCTTGTCTAATGATATTGTAGCCGGTAGGGAGAACATCTGAGTTAGTTATGGTTTTATTTAGCCAAGTTTCTGTTAAAGCAACTATGTCTGGGGAGTAGTGTGCTACTGTGGCCTAGAGTTCAGGTATTTTTGATACTTCTTATATTAATATTTAGCATTAAGAGATGGTTGGTTTTGCTGCTGTTGTTGATTTGCCCAGGGATGAAGATAGTGGGGGTATTATATTCTGATAATTGGGTTGGAGAAGTTTGTGTTGGACAGGATGGATTTGGGCCTGGGTTGGGGTGGATGTCCCCACCTATGGTGAGCCTGGTGTTGAAATGGTGATACAAATGTTTGAGTTTGGTGATGAGTGTGAGAAAGTATTGTTTTTTTTGGAGAAGGAATGAGAGCATATGTGTTTAGTTTTGAATTGGTCAGTTATATAGTTCTTAAACAATTGTGGACAGATATTATATTGTGCGGTGTCTGTATATGAGAGTGCATAATATAGTGTTGTGTTACTAAGTTTAGGGATATCGCTAGAGTGATACTTTGTGGAGTTATAAAGAATTATGAGAAGACAGACTAGACTTGTGGGATAGTCATGGTTATAAAGTTTAAGTTGGTTCTAGATGGAGGTGTGGATAGGAATTATAGGGTTATAGCATATGTGGATGGGTACGTAGTGTGGGGTGATGTAATAATGCCTAGAGGGAATGTGAGTGGTTGGGAGTATTGTGTGGTAGAGCAAGTGGGTGTGGTGTAATGTGATCTGACTTGAGGAGCTGTGATTGGTGGAGGTGATGTGAGGTTGAGGTGTGGGTTTGGTTTGGATTACTATAAATTAAGAGGTAGTGGGGGTGGGTAGGAAATGGGGGCAGGGCAGGGGAGCTGAGAGAGCCTGAGTGTTAGTGAGGGTGAACGGAGCGAGGCTGAGTCCACCAGGACAAAAGTAATGGGTGGCAAAACGTAAGTGTTACTTTACAACTCTGAACACTTTAACAAATTCCTGAGGTCTAATGGCTTACCAGCAAGCAGAATTCAGTTGCCCACCAGGACAAAAGTAATGGGTGGCAAAAAGTAAGTATTACTTTGCAACTCTGAACACCTTAACAAATTCCTGGGGTCTAATGGCTTACCAGCAAGCAGAATTCAATTTCTGAAGAGCACGTGTCCTGGTGGGAAACTAGTAATTTAAAGATGGCTCCATGCACAGCAGGAATCTAATATAGACTTAGTATTGGGGAAGGGGGATAGCATAAGGGGTGTAAACCAGGCAAAATGCAAAGACACCAGCCAAACCAGAGAGGCAAGTGGTGGAAATCCATCAGTGAAGGCCTCAGAGGGGGTGAGTAATAATTCAAATTCTACCTGTAAAGTGAAGGAGAGAAGAGACAGCAACATTTATTAAGGTTGGGAGTCTCTTCACACTGACTTGCTTATTAGTAGCCAGTATGTGCACAGATTAAAGTAGGGAGATACATTAGCCATGAAGGGGAATGTATAGAGAGGCAAATAAACAGGTGGGGCTCACCTGATACAAACTAAAGCAGACAGCACTGAGAGGGCTTCTTGAGGGGTAATTTAATCACAGAGAATAGGAAGGTTCTGAATTAAGTGTATACTGTCTATTGGACAGTTAGGATTACTGCAGTAGCTGGGGGGGACACGAGGCTACAACAGTCAGTTTTATTACCAAGCTGAGAACTACTAAGTAACACTGCTAATGTTAAAGCTTCACTATCATAACACATACAAGTAGAATGCTTGGGTGGACTGACCCTGCTATTGAGGCACAAAATCTATATCCTTGTTTGGTTTTGCAGTACTGATTGCTTCTTAGACTGTATGGATGGGGTGGTAGCCGCAGACTGCAGAGTTGCTTGAGTGTGCTCAGCAAGCAGAATTCAATTGCTGAAGAGCACTTGTGTCCTGGTGGGAGACTAGTATACATATCTCTGCAGTTTCTGTTGACATTGTATCCTTCTCCAGTATAATTTCCACATAATTATATATCCCTAACACAGTTTCTGTCAAATCCTACATTATTTCCTTCTCCTGCTTGCAGTCATCTAAAGCTGTTTTAAGTGTATTTTTTACTGTTTGTAGTCGTTTAAAGCTGTTCTAAGTGTATTTTTTACTGTTTTTGCCTTATCTTTTCAAAAAAAATTTTCCTTGTTTCCCACCTTTCTAAGCTAGTATAGTCCAGTTTTCAGGCTAGTGCTGAATTTAGGGCTGTGTTACAAGTTTCTGAGTTGCCCATTCCTTACTTGTATAGAATGGGGTTTCTCTGTTCACCTGTGAGAGAGGGAGCTTTGAGCAGCAATCTGTCCCTGGAGGAGTGGTTCCATCCCAGAAGTTAGTAGTTTATAGGCCATTTTGGGCTAATTTCTATCTCTTTCATTTCCCTGCCGTAAAAAACGTGCTTGCATAGTTTTGCACATCTGGGCAGCACCAGTTAGCTAGGGCTAAATTATTCCCGGCTCCACCAAGTCTCCTCTTCAGTTTTTTCCTTGAAAGTAGTCTAAATCTCAACCTAACCACTTAAAAAGCATCCTACAGTCCAGCACTTGCTCAGACCTAATAGCAAGCCCTGATATACCCCAACACCTGATTGCTCAGCAGGGCAAGGCTCATTAATCACACCTCACCAACCAAGCGACTAAGCAGCTCACCCTACTATTCAGGCATGACCAAAGGGCAATTTCAGGTATACTCTCCAGTCCAGCTGGTGAACCTGGGTATCTTGAGGTAATGTTACAACTGCCTCATGTACACAGACAACCCTCTCCTCCTACCACAAAACATTAACGTATGCAAGAGATGCAATTATATAGCTAAATTGGAGGCTAAGCTCTCTCCACCCAAGACTGGAACAGACAGTCATGAGGAGAAGGTTAACACTTGCACCACACCTCCAGCCTCACATAGACATACTAAAACCAGCACTGTCAAAAAATACACATAAATACACAAAATCATACTCGGAGGCTCTAAATAAAAACCTGCAAAAGCATCAGAGACCTCCAAAGCAGACACCCAAAAAACCTGCACCTCCCATCACAAACCAGACAATACATAAAACACAAAATCAGTATGCCACACAATCACGGCCCTTAAGGCAAAATAACATACCTAACACACTAGCAATAGGTGACTCTATAGTTAGGCACACTGATGTCCCACTAACTAGGCTGGACAAGGAGAAGGTTACTGTTAACTGCCTGTTGGGAACCAGAATCCGCCACATAACACAAGCACTCAGGTCACTCCAGAACAAGTACAAATATGACTCTGTCATTGTTCATGTTGGTGTGAATGACCTGAGACATACCTCCCTGGGCTACATGAAAAGAGACATGGAAGAGCTCTCTGATCATGTAGCCCAGGTGGGTATGACCCTGACTCTGAGTAGCATCCTGCCCTCACCAAGAATGATACCGCATTATAAAGAAAAAAATATCAATTTCAACAATTGGCTAAGCTTCTGGTGTCATTCAAAGGGGATCCAGTGTCTGTCAGCCTCAGATGGCATGCTCAACAAACCTTGTTGCTTCACAAGAGACGGCTTGCACCTTTCACCCCTAGGCTTTCAAATACTGACCAAGGCTCTTGCTGACCCATAGTGCCTTTTTTAGGCAAGGCTCAAAAGTCAAACCCACCTCCGTAAACAGCACAAATAAAAAATGAGGGTTATGCTACTCACCGCCAGAAGTTGAAATCTCAAAATGCACATGCTTGAAGCACTCCTCAGTATGGAGAACGTCAACATCTGTGGAGCAACTGAAACCTGGTTCAAGGCTCCACAGAGCACCCCAGCACTACCGGGCTACAACTCTTACCACACATTTCAGCCACAGAACATGGACCAAAACACAAAAGGAGGGGGTGTATCCATATTCATCAAGGATACCTATACCTCCAAGTTAGTGGCGCAGCATGATACCTCTGAGATCATCCATGTGCAACTAACATCGGGTAAATCTGCAATGCAAATTGTGGCCTGTTACAGATCACCCTCCATGACCCAGGACCACCACTACGCCTTTCTGGAGACACTGGAAAACATGAAGGTCCTACTGAACATCCTGATATTGGGCGATTTCAATTACCCTACCATTAACTGGGAAAACTACTCAAGAACAAACTCCCAGGTTCAGTGCTTCCTGGAATTTATCAATTCAAATGCCCAGGATCAGCTGGTAAACTCCCCTACCAGAGGTGAAAACATATTGGACCTGGTCATCACCAACATGGGCAACAGGTGTTCCGCACCGGAGGTCAACCCGTCACTGGTTAGATCAGACCATAAACTAATCACTCTGGATATCCACACCACACCACCACCCCCAACCAAGGAAACCACAGTGACAAACTTTTCTATAGCAAACTTCACCTTACTTAATACAGAGGTGGTAAGTTTCACAGCCCCCATGCTAAAGGATAACAGTGTCCAAGATGCAGGAACCTTTACAAATGCACTCTATGAGCACCTAAAAGGATGCATGGATCGTGCCATCCCTAGCAAAACCAAGACTTACTCCCCTAAGAGAAGGAAACCAGTCTGGTGGACCCCTGCCATAAACAGGCTATACAATAGAAGGAGGAAACTAGTTAAAAAAAAAGCAAATCCCAAGAAGGAAAGACATCCCTGATCGGTATCAGTAAGAAACTACAGTCCCTCATAAAATCATCCAAGGCTAACTTCAAAAGAAAAATAGCCAAGGATTCGAAAGATAACCACAAAGCCTTCTTTAGCTATGTCAAGAATCTAAGTGGCAACTAGCAGATATGCTCTGAGTTAGTGCAAAATAGCACAAAATATACTGAACCTACTGATATTGCCAACATCCTGGCAGATAGATTCAGTGCAAACTTCACCCCCAAAAGGGCCCAAAACAATACCAGAAAAGTGTAGTGACCCGGAAATCACAAGATGCACAGGTGAAAACAGCTGTTTCAAAAGCAAAATGTACAGCATCAATGGGGCCAGATTGTGTACCAGGCTGCGTCTTGCACGAACTATAGAACGAACTAACCCCCCACCTAAGCACACTGTTCAACCTCAGCCTCTCCACAGTCTACATGCTTATAGAGTGGTGCACAGCAACAGTTATTCCCCTCCACAAAGGAGGGGCCACAACTGACCCTGGTAACTTTCGCCCCATAAGCCTGACTAGCCTGGTCTGCAAGGCTATGGAGCGCATCATCATGGAACTCATTAGCAAAGATATTGGAAACCTCCAAACACTTGACCCGACCCAGTTCAGCTTTGTTAAGGGCAGATCATGCCTACTAAACCTGGCTGACTTCTTCAAGACAGTCACCAAGGCCATAGATGAGGGGAAGGTGGTTCACACAGTCTATCTTGACCTCGCCAAGGCTTTTGCCATCATTCCCCACTCGGGAATTATAGAAAAACTCACCAGCCTGAACATAAACCCCTGCATCACGAGATGGGTTGCCAACTGGTTTACAGACAGAACTCACACAGTAAGAATAGTGGGCTCCAGGTCCGACTCTAAACCACTCACAAGTGGTGTCCCACAAGGCTCAGTCCTAGGACCCCTACTGTTCAGCATATACTTCTCAGAAGTACAGGCAAACACAGGAGGACTATGGCTAACCAAGTTCGCCAATGACTGCAAACTGGGAGCCATAACTGACTCTCCAGCTGACATGGACATTCTCCAAAAGAGCCTTACTGAGACAGACACCTGGTGCCAAAGTCATGGTCTCAAGCTAAATGCTAAAAAATGCATAGTCATCCCATTTGGGAAAAACAAAACACCCATGAATTACCACATAGGTGGCAACCCCCTTAATACAGAAGAGGTAATAAGAGATCTCGGGACCCAGGTAGATAGTAATATCTCCTTTGGCAATCATATTGCCAAAGTAGTTAGGAAATTCTTCTATGTAGCCCATGTAATTACTAAAGGGTTTATATCTAGAAATAAAGAGGTTATAGTGCCCCTCTACTCATCACTCATCAGACCCATCAAAGAGTACAATGCCCCATTTGGGATGTACCTCACAAGACACTTCCAACAGCTGGAAAGACCACAAAAGTACTTCACCAAAAAGATTACTGGCCTCAAACATATGTCCTATGCAGCCCGAATGGAAAAACTCTGGCTGTACTCAGTGGCATATCGCTTACTCAGAGGTGATCTCTGCCTGACTTACAAAGCCATGTCCAACTCAGAATTGATGGACATGCTCCACCTAAAGAAATCCAAGTCACTGCGAGCCACTCGCTCTAGTGAGCTAAACCTCACCACAACAATAAATAGAACATGCTGGAGGGATAGGTTCCTGTCACAGAGACTCCCCATGCTTTGGAACAAAATTCCTAACTACATTAGGCAGAGCACCTCACTAACACTCTTCAAGAGAAACCTTGACGAGTGGATAGGTAAGAGAAAATACACCCCTGGAATCACTTCATTGGCTCTTCTTGACAGTGGCTCAGTTAATTAATCAATGGGGGGGTGAAAGCTGACACACTCTGGCTAGGCTTATAAATGCCCTCGGGCAAATAGCCTAGTACCTACCTATGAACCTAGATGATCCCCATATCAGTATGTACCGCTACCACAGATTCTGTGAAATCCTACATTATTTCCCTCTTGTAGATGATTCCCAGATCTTTATATATATATCTATACCACAGTTTCTGTAAAATCCTTCATTATTGCATTCTCCTATATAATTCTCAGATCATAATATCACTATTATAGTTTCTATGAAACTACATTATTGCCTTCTCCTAGATGATTCCCAGATCATTATAAATCTCTACCACAGTTCCATGATATCCTACATTATTTTCGGGTTCCTATTACGTTATCGAACTTCAACAAGTTCGAACCCTATACGGTCGAAACCATATAGTCAAACGTGCTGAAGTTTGAATACAGAAAAAAAATAAGATAAAAGATGCAACAGTAAACTAACTGTTGCAAGCAGGGGGCAAGCCCCCTCTGCATCCCCACACCCCCCACTCTTTAAATATACCAACCCCGAGACCGCACTATAGTGCAGAAAGGGATTATGTTTGAAAGGCTGTTGTGCATGTTTAATTCTTTTTTATTTAATACTATGTGTTAAATGTTCAGTACTTACAATGTTACCAATACTGCACAAGGAGGCCATAGTTTTTATATTTCTGAAGCTGCTCTGAAATGCAGACCACTGCAACTTTCAAAATGCTTCCATGAGGAATGTAGGATTTATTAAGGCATGCTGATTGTTCTATTTATTTGGCAATTATGTTTTGGAATGGAACGCAGTTCCTATTATATAACTTTTTATTTGTCATTTTCATAGATTTTATTCATTTCCTACCCATTCATTTGGATTATCTTTCTGTTTCCTGTATATCCAGTTCTTGGTGTTACTTGCTGATTTTGCTTTTCTCTTTAAACCTGTTCTTACATTTAAGTATTTCTGTTGATGTTACTTTTAAAAGTCTGATACTGCCAATGGGGCGTTCTGCTCCTTAAGTGCAGTAGCCTCTCCCTGTTCTCATTTCCAGCCTCACTCCAGATTTACTACACTTTTCCCTGCAGTATTACTTGCTTGAGTGATTTAGTTCCATCTTCAAATGTACTTCTTTACTTTTTCCCTCCATTTGTCTCTCTTCCCTCTTTCTCCTTTGTGATCCTTACCTCATCATTACATATCTTCACTTCCCTCACATCCTTTCTCTCAGTATGCACTGGTACTGTGTTTAAAATTCTCCCTTCTTAATGTTGAATAAATGTTACACAATCATTTGCAATCCCCGCCTTTCTCCATCTCGTGATACTATTTCCATTTTGTTTCTTCTTAACCACTCTTTTGGAATGCTGTCCACCCATCTTATCACCCTGTGCCCATTCTTGTCATGTGCTTCTGTTCTTTTCTTCTCCCCTCAAATTACATATCCAAAATGCTATTACTGACCCATATTTCATCCTAATCTATATGGTCTGCTGCATTCTTAACTGAACAATCCCTTCCCCTACATTCACACTAGTTTATTTTCTTCAAATTAAATAGCCACTACACTTATTATGTGAAATTCCCTGTTTACTGCTACTTACTTATCTTGCCTTCTAGTTTGCTGATGATGCATCTTGAAGCCTCTGCATGCCTTCGACAGCATTTCCACATTTTAATCACATTCCATTCTCTCACTCATTTCCCTTCTTTTCTCATTTTGAATTCAGCACTGTTACTCCTCTCTTCTCTCTTTCTTTATCCATCCTGCCATTATGCATTATCAGTGGTGCAACAGCTAGCACACTCACCATTGGTGCAGAAGGCTATGGGTATTATTCCACACTGGGTAAATCAATTGCTGACACTGGAAGGCAGCATAAAGGAGATACTGTATTCCTGAGTGTGGTGTCCTTTGGATGAGATGTTAAACTGATGACCCATTTGTTTGAGTTGGTGGTAGCTTAGGTGGATGTAAAAGATCCCTTGGCACCTATTGAAGGAGTCCTTTAACACAACATAAACAAAACATGATTCACATATTTGCATATTTACAAAATATATATATTTACTGGTACATACCTACACATCCCTATATACCACCATCATTATTATTCTTCCGTAATTGTCCCCCACTCCTTCTTCCACAACCATAATCTAATTTTTTGCAATAAATTGGCGAAAATCGGTTTCCGATTACACAAACTTTAATTTAATTTTTTCATTCCAAATAATCCATATTACATAAAATAAATCCACGTCACATATTCTTTCTTCTTTTTATAATATCCATAAATAATCATATTCATATTTATATTGTTTATGTCATTAATGTTCTAAAAAAATTTTCTTCATACAACTTTTTGCAGAGTTTAACTACTCTTTACATTTCAAAAAAACATGCTATGTTGTCTCATCCTCCAGAAAAAAATATACACTCTTTTAACTTTCTTTTCATAAGGCATATTACCCTTGAATGGTAACTTGTTTATTACTAGTCTCCATAGGAAATACTAATACTCTACAATCTTAATACACCACTTTTTCCTTACATTGACAGCTTTTATCACTTCTGGTAAATTTCCTCATGGAGTTACATGATAATATTGTTTCAGCACATAATTATACCACATTCTTCTCATCTTCTCTCATCAATTTCCATGTTAGTATTTTTCTTGATAATTTTTAATTTCTTCATTTATATAATCTTTATCTCTTTTACTTATTCTCATCATATTCCAAATTTTTTGTAGTTATATTTAAACATTTTCACTATTAATTTTTCATTCTCTTCATTTACCCACTTTAATACCATATACAAGTTTATAGAAGCTGAATAAACAACTGAGTTTAATAATTCCCAACCCCCCTTCATCTTCACTCATATACAACATGCCTGCATTGATTGGGATTAATTTTAAACCCCATATGAAAGAAAAGACTAACAGAAAAAAAATTTCTGTTTTCTGGGATCATATAAACATTTGACATGTATGCCATTTTCCCCATTAAAACAGAATTCACCAGAAAAAAATCTGAACTTTTTTCTTCAATGCTAATCTACAAGTCCTTCAAATAAGACACATTTCTTTCATTTATTTTATGAAACCCTCCCATTGCTGATCATAACTAGATTATTTCCCAAAATTTTATCCCTAACAAAGACACTTTATTCACTGAAAAAGATGCGTCTCCAATTTTGACATCATCGCCCAAACCTTTACTTTTATCTTTATTTATTGTCAGTCCCATTCTCTGTAAGCATCCATTCCCACGAATCAGCATTTCCCCTCATTCAGCTTTTACCACAGCTATGTCATTTGCATATATGAAAACTACTAGAATCACCACTTACTTTTGCATCACTTATTTAACATCTTTCATTTTATAAGCTACTTCACTCACTATTGCATTCATTGTTTAATACAAACAACATCCTAGTCAAGGGCCATCATTGTCTTACACCACAATTCATGCATATTTCTTTACTCAGCCACCAATTACTAACACTCTGCGCTCTCACTGTATTATTTTGATATGCTGACATACACACTCTCCTAAATCTAGTAGCTATTCCATGCTTTTCCATAATGCCTCATAAAGCATCCTGTCCTACTGTATCAAATGCCTTACTAATACCACCTACCATAAATTTCAAATCTTCCTTTTTACTTATAATATCATCCAAATTTTGTCAGACCACCAAATTGTATGTTTAACACTTGTTCGGTGATTAGTATCATGGTCTGATGAAATGCCCATGCTGGTGTGAAAACACTTACCTTTTCTAATAAAATCTCTTGTGTTAACATAGTCATGTTAACTGGGCATATATTTTTTGAAGAACTTTTTAAGCATTTAAGAACAGATTCCTTGATAATAGAGTTCAGTGCCGACAGTTTTAATATTCAAAATATTATTGAAAATAATTAGACTATCTTAAAAAATGAACAGATGCATTGCATCAAAGGTTGGGGAAAAGCCAAAAGTTATTTTTAAGAAAAGGCAACATTTAAAAGACATTATTGAGAGTTTTAAGTCAAGAGATGAAAATAAATATAGTACTTTGCCTAGGATGGCAAAGTGAGGTAAATGTGTCATTTGCCCTTTAATATGTGAACAGTTTAGAATAAAAGATTTTACCTTTAAGATAAGGGGTGCCTTTAATTGCTAGACTAGTGGTGTAGTTTATGCTGCATTATACCAACAGTGTTTCAGCTATTATATTGCGAAGACAAAACGCAAACTAAAAGAAAGTGTTTGTGAACATTTAAATGATATAAAGAAAAGTAAGGAAAACAATTCACTAACTAGGCACTTATCCGAATTTTCAAGACATAGCTTTAAGTTTGTAATTATTGAAAGGGTAACTAGAGCTGACTGGGGTGGTCCATGGCCACTTTTGTTAGAGAAATGTGAACTGTATTGGCGATTGTGTCTAAACGTGACTGTATGGCCTAGAATGAATGATCATATATCAATAAGCTGTCTTGTATAATTATGGGCACTTGAACGGTGAAACTTTTAAACTTTTTAAGCTTTTTACCTTGCATATAAAAATTTATGTACCTTTATGCACATACTTTTTTGTAGTTTTTATGCCTGAAATGTTAATACTTTTTGCTGAGTGTTGCTTTAGGTTTTGTGGATTTTTTTGGGGGGTGGTCTTGGCTGTCCCATTATTTATACAATTAATTATTTAAACTATTTAAATTGTTTCCAACTGGTTTGAATCATTAAAACAAAAATGCTAAAGTTAAAGTTTTTTTCACGCAACTTTTTTCATTTACTAGTGCAGCAGTGGTACGGCGGTAGCATTGTTACCTCACAGCAAGAGGTTCTCCCGTTCGATTCTCGGCTGGGATTGTGAGTGCCTTCTGTGTGGAGTCTGCATGTCCTCCCTGCAGTTGGGTAGCATTCGAAAGCCATGCGTGCGTAAAGGGGCGTGCCTTCATTGAAAGTCGGGCATCGAGCTGGCACCTCGGCGTTTTGTAAAAATCTACTGCCAATCATTAGTGGACCGGAGTTCCGCTGTGGCGACCCCTTACTGGGAAACAACAAACAACAACATTCAACTGTATTTCCAATGGATCTTTTGGAGCTTTTCTGTCAGAGCCTCTGCAGACTGGTGTGCACATTACTTTTACTAGTTTGATTTTTCTGTTTTTGATTAGTTACAATGCAGTTAATGTACTGCAGCATGAAATGAATGATATGCTTATTTCGCTTATAGACTGATCAGTGCAGGGAAACAAGCTGCAGTCAGTGGTTTGGTTGTGACATCATTGTCCCCATTGATGACATTGGTCTGTTCTCTGCATTTCATTGCAGGGAAACAAGCTGTAATTAGTGCTTTTTCTTTTGTGGCACCATTGTCCCTGAGAATGATATTGGTCTGTTCACTGCATTTCATTAGAGGGAAACAAGCTATGTTCAGTGGTTTGGTTGGGGCACTGGTGTCCCCAAGGATGATATTAGTTTGTTTGCTGCATTTCATTGCAGGGAAACAAGTTATAATCAGTGGTTTGTTCGTGGCACCATTGTCCCCAAAAATGACATTAGTCTGTCTGCTACATTTCATTGTAGGGACATAGGCTGTAATCAGTGGTTTGTTTGTGGCCCCATTGTCCCTGAGGATGCTACTGATCTGACCTCTGCATTTCATTGTAAACCAGACCCTTTCTGTAGAAACAACCTCTGAATTTCACTGTAATGGTCTGCTCTAGACCATAGCATTGCACTTCATAGACCATACATGTAAATTAAGAATTAATGGTACGTATGAGGGCAGATTAGAATACAATGGCATCTACAAGACTGTAATACTCAAAAGTACATAGAAAATTTTATTTTACTGAAAAGCACAATGGTAGTTGCCGTAGAGTAGCTTCTCCAAAGATACCTGTGTCACTGCTGATCCATCTCATATGCTCAGGAGTGAAGCTCTAAAATTAAGGGAGACGAGAATATGCCCTCAAAATAATGGTAGAGTTATTATTTAAAGCTACAGATAGATCAAGGAGCTCAGGAAGCAAAATGGAGAAAGGTAGAAGAAAGCCCAGAATCCCCTTACATATCTTAATAAATCAATAAACCGTAGTAAGACATCCATTATTCTGACCCAGTTCTTTACTACAAATGTGTACTTCCTGCTGAACTGTCCCATCTTAGGCATTAATACCAGTTTCTTGCTCATGGGCCTCCCTTTGCTGTCTGCCAAGGGAGACTCTGGAAAGTGAAGAAGACTGTTTCTTCCAAAGAAGGTAAACTTGCCTTTGGCTGCTCTAAATGCACTTAAGTTACTATATAGTAGCCACTGTACCATTTCCTTTCTCTGTCATGCAATCTATCTGTAGCTTTTTATTACTGTAGGGATCAGGGAGCTCTCAGCCTCTCTCACCTAACTTTTGACAAAACTATAGGGAGGCATCTTTCTCAAAAGATTTCATCATGTTAGAAATGAAGAACCTTCCTTAAATTAAAAAAATATATTAAAACATAATTTCATTTCAAACTCTAATACACTGGCTATTGTCAACAGTGCACCTATGTCAGGTGTTACTGTTATATATGTGGCTATACAATCTGTCATATCTAATTATGTAATGTGTTTTGTCAACATTGTGTCTTTGTTTAACTGTGCAGTTGTAACATAAGCCATTACTTGTGGGATCTATGAAGTATTTCTGATTCTGATTCAAACAGGAAACATAAATGTAAATTGCATAGTCTCTCTGTAATATGCCTTAGTTCTATTTCCCAACTGATACATATAGCCACTGAAAGTAAATAATAGTATACATTGGCAGTTTAGCAAGATTACTTTTACATTGTTGATTTAAGTCTTAAACTCAATTGCCCTTAGTGTATCGGCATGTATTCTATAAACTGTCAATGTTGTATTTATTTTCTGTTCAATACATTTCATTACTTGCAGCCTGTGTCATGGTGAAAGGAGCCTTTGTAGCAGTTCACTTACCCAGTTAACAAACCAAAAAATAAATGTTCTCCTACTTGGTTAGGCCTCTAGTACCATGACTGTTTAAGAACAGTGGACAAAGATGTCAGACTGGATTATTTAGTATTTTGCAGTGAACAGTGAAAACATTTTACAAGGTAATTTGCAAAAAAACTCTTTAATGCCTAAGGAGCCTCCCTTGGCAGGTGTGTACCTCTGCTTATGTGTCTCAAACTTAGAGCAGCTGGTCTAGCATTGTTCTTAGGAATATGTACTTGTTTGAGGTTTTCCATATATCAGGTTTGATTTATCATAACCTTGTCTATCACTTATTATTATGTTTATTTTTTTGTTGTGCATTTTGGGCCAAGTCATTTATTTAGAAGCAAATCTTGATCAAATCTCATCTGTTAATGAACTACGTTTTTATTCTAAATTACATCCACCAGATGCATAAACATATTACACCAGTGTATGACAAATATATTTATGAGCGAGTTAGTGCAAGAAGCCTAAATATTACACAAACTTTACATTCCTGAATAAATCACCCAAGTGCAGTAGACCACAACAGTTTTGTGGCATATAAAGTTGGACTCCATGCACCATGTCTGCTTGGCACAGAAGTAGGCACTGTAATGTGTATCACATTGCAGGAAAATAAAGTGTAAATGCTTAACATCAGAGGCAAAATCCAACAGATGCAGAAGTTTCACTATCACAGCCTATATTACATTGCCCAGACATATTAGTTAAGATGTACAATGTCAACCATCAATGCACATGTTACTATGTAAATATTATCAATGGACAGTAGTCATATATTAGTACACATATAACTAGAAAGAAGAATTTTCCCTATATATCTACTATATGTATACATGCATTTTTGTACAGTATATAACAAGTGTACTAACTGTGAAGTCATGCCAGGTGCTTCTCTTACAGTACAGTACATTACAAGTATATAAGCTACCTCTGTCCATAAGGGACAGGGGTGCAAGGCCTGGTCTAAATTTTTTATTCCCATACTACAGGTCTAGAGTGCACTTAAATTGGTTAATAGACAAACTCAGCTTTACATGGATGGTAAAATTCAGGTCCATAGATGTTGCATTTCTGGTACTCACTGTGCAGTCATGCCTGGTGCTGCTCTTACACTATATAACCAGTGAACTCACTGTGTAGTCATACCTGGTTTTGTTTTTGCAATATATAACAAATGTACTCATTGTGTAGTCATGCCAGATGCTGTTCTTATAGTATATAAAATGTTAACTTACTGTATAACCATGTCTGGTACTGCTTTTACAGTATATAACAGGTACACACACTGTGCAGTCATGCCAGGTGCTGCTCATACTGTATATACCAAGTGTACTCATTGTGCAGTCATGCCTGATGCTGCTCTTACATTATATAACCAGTGAACTCAGTGTGCAGTCATACCTGGTTTTGGTTTTGCAATATATAACTAGTGTACTCACTGTGTTGTCATGCCAGGTGCTTTTCTTACAGTATACAAGTGTACTCACTGTGTAGTCATGTCTGGTACTGCTAGTACAGAACAGCAGTAGTGTACTCAGTGTACAGTAATGCCAGGTGCTGCTCCTATACTGTATTACAAGTGTACTCACTGTGCAATCATTCTTGCTGTGCTCTTACAGTATAGAAAAAGTGTACTTACTGTGCAGTCATGTCAGGTGCTACTCTTGCAGTATAGAATTAGTGTACTCACTGTGCAGTCATGCCAGATGCTGGTATTACAGTATATAATAAGTGTACTTACGCTACAGTTATGCCATGTGCTACTCTTACAATATAGGACTAGTGTACTCACTGTGCAGTCATGCCAGGTACCACTCATACTGTAGACATACTCTATTTTCTGTGCAGTTATGCCAAGTGTCGGTTTTACTTTATATAACAAGTGTACTCACTATGCAGCCACACCAATTCCTAGAATGCTTCATATTTGGCTTAGTGTTTTGCTGGGTCTATAACAAGATGCACATATGAAAAGGTGCCATAGGGTGTCTTTTCTCATAGCGGAATAAGTTGACCAGCAGCTACAGAACCCTTGGGTGGAGATCACTACTCTTATGGCAGCACTGACCAATTGTTGTCAGTATACCTGTATTGGCTATTAAGTGTCCTCCTATTCCCTCTCACATGTTGGTATGTGAGCAACCTTCAAGCAATGCTTCTTGTCTGAAAAAGAGGACTATCACAGGGGTTCACATTTCCCATCATCAGCTCAACTTTTCTGTTGCCCTATATTGCTACATGGAACTTCCATTTTGTTATTAATTTGGCACATGGGACATGAATGTGAGGGGAATAAGAGGGTTTTTTTGTTTACTGTGACTATTGGCTATCACTTCTGCAATCATATGCTGTGGCAGTCAACCAGTGTCATGTCATAGCACTGTGCTGTAATGTGTGTGTGTTTGTGCTTGTTTATATGTGTGTATATTTGTGTATGTGTGTGTGCATACTGCAGTACATATGGCATCACAACACATTTGCTTCTATACTGTGTTACTTGGTCAGCTGTCATGCAAGCGACTACAGTAGGCATAAGTATTATGCTGGACTAAGCCGTATTGTGTATGGATGTGTGGCATTTAAATCTCATTTGCATCATGGTGGACTACTACTAATGAGTTGTAGACAACAGGGCAATGTTATGCACCAGGTTCAGGCACCTAGGCTGAGTGACATTTCCCTGTGGTACATTTGTCTGGGGACACATGGCTGAGCTGCATATAAATATGTCTGTTGTGAATTCCCTGTAGGCAAACAGTAGAATGCAGTGCTCTGCCCACAACTTCAATAACCATATGCACATGGGGAAAATAATGTCCATTAACAAGGCAACACGAGACAACAAGCAGTATGGCAGGCATCAGCAGCAGGCTGGCCAAAGGGCATGTCAGTGGCAGTAAAAATGCAGAGCACAATTGCCAGCACTTTTATAAGCAGTGCATGTGAACCACTACACCTTTCACAGTGTCTAGAGAACATTACTTAAAATGCATACTGGAGCCTAAATGTGACTACACTAACATGCAGGACTATCTCCATGTTTAGCACACTTCTACATGTTGTAGTTACATAAGTGTGTACTGTACACTGAGCACAACACTCATTATTTCTTCTGCCCCATGCACTTGGTTATTAAAGCTGTGGGCAAGGCAGTGTGTGCTTCTCTTTGCCCACAGGGAATTCACAAAAAGTCATATTTCCCTGCAGCTAAATGTTACTGCAGCCATGTGTCCCCAACCAAACGTACCACAGGGAAATGTTATGCTGCCTCAGTGTCTGAACCCATTATGCACCACTAATGATGAATTTAAGCATTTACATAGACTCACATTAGTAGTAAATCATGTAAATGATCATACCACATCTGCCATATATTTTAATAATTTATTTGTCTTTGTTTACCAGGAAAGTCTGAATGGGTAATACCCATTTTCAATGGAGGCCTGGGCAGAAAAGCTCCATTTGTTTACATTGCATTATGCTTAGTTCCATAGTTGTCCTGTTAGGTTTATAGGTGTCAAAATTTTGTAATTCTTTGTATGTGGGTATTTGATTACTAGTAGGATGGACAAATTAAGTGTGGGATTGTCAATCAGGTGGATGTATTTTGTCGGTCACTATAGAGTAGCTATAGCTTCAAGCATGCTAAACACATATAGTACATCTAATCGTAGGTGCATTTGCTAACTTTTTGCATGACATGGAAGAAATCTTGGATGCAATGCACATGGATGGGTCATTTCTCATGGGCCATGGTGACATTTATGAGGAAACAGAGGTGGGGGTCAGAGGCGATGGCAGATGTCAATACTGATGGCAGGACAAGTAGAGAGTACAAACAAAAACAATATGAAAGTCAAGTCAGAGAAGGGGACTATTGTCATTCAGGTTACACTAGATTATGGTACCAACACCCACCTGGCATGTTACTGACAAGCAAATATTGCTAGCCTTTGTACTTGAGGTGTCAATATGTGAGATATCAGATATCAGATAATCCAATGGGGATGCTGCCACCCACAGAAAGAAGGCTGGTGTTTTTAAATGTATGTCACTGCTTTTTCTATTATTATTAGCCTAGCACAAGGTGTGCATATTTTATAAGTCAATTTTCTCCAGGTGCATCTGCAGATATCCAGGGCAGTGTGCCACTTCTTGTCATCTCCCATTGACAGACACCACACCTTGTCATGATAATTATTAAATACTTGTCAAGGATTTTTTTTTTTGAGGAGAAGGTAATACACATATCTGACTCCTGTAATGTTTCATAGAGCCTTTTTGTACTGCATCTATTTCCACATTGGCATTAGCCAATGTGAAGTATCCAAGAATCAGCTTTTTCATTCTGTAGGACAGATGATGCCATACTGGTCAATATACTATCCTGTTTGAGAGACAGAGCAAATGTTGATGTCTGTGTGCCACTGTCCCCATGGTGGTACTGCTGAGGCACCTATTGGCATGTACATGAGCTGGGTGGATACAAAACACATAGATGCAATATCATAATCTGTATACAATAACAAAGGTGGATGCAGGACATGCAGAGAGAACTTCATGTTCTGCACATCCATAACATGTTATCATCATCCAGTGGGGTAATGGATGCTCATCCATGGAAGACCTTTCAGACATAGGTCAGGATGGTGGCACATCTCTAAACATACATGTCTTTACATTAGCATTGCTTCTTTCACAAGTTTTTATGAGCCATAAATGGATGATACTGGGACACCATTGCAAACCTAGGCCTATACCTGCTGTGGTGACCCAACAGTAAGCCCATCATTATAGGGATGCAGTGTCACAGCAGTTGTTGCCACAGGCGATGCCCTTACATGGCATGCTGACTTGTTGCATTCAACCAAATGCATGGGCAAAACCCTCTAGAGTACCTAATGGCTTGGACCATTATATACTCACATGCATATGTGAGTTGGGCACAGTGGGTACATGATCCCAATCGACATCATGCCTCTGTCCTCCAGCAGTGGAGGATGCATAGTAGTAGCATTATGAACAATCTGTGTCATGAACTACATAAGTTCATCTAGTTGTTCTGTGATTAATGGTGTTTGCCCATAGATATGATGTTACAATGGTTGACTATTAAATTTTCGAGTTGAGATGTACCCATATGAAAATGTCGAAGTACAGATGTTTGACTTTTCATATGGGTGAACAACTCAATGTTCAAAAGTTTATATTAGTGAATGCAGTGTGCATTTATTAATATAAATTCGAAGAATTGTACAGAGATCGCGGTACAGTGCGGTTAGGGAAATTCATCCCTTTCCTCACTGTAGTGCGATTTCGGAGTTGGACTATATAGTTAGCAATGGGATGTTCTTTACAGGAGTATGGTACTTCACAGCAAGGATGGCATATTTGGTAATTGCTGTCAAATGTTGAATTTGACTGTTTCGACAATTACTAACGATTTTCGACATTCCAAACAGTCGGAAATGCATACATTTGACAATAAATTGTGACATTTAATTAAAACATTATTTTAATTTCCATAATTTTAATAGTAAACCATTACAACAGCAGCCTCTGTGTCACATCGCCTCAGTAGCCAGCTGCACCACTATTATCAGAGGTATCTGGTGCAGCAAGAATTTCATTCATATAAGCAGCACTGCCGAGTGCAGGGGGAGGCTGCCTTTTAGTGAATTTTGTGGGTTTTACTTAGGCTTTCTTTTTTCTTAAGCATTCCCTTGTTACTTATCCCACTAACTTCAATGCTCTATGAGTGGTCATGAGCTTAGAGCAGCTGTATGCATCACACATGATGTGAGGATGGTATAATGCAGGACCACATGTATAATAATTGCTGTTGAACTTCTGACTTAGGTTCATAGGTTCATAGATTAGTAATAGGCTAACTACCCTTGTGGGCCATTTTTTAACCCTAGCCAATTGCCCAACGTGAGAATCAAACCCTGCACCTTGTGTCTTTAAGGTAAACACCTTAACCATTATGCCAACCTCCTGCCACTTGTATGTTTTGTTATTGATTTACAGCCATGGTACATTGGTACATCTGGGGCTCATACTATTAACTGCCTTTTATATTGTTTTCTTTACTTTTGTGATTGGTATAGATTCTTTCATCTTAGATTCAACAGCTGTGCAGATGTTAATTATATCTGGAAAATAGAGAGAAAGACAAATGATACATTACCGAAGGATAAGTGTTCTCTGACAGGGTATTAATGTGTGAGGAGGGCCAGTAAGTCAGTGGCTTCAGTGTAGCCTATTAAAATACCATGAAGGGCAGACAGAAAAAAAACTCTGCCATCTTGTTTTGCTGACTAAATGTGGCTTCATTTAGTGAGTGTGGAAAAAACAAAGAAAAAGAAAAGAAAATGAACAACATATCATCTTTCTTCTGTTCACGAAGCACTTGGTGAGTGTGAAAAAAATCTAAATTATTGAAAATAACTACAGCACTAACAGCAGTTACAACTAGACCTGCTACAGTGGTTAGTGAGCATGGAAAAAATAAATTAAACTAATGCAAGTAACTGCAGCAGCAGATACAAGGCTATGCGTGTATCCATGGGGGGATGTAATGTTTTATACTGTATGTGGTTGATATTACTGCTGTTGATGTGATTATAATATATCTGAAATGTCCACAGTCAATAGAGTGGCTGTAATTGCTGGGCCCATTTTTGCAGGTGTATTTCTGTATATAAGTGTGTATGTGTATGTATGTATATATATATATATATATATATATATATATATATATATATATATATATATATATAAAATGTATGTGTGTGCATGTGCAAGTCTGTACTTCTGTGTGTGTGTGTGTGTGTGTGTGTGTGTGTGTGTGTGTGTGTGTGTGTGTGTGTGTGTGTGTGGATATTATTAAATATTTGCAGAATTTATATTTTGGATGTATAATATTTCTTCCAGCAACAATTAAACAATACACAAGGAACTATTTTAAGAAAAAATATAAAAAGTATATAATAATAATGATAATACAACAATTTAACATGATAATAATGATAATACAACAATTTAACAGACCATTTTTAAGCTCAGTATTACCCGTCAGCATGGAAGCTACAGGGAAATAATGGAACTTCCAGAAATGTGAAGGTCCTCCATCTGCATTATTGAGCCTCACAACACCTTTGGGAGGGATGTTATTTCTCTATCACATCCGCCCTTGAGGGCATTACTGTTTGTAACTTGTGACTGGGCATATCAATCAGTGAATGCTTGATTTAATTCCTTATATTTTTTACTAGTATTATACCTTGCATTCTTCTACTGGCTTGTAGATTAGATTCATCTTAGCCAGTTTATGATCTTACTAAAGTCAAAGACCAGTAGTATCTCCAAGGTAACTAGAATGAATTGTGCATGTGGGTTCTCATGAATGGTATGTTATTCACTAGTGGGAAGTGTTGGATTATGAATGTGTGATCTGCCCTTATGCTCTAGATAGTAAGGATGTTATTTTTCACTGCATTTGTATTAAAGATACAGGGATATTAATATACTACAAACATTTGTTTTGAATCAAATGCTGACTAGTTTCAAGTGTTAGTTCATTGTTAACACTTTAATGCCTTGTTCATGCATCCCCAGAATGAATGGACTAACAGGGTATCAGTGGTGGTAACTTTAGACAAGGTTTGGGAGAGGGGGATTTGGAGAAAAAAAAAACTAGATGAATTTATGGGAATTCCCCTTCTAATATTTTTCAGTATAGTATGGGCATGTGCCAGATTACAGAATCATAACAACTACCAAGGTGGTGTTTGGGCACATTAAGATTACAACCTTGCACATTACATATCATCGGACAGTTAAGGTAGGGGACACAGCTCCTGTTGCTGTACTGCAGTCTTTCTTGTTCAGGAGGGGCCTTGATTGCAAAACATAGTCAATCGATGGCTCTGAGGACATCAGGGAAATAGGCAGGGCCATAAAATGCCTGCACAGTGATTGTTCTCTCCTCTGCAATTTCAGGGAGCCAGATATGGCTATGCTGCTCCTCATATTACAGTGTAAGGCTGAAGAACTGGTTCAGGATTTTTGAACTGATGACTGTGAAATCTCTAATATGTACCCCAGTAGGTTCTCTGAAAGGTGTCTGTAGATAAGATGGTTAAAGCAAAACATACTTTAGTATCCACAGACTAAGCATACCACACATCACCCTCATTTTCACTTGTGGGTGACACAGTTCAGCCAACTCCCTTACAGACTCTCTAATAACATGAACACAGTATGCAGTCTGATGGTCACTCAGCTAGTGGCATGTCAGTCATGGTCTCTACTTCTTCTGTTGCCACATACAGCCACAGCCTCCAAGGTTGGCCATTAATACACACAGGTGCTGCTAATCATGTGTGCCCTGATTCTCAGTGTGAAAAATGCATATGTGTAGCAGTGTAATGTGCCTGTTGCATATGTTTCTGAATCAGTCTGCCATTTTCAGTGTCACTGTTTGCATACAGCACATGGCTCATTTGCATCTCGGTGTTCCCTCATTAGCATATACAACATATAGTTCTAGTTTTATCCTTGCAAGAACATGGCATTTGCCTCTTTAAATTACCCACACTATGCACACTGCCACTACCAACGTTCTATGTGCCACTCATCTATGAATCCTAGCTTAGTTCCAAGGCTGGCCTTAAGTAAACTGGAAACATATGCTCCTCCAACTGCCCAACACAACTTGACCTACTCACACTATGCAATTGTTTTTTCTTCCTTTTTCTCACAGTTTGTCTTACTATTCATTTTTTTCCTGCAGTTATTCGTTCATTTAGTATCTAAACAAGACTGTACTCTGATAACTGTGAAGGAAACATCTGCATTAGGCTAAGGGCCGGAGGCCACAAGGCCCCCAGGACCCATAATGGGAGGAAATGATTCAGCGCTTTGTGTCATTATTTCTGTGATTTGTTTTCAGAATGTTCCAGCAGACTGCACTCATTCTGATACCCTAGGAATCCGTACATAGGTAGCCCAAGTATGCAGACTAGCCTAGAGGTCACCTCTTATAAATGTCCACGTTCACTGTTATATAGGACATTTTCTACTGATTTCATACCAAACTGCTATCTTTGCAAAGTACATTTAAAAGAGATGGTTGTAGACTTTAATGTATTTCTGACAGCATTTATTTACTTACTCTTTGATGACTGGGTTAGGTCAACAAAGCAAGTGCCCCCTTTTCAGAGAGGAGAACCAAGATGATATTCATACTTCCTGGGGGGAAATTTGGCCAGAGCATCAATGAACCTCCACTACTCTTTGTTTAGATAAGTACAGTGGAATATTTAACATCCACCTGAGCTACCAACCCTTCAAGAAGATGGGACTTCACTTTACCATCTTATCCAAAAGACAGCACACTTGTCATCCCCATTATGTTGCAAAGCACTGTCCACACTGGAAAAAATGAACAAAAGTAACTACTATGGAATAGAACCCAGAACCAAAGATGAGTGTACTATGTGGTAAGGTGCAACCTAGGTACACATTTTATAAAACAGAGTTACTTGAAATGTGCCCAGTTCCATGGCATAGAGAAATGGAGTCCTGTCTGTAACCTAAACGAATCAAGTTCTGTGAGTAGTTCAGCCACTGGAGATGCCAGGTAGGATGATGGGAAATGATTGTTTTTTAGTTCGTCCTCATCCACCTTAGGGGAGGGTTGGAGACTGCTGCTCACAGATACAAGTTACAATTAGCTTGATATGGGAGGAGCTTGAGTGGATGTATAATTTGGCTAAGTATTGCTCTGATGTCATGTACACACACTGTCCCATTTAGGCCATCCCTTCCACTT
Source organism: Protopterus annectens (assembly GCF_019279795.1). Taxonomy (NCBI): domain Eukaryota; kingdom Metazoa; phylum Chordata; order Ceratodontiformes; family Protopteridae; genus Protopterus; species Protopterus annectens. Next base: position 279,093,717 of record NC_056747.1, read on the forward strand.
TATAGCCAAATCTCTGACCCTGGTAGCATGTAAAATATCCACCTCTCTTATCTTGCCTTTATTAATGGGGGGGTCAAATTATGACAAGCTATTAAGGCTTTTATCTCCTTGAAAATGGGGAACAAGCCCAACTGTGTCTAATGTTATTGAGGACTTTGCTTTAACCTCTGCCCTCCTAGAATGGGAATGTAAAAAGGAAACGGGTTAGTGAGGATAGAGCAGATGATAAGCCTCAGAGGGGTGACTGGATTTATTTCGTTTTCTTCAGGGGACTTGCAGTTAGCCACACTGATCTTTAACAAAAGTTAACCTGGGGAGAAAAGCTTCACAAGTAAAATATACATATTAGTCAGGTAAGCTATGAATTAACATATAATACACAAGCAGCATACAGATCTATGACACAGTACAGGATGACCATCATCATAAAACAATGCAGATTAACAGCCATACAATTAATTGCTAGTTACTCAGAGTTGTAACGCCATGTGATATAATACACAGTAAGGTACAGACAGACTACAGGACAGAGACAGAAGAGGTAAATGATGATTTTAGGAATCCACAAAATGCCATGCTACTGACATGCTGTTCTTATCAACCTATAGTAAACCATCTGTATACAAAAATCAGATTTAAATAATGACACGCTAATGCTAAACACAAAATACAAGTTAATGAATACCGAATCTGTTAAAATAGTCATTAAGGTGAGCATAGTGTTAATATCTGGAACATTCTTACCAGCAGTTTAATAATACACACCTGCTTCATATTTATTGTATGAACTGAACTACCTTACAAGTCCATTATTGCTATCTAAAGTAACCTTTAAAATCAGAACATATGTAACTACATCAGGAAACATAGTGTGTTCTTGGCCCAAAGAGTAGAGGAGCACTGTCACCTGTAAGGTATTCAGGTGGGTAAACCAGGCTTATACCCCTCCTCCTGCTTGATAGCCATGCCTAAGGTGCGTCTAGAAAAAAGCCAGATCCAGCAGAAAAGCAGACTATCTTCACAGAAAAGTGTAAAGTAACAGGAGGTAAGAGACATTTCAGCTGACTTAGCGCATCCTTTACACATGAACAAGTAGCATCTGCATTCAGTCAGTGCACTGCTACTCTTCTGTCCTGAAATAACTTTACATTTATCCCGCACCATGCTTAATTCTCCAACTGTTGATTAATCTGTCACTTTCAGTGAGATGATTTTTCCAGGCATCTGTGACCTTTTCAGTAAAAAAAAAAAATGTTTGTGCATCTGCTCTGAGTCAGTCTCTCGTTATTTTCAAACTGTACCCCTGTACTTCTGTGTGATTCCTTCTGAAAAATGATGCTGCACTGAAACTCTGATGCTTTCCACAAGATATCTAACCACATTTGTCATGCGTTCTATGGATATACATTTTTCCAATAATTATTTCTTGTAATGCTTTTAGAACTGACCTTGCACTATTTCAGCAACACTCCACTATTTCTGTTGGTCCTCTTTATCTACTTGTATCGCTGGGACCTCCAGAACTACATAATATCTGAGATGGGGGATTGTTGACTATGAACTCCTTTTAATGGAGAATAACAACCTACCTTTCACTTTCCACACCTAGTGCCTCTCTGTTCATTCTACCTTCTACCAGTCTGTCATATGACCTTCTTGAAGTGCTCTAATGTGTTAGTCACCTGAAAAGAGTATCTCAAGGCCACTTTCTACATTTGCTCTTGACACTGCCTCACCCTCTAACTGCAGTATTTTCTCATATTGTCCTTCCAATATGTATTACTTTGTCTTTCTTTACATAAAATCTAAGTTATAAATAGAAGATTCATATATTTGCTGCCATAACAATAGACATTTGAAAAACCTTTAAGTTAGTGTAGGAAATGTTTAGCATTCTGAGGTAATGTTGGCAGACTATTCTACATTTTCCTTTAATACACTCTGTCTGGATGAATTCAGCAGATATGAAATATTTCATTAAAATGTCTGTAGAAATAAAAGTCTAGCACTTAGCTAGACTTCATTTTGGGGGGGGGGGGGTGGCATTACTCTATGGTATCTATGCCATATACCGTACATATGCCATATATCCTGTCCCGCATGTTGCAGTTGCTTGTTTACCCAGAATTAGTCTGATCCACTGCTCAGGACAAACGAGTCTGTACCATTACAACAGGTATATTATTTGAAATCTGATTTTCTGTCTTACATACCAAATAGTCAAATGGTCATTTGCTTAAACAGTAATGCATGCAAGATGTTTTGTCAGGGCATATTTAACTTAAAGATTCCATTGACTGTTATTTTCCAAACAATTATTACATTGCTACTGTTTGCTTTTGTTTAATTTTGCCTTGTAATTTTGTACTGGACTACAATAATAATAAATATGTATATAAACTTTGTCAAACAACCACTTGCTACTTTCAGTCATGTGGTGTAGGTAAGGTTTACAAAAACATTTTGCTATTATTGCTTTTAACTGATGATAACTGGTAATTTCAGGTACTTCATGTATCCATCTGTACTCCCACCCAAGAAAGAGACCTAAAAACAAATAATTCTGACTTTTCTTACTTTCTCAGTCAAAGCAATTATATTAATAACAAAGCAGATTACTTCAATAAACTTTATATGACTGAAAAAAATTAAAGAAATTATTTTGCTAAGATTTTCTCATATATTTCAAATATAGCATATCATGAAAGCATGACTTGTAATGTTCTTGTTTACTGCACATGGATGTTAATAACTTACAAACACTCATGGGTGCTGTCCCTAGCATCCTTAAGGAAAACAAGATACTACATCTGTGGCGTATCTAGGAATTTGAAAAAGGGGGGCGCAGTTTGGAAAGTAAACCAACAGGAAGTTGGTGTGGGGTGATTAACAGAGATGACCTTAAATGAAATAGTGCCCTAGGAAAAGGGTCCTAGAGCCATGGTTCCCTCCATCTTGACCTTTACACAATATTCAGATTACTTTTTTCTTACCTATTCTCATATTTTTATTTTACTCTTCAGCTTTTTCCTGCATCCTTTCAACATGCTCTAAGTGGCAAACAATGCACTATAATAACTAGAATAAATAAGTGGAATAAGATAGTACAGTTGTGCAGGTAAATTTACTGTAACAGTAGATGTTCAAACGATCCCTGCTGCAGCAGCTTATTTGTTTTATATCCTGCAAAGTGTCAGGGTACCTTACACTCACCCAAACTATTAGCTTGAGCTGAGCTGGCTAAAAAGATAGGTTTGGGTGCCAAGACCTTCAGAGCTTTCAGGCCAAGTGACAGAGGGAGGCTGAGCCCTAATAAGACATTGCTAGGGATTAAAAGTGTCTACACACTGTAATAAAAAAACACAACAAAGAAAAAGGGTGGGGTGGGGTGGAGGGAGTGCCTACTGCAGCACTGATCATTCAAACATCTACTGCCATGGTAACTTTATTTATACAACTGTACTATGTTCTTCATGAAAGTGGAAGTTCTGAAAAAAATTTGTAATGTCAAGATAGTACCTGAACTGTCTATGACATTCAAAATATGAAGTATCCTTTGTCTCCCATGTTGAACCCAACATGCACATGAAATGGATGGCTGGGCTTTAAGTAAATTTGAATGGCACTTTAAACATAAAAAAGGATTACTTCTCAAAGAAACCCTGTCCTGTGGAAAATGAAATAAGGCTGACCTACCATAATAATTTATAACTCAGATAGTCTTCTTGTAGAAAACATGTCAGAGCAAGGAATACAACTCTTTTCCATTTAAGAACCTCAAGTCAGCCAGATGAGCTGGTTCAAACGGAGCATGTGTTAGCTTCTGTAACACAAAATTAATGTCCCAAGGAGCAGCCACTGGTTTTCTTGGAGTCCTTTATGTAAAAAAACCCTTTAAAAACATGTTGACATGGGAATGCCCTGAAAAAGGGGGGATCCATGGGCAGACATGCTGAAATAGCAAACAACTTAATCTTGACAGAGGAGTAAAATATTGTAAAACAAGTGAAATAGTAGTCTGAATGGGTTCAGGTTATGTGTTTGACATCAACTAGAAAATATTTTCCATTTGCTAATATATGATTTTTTAGAAGAGGGCATTCTTGTCTCCATTAGTACCTCCTGCACATGCTCAGTAAACAAGGTTCTAAAGGGTACTAAGACCCTAAGATCCAGGAAGTCAGTGAAAGTCGTTTGGGGTTGGGATGTATAAAATGTCCCTGTTCTTTTTTTTTCAACAAGAAACATCGTTATTAAATTATCACTTATGACACAAGCAATCATACATTTATATAAACAAAAACAAACCATATTGACAAATTTTCAGTAGCATATACATCACTTATAATCTAACCAGTCATTAATCAAATCACAAAGTTAATTCAATTTATGCCTTCTCTTAAACCTCATTCCTCCTCCAAAACATTATTCCACAGGTATTGTTCCCACCATTCCTATTTTTCCATGTAAATTGTTCCTACCCTTTTCTAAAGCTCCCACTTCCAGTTGTTTTATCTCTGTTACTATATTCACTACTTCTAGTACAGTTGGTTTAGACTTTGATTTCCATTTTCTAGTAACTGTTTGTTCAGCAGTCACCAGAATTAAACTCAACAAGGCCTTACTATGTTGAAGCAATTCCAATTCTGTATCACAGATCAAAAAATAATTTAATTATTTACACCAATTTGCTCACCCAGTATTTCTGACAGAGTAGTCTGCAGGGAATTTTTAAAGTCTGCCAACTCATTACAATCCAAAAAATATGTTCCCAATTACCTCTTTTTTCTTTGTTCTTATGTGACTAGATCCAGTCTTTGAGGAAACTTGTGCAATCGTCCCTGGCCAATTCCAAAAGGAGGGATAAACACTGTTGCCTGGGCCAGAAGGAAGTCATTGCAATGATCTTAGGGGATTCCTTCTGAATCTTCAGAATTACGTTGAATATCAGAAAAAGCAGAAAAGCATATAGGAATATTCCTGTCCATGGAAAGGAAAAAGTATCTGTCTTCCAGGCCTTCTTGCATGAAGTCTTGGAGCAGAATTTTACCAGCTGATTGTTCAGTGGTAGGGCAAAACTGCCTACCTGAGGAACTGCCCACAGATGGATCAGATCTTGGAAGAGCCCCAATCTAGTTTCCATTCATAAAGATCTGTCTTTGTCTTGCCCAGCTTGTTTGACAACAGTGTTGCTCTGACAGACTGTAGGATGTAGGGTGAGATTCTATTCTAAAGCTACATCCCATGATAACATGCCTCGTCTGCAAAGGAGGTAATATGTGGTTCTCCCTTAATTTATGTATCACATCACAGTGGTATCATCTGTAACAACTTGAAGTGGTCCTGAGGACTAAAGGTGATTTAGAGAGTTGAGTGCCTTGATAAGGGCAAACTTCTGCTTTACATTTATGTGCCTGAGTCTGTCTTTGTTGGCCTTCTTAAGATATATGTGTTTGTGTCTGTGCTTGTTGTCCTAGATATCTTTCACTTTTTCCCCCTAGCAAAGTGCAAAGTAACTGTGGTGACTGTTTGGAGCAGGAGGGGAGAGAGAAAGACCTGGATTCGGGGAACTTAGTGTCTCCACCAACTGATTTATCTTCTCACACATCCCAGAACTGGAATCTGAAAAGATAACGGGCGTTGGTGCTGGGACCAGAGAGACTTCAGATACCATTGTATCTTTCTTATGTGGTGTCTTGCCAGAGGTAGCATGAGAATCATAGATGCCATGTGACTCAGAAGCCTGAGGTATTCCCTCCCTTGCCCATTACGGGGATCCCATCACTCACAGAAGACAGCACCCATTCCATAGTGGCTGCATGTGTAACACTAGAGGCATCAGGGAAAAACTCTGGAATAGACCTAAATGTAGATACTCCTCACACTTTGAAAAAGAGTTTGCATAGATAAGCAAGACATCCAAATATAGAAAAATGTGGATACCAATGTGCTATATCTGGAGCTAGACACTTTGTGAACACTTGGGGAGTGGATAGCCCAAAGGGTAAGACAGAGAATGGATAATGTGATCCAGATACATAAAACCTTAAGAAACATCTGAAGCTTTAATGGATAGGAATGTGATTATAAACATCTTTTAAATCTAAGGTTAGCAAAAATCTCAAATGGGTTTGAAGGGGTACGAGATTATGTTGTGAACTTGGGCACTATCACAAACTGGTTTAAAATAGAAGTCAATAACTGATCTCCAGGCATTTTCTTTTTTTTGGCATCAGAAATATTCTTGAATGAAAACCTCTTCCCCTTTGGGAAAAAGGAAGTATTTCTACTGCCCCCTCCTGATAAAGCATGTGCTGAAGGACAGGAGGGAACAGAGGGGTTTGGTCTGAGGATGTGGAATAATTCTCTGAAAAGGAGGGATCTTTTCCCACTAAGTCAGTCTCAGAACCCATTTATCTCAAACAACCTGTTCCCAAACAGACAGAAATAGAGAATCTGACTTTCTGGAAGGGATAAGAGACTATCAGGGTGGGAAATGGGATAAGGCCCCTTACATACTCATTCTGACTTTTTTGACTGTTTTATTTGTTCTGGGGGTCCTGTTTTCTTTTAGGGAACCTCCCCACCATTGTTTTTGTAATGTCTGCTTACCAGCATATTGCAAAGACTTTTTAATTTGTTTTGTTTCTTGCTGAAGTTGGACAAGGGAGCAAAATATCCTTTGGAAAACTTAGAGATGGAGGGATAAAAAAAATCTGATAAATTCCCTGTATATCACCTTAACTCTCTCATCACATTTTTGATAACCTTGCAGCAATGGGACCAAAATCTCTATCCAAAGGTGAATTTAAAGGGTCAATATTATAACAGTGAATGGTTACAAATGCAAACCCTGTATAATCGACCTAAAAAAAACAAAAACACAAAATTCTGAACAAATCGAACAGGGATATTTTTCCTAGGGAAAAAAAAAATCACTGGTCCAGGAAAAAAAAAAAAAAACCCAAACACAAAATAAACTGGGGGGCTATGCCCCCCCCCCTACTTAAATATACCAATTCCAGGATCACACCACAGTGGAGGAAATGGCAAAGACCCGAAAACAGCCCAGTGATTTTTTTCCCTGAGAAAAAAATCGATGTTCCGTGTCTTTGGGATTTTGCCTTTTTGACATTTAGCTGTCGATTAAACAGCATTCACTATATTAAGCATTCGCTTACTTAATAGAGAACGAATTTAAAACCTCATTTTTACATCCTCTAGAGGGTTCTGAGAATAAAGCCAGGTAAACCTCCTCAGCACAGTACACGTGGCAACCCGACCTCACTGGATGTAGTATCTACAATCATAACACTTTAAATGACTAGTGACCTGACAAATAAAAGAAACCAAACTATACAAAGCAGATTTTCCTCACAGGGAGGAAATGCAGATAAAACATTCTTTATATTTTCATGATTAGTTACAATAAACTTTAACATATGAGCCTGACAACTCAAAATTATAAAAACTAAAGTTGCAGAAGCAAATACATTTCCCCAAACTGTTTTACCCTCCTTGTCAAAAGGGGAAGGATTAGAGTTAAAACGTTTGGCAGCAGCTGGATTAAATAAAACTATAGCTGCTGGTTCATGTTTGGGAACAGTATATAAAAACTTAAAAGAATGAGGAACTTTATACATTCTATTTGCCTTTTTATGGGCAGTAGGCTGAGTATCAGGAAAATTGCAAGCAGTGACACACACTTCCTTCAGAGCTGACAGAAATGGGGAAATGGGTAATGGTTCCGGAAATTCCTTCTGTAACAGCTGACAGCATTTTCTGGGGGACTGAGAAACCTCAGTGCTCTCCCACTGAATACACTAGCACATTCTGGAACTAGTCTCGGAGAAAGAGAATCATTGATAGGGAGATTCAGGTAACATGCTCTCCACTGAGTCTGAATCAGAATTCTGATGGAAAACATATTATCTGTTCCATCACATTCCTCTCTGGATTTAATTTCTTGAACCTCTTCAGGAAAAGAGGAATCGCTTTTTTTGTTTACCAAGAACCATCTGATAACAAAGGTCAATAGCTTGTACAAGACCCTGAGCTGGACTTAAACTACTCCTGTTCAGTGAAAATTAAGCATTAAAAGCTATAAGTTTAGTTTTCTCTTTCTTTTTGTCAGGAAAATTAAGGCTAGCACATTTTTAATGGCAAAATTGCTTCCTTATGGATGGGCACAACATTGTGATTAAGCAGGGGCACTTTCCCTGCCCCTTCTTGCAACACCAACAAAATTGGTTCTCCCTTGCCCACTAAGGGGAGCCCAATAGCTGCAGAGGACATCACTAACCCCCAGTGCATAGTGGCTGTATTTGCCACACACAGAGATCTAGGGAAAAAGGATAGTGGTCTGCGGAAACAACTTGGCCAGAGCAGAGTGTTTTGCCTGCATCTGAGGCAAATCACCAGCCTGCTGTGGTGGCAAACACCTTTATTGAATTATCACTGAAGACATAGGCAAAGATACATATATGTAAAGGAAAACAAACCATGTGAGTAACTTCTACTAGCTAAGAATTATGAGTAATGATCTTTGAGATATAACAAAATATTTATTGACAAATTACTCAAATAAAGGTGTGCCACCTGAGCAGCATTAAACACTCCAAAATAGTATTTGTTTATGGTCAAAACCACCACACATCCCTTGTGCTGGTATATTATAATCATTTGAAGTTGCTGCTTCACAATAAAAAAAAAAGGGTTGGTTTCCTGATACATACATACATACATACATACAAATGTTTCAAGCCCAGACATTAAAACCCTTCAAGCTTGCCAATATGCCAAAACACTTGTTCCCATAATAAATGTCCAGGCTGTTCTTAAAAATATCTAAACTAGTACTTGCTTTAATGTAATTTGGTAGTCTGTTTCAAGCATCAGCTACTCTGTCAGAGAACCAATTAGTACACTTTTCATTCCTATAGAATTGTCTACATAGTTTATCTGACAATTCTCTAGTACTTTTTGATAACCCCAAACATTCCCAGAGGTAGTTGTCCCTAAATGCCTTATATACCTGAATATGATCTCCTCTTAAATATCTATAAGAGACACTGTACAAGTTCAGATAGTTTAGTCTTTCATAATAACTTAGATTTTCACATCCATGGATGCCCTTAGTATATTTCCGCTGTACTCTTTCCAGTTTATTCATGCTTGTTTTCCTACAGGGTTTCCATATTGTTATTCCATACTCAAGTTTGGGTCTAATGTAACTAGCAAACAATGACTTCATTATGTTTGATTTCCTAGACTTTATAAATCTTTTTATACAACCTATAGTTCTATAACTATCATTAGCCAATTGGTTGATATGATTAGAAAAACTCATAGCTGAATCTACCCATATACCCAGGTCCTTAAATGAGTCTACAGTTTCAATCACTGTGTGCTCTATTAAATATTCACCTTTCAGTTTATGTCTCCCAAATCTCATATGCTTAGTTTTTGATGTATTTATCAACATATTATTCTCCTGTGCCCAAATGGTCAATTTAGTCAAATTATTTTGCAGACATGCCTTATCTGTAACACTTGTAATCAGTTTACCCAATTTCAGGTCATCAGCATATAGACTGTAGAACACCTCAGATGAAAACGTAAGGACTGAAAGATACAATCTAAACAAGTAAGGACCTAGTACAGAGCCCTGTGGGACACCTTGACTGTAGGATTTCACCTGTCCAGTTGGTGTGTGATACTTGCCATGTCCTATTTGTAAGCCATGCAGCTATCCATCTTATCAACAGTACATTAATACCTAGTTGTACTAATTTATTGATCAGTGTTTTGTGCATGACCCTGTCAAATGCTGAAGTTACATCTATATAAATCACATCACAGCACAATTTTTCATTCATAGCTGTTATTATATTGTTATAGAACATCATGTTACAGGTGGTAATAGATCTATTTTCATTATATGCGTGCTGATATATGGTTTCAAGTCCCAACCTAACCAGTTCTGACAATAACTTATCCAGTATTACCTTCTCCATTAGATTTTTCCACAACATGAAAGTAGACTTAAGAGTCTATATGATTTTGGGTTTGTCCTACTCCCCTTTCTCTTAAAGACAGGTTTAATAAGTGCATGTCTCCAATCTTGAGGAATCTCCCCATATTTATATGACCTAGTGAATAATAGATGTAATGGCAGTGTAAGTTCTTGCTTAAGTGTTCTCAAATCATTGTTACTTATTCCATCTCCTCCCTGCGCTTTGTTTGGATCCAGTTTGCACAGTTCTTTTTCAATATAATCTAATTTGATTCCAGTATCTGGGGTTACCTGGATGTCACTAGGACAACTTACCATCCCTTTTGTGAAGCCAAACTGTTTTGCATAAGATTTTGTAAATATATTTATAATCTGTTGTGTCTGAGAATAAATTTTAGAATCTGCACACACTTTATCAGTTTGTGTATCTTTACTCTTTCCACATCTTATGTATCTATAAAAAGGTTTCCTATTATGCTCAATATTTTTATATAAATTTTCTTCAAATTTTTCTTGATCTTGTCTAACACTACGGTTAATCTGTTTGTCCAGCTCATTTATTTCAGTTTTCAAAGTTGCAGTTCGACCTCTCTTCCATTTCTTATATTTTTTGTCTCTTACCTTAATCAGGTATCTTGTTCTTAGGGAAATATACCCCCTTGATGTTACATGCCTAGATCATGATGTTAAATATTTTATTTGACTTTTTGCACTCAAACAATTTCTCTTTCAAAACTTTTCACATTCCATCTGCAGTTTTTCCACTGAACACCTCACTCCAGTTAGTTTTATATAGCAACTTTTTTGCTTCCCTATAATCTGTAATTAACCTTCTGTGCATTGGCTTAGATTTCAGTTTGGCAGAATTATCTAGCAACAAATTAACATTTATGACCCCATGATCACTGCACATCAATGGTGGTAAAACTTGACTTGAAGTTACAGTAATTTCTTTAGGAACACAAACAATATGTAGTATATTCTGTCCCTTGGTAGTTTTTTTTACAATTTGAAGCATTTGTTGTTCCTGAATATACTCTGTGAATAATTTCTTTACTAACATTGTTGAATCAATATTATTCCAGTATGAATTTGCACAGAGATGCCTTCTCACGTCCCATGTGCTGTTATATTATACTCATTTGAAGTTGCTGCTTCACAATAAAAAAAAAAAAAAGAGTTGGTTTCCTGATAGGATGAATTTACATAGAAATGCCTCCTGCTACAACAAAATAGTGAAATTTGCCACTAAGCTCCCTCATAGGACCCGCCATTGTCGTAGCTTAAAGCAGCTAAACTGTTTTGAATTGCACAACTACATAACATATTCACAACTAACTACAGCATACAAACTCATTCATCTTCCAGAAAAATGTCTGCACTACAAAACTTATTACTGATCTACTGTCCAGCAAGGGACGTCCTTTCTAGTAAAACATTCTTATTACTTACAAATAAGTCAAATAATATTGCAGGAGACTCACTCTGCTTCTAATACGTTGCTAAACTCTGGAATAGTATCCTCATACAAATAAAATACTCCAACAAACTTAAAAGTTTTAAACCATTGCTTAAACAACATCTTAACCAGTCCTGGTCCTGCACATGCTCATCACAAGGTTAAGACTTTCTGTTTACCATACGATACTCTCCAGATAATCTACATAAACAGAATGCTCTCAACCTCTCACTGAAATGACAAAACAATTTGTATACATAACTGCTGCCTGTACAATCCACTAAGTTTCTCTTTAGTAACTTCTTCCTCTGTAAAATCTTGGAATGCATAAATGTAACTACTGTTTGTCTATAAATGCAAATAGAAATGTAACTACTCTGTGTTTAACTGAAACTTAGTATAATGCAATGTAGCAAATGAAGCTTTTCTCCCTGGGCCTCCAGTGAAAATGGGTATTACCCAGTCTGACATTCCCAGTAAACAAAGACAAGCTAAATAAATAAATACATTTGCTGAGTTATATTTGTTGTATTCTACATTGAGAGCTTTTATATTAAAAAGGGATATTGCAATAAAATGAATAATTATCTTCCCTGTGAATACCTCTCAATCTCTTAGCACAAGAAATCTAGTTAAAGCTTAAATAATGATGAGCCAAAAGTAGGGATAGATTTTAAATACTGCTCTTATAAACTTCAAAAGTTAATAGAATGACAAATTTTTATTAGCATGCATTTTCCGAAGGAAATAAAGTCTGAAACTGACATGCATGGCATCATTTAGGGATTTCAATTCTCAATGATTTGCCATAAAACCACAAATTGTATCAGGAGACCACACCAAAAAATATAAGGGCAAAATCTGGAGAATCTGAAAAAAATCTGTAAGTTGAGAAGTATGCATGCTTTAAAAAAAAAAAATAATGTTCTCTGAAGCAATCTCATTATGTAGGAGTCTGATTCTGAACCCCCTACACACGCGTGCATGCCCACGTGTACTCACACATGCTTGCATAAATGCACTAGCACACAGTCATATACATGTAATCACACATTTGCACTCATGTATATACACATATACTCATGTATAGTAATATACACGTACTCATACACTTGCATATACACATGAACTCTCTCACACCTGCATATATGCATGCATTTGCATCTAGTCACATACACACACTTACAAACAGTGGCATACATGCACTCACAGACACTCTCAGACAACCAGACACACACACACACACACACACACACACACACACACACACACACACACACACACACACACACACACACACACACAAACAAACACCCGAACACACACACTTTCTCTTTTTCTGATGTCCCTTTTGCCTGGCACATTTTGCTTTAATTTAAAAAAAAATCTGAGCCAGGAGCTGGCGGCACAGTTCATGAGTTGGTTCCGCTATCCTTGATTGAGACTTCTCCATCAGTGTTTTCAAACTTTGGAAGTCTGTATCTCCGTCACTTTAGTTTACCTTGTATTGCAAACCGAACATTATTTTTACAGCAGAGTCCAGTAGTGGCTGCACTGTGGTCACATGACGAGGCTGTGGAACTTCCAGGAAGAGGCCAGGCTATTTTCTCTTTCTCTTTCAATACACTCCAATCAGTTTCCCTCTCAACAGCAAGTCTAAAAATGTGCTGCCAATGTATCACTTTGGCTGCTGTGGTACATTTTTCTAGTTTCAAGATTTGCTAAGTTTTTTTTTTTTCTTTTTTTTTAAATTTTGTGCCATGCTTTTACTGCCAATAAGTCAAGGCAGCAAAAGGGGGAGGCATGCGCCCCTGCGCCAAAGCCTAAATCTGTCTTTGTACATTTCCTGGGGTTACTTTAGACAGCACTGTTACAAATTAATTTGTGCAATGTCTGCCACTCTTTATTTGTTCAGCTGAGTTCAAGGATGATATTTCCCAGAGTACAACTTGTGAAGTGTGCTAACCTGTTTTTCCCAGTGTTTTTATTTTGTGATATCTGCTATTGTCCTGCTCTGTTTACCTTGAAATACTACTCTGAACTTATTAGTTAGTACATTGAGACATGATGTTGCTGCACTAGAAGGTGGGAGTGGGATTTGATAACTAGTTAGCTTTTGCATGCTATTGCCTGCATATTGTTTTTTCTCCTCTAAGACCTGTGACTGGCTTAATATATATTACTACTGTACTCTTTGATAGAGTGTTTTTAAGGTTTTGTTTTGCTCTGTATTTTAAATCTTCTCCTTCTCCCCTCTCTTTCCCAGCTATATTACCTCCTGACCACTACTAAGTCTGAGATCATTTAACTTATCAAAAACCACTGTCTCCTATACCACTAAAAGGACCTACGCCAACCCTCTTTTGGGAACTCTCTCCTGGAAAGTTGAAGAAAGTATGTCCTACAATTCCTGTAACTTGTAAATAACTGTTCTTAGCCTTGAACTGTAAAACCCGAAGCCAGGTCAGCCAGCAGCCTCACATTACTTTGTCCACCCAATCGACCAAAGGTCTCCATTAGTATCCCCAGCATCCTTGCCTCCTACTCTTTGAAGTAAGCCCTTCAAGCAACCACAGTTCCAGTACCTGCTGTTGCCTCTAGGTGGCGCCCTTCTCTTATAGTTTCCCTTCTGGAAGTAATTCCTCCCCAGAAAAGCCTCTTTATCCTACCCTCTGGTAGTCCCTCTATACCCTTCCACCTTTATCTACTTTCCCTGCTACCACTTACATTTACTCACTCCCAACTTTTGCCTTCTAACCTTCACTTATCCCTTGACTAACTCACCTGTATGATCTGCTCTTCTCTGATTGCCTCCTCCTGAAACTGTTTGTTTCTGCCCCGCTTCGCTCCCCTCCCTACCCCCTTATCCCACCCACCCCACGCACCCTCAGCCTTATACCTCACTTACCACTCCCCCTTAATAATCCCACCTATCCATAACACCGACCTTAATTGCACATCCCCTCCCATTAAGTACTATCATTCCACTTGCTTATTACCCCCCCTTCCTCCTATTTCTAAGCTAATACTGTTGCTCTTCCCATTAACTCCTTCTAACTTATACTCTAATCTTAACCCTACCTTCACTCTAACACTTCCTTTTCTCCACTACTCACCATGTCTTTTAAAACCAACAAAACATCTTCCTTGGCCCCTAGAATAAAACAGAAACCTGCCAAATTATTTCCCATGTTCATTTTTTCCTGGCACTCACACTACCCTATCTCCTAACCTCCTATGAATTAAATTATAATTACGACCTCAATACCTCTTCCAAACAAACTGCCTCTAATTTAACTTCCCCAAAGTTCACACACTCAAACATTACCTCTACCTCTTCCTACCTCTTAGCCAAATATCACAGACTATCCCATATTAAATCTAATAATCTCATGCTAAAAAAACTAAAATATTTAATGATGTTTACCTGTAAGCTACACTTAAACTACAACCCATCTACCCTGGAAGATGGCGATATACATCCTAACCCAGGACCCTCTACTATTGCCTCTGAAGATACACCTATTATCTCAAATTCTTCCCTGCATTTACCAACCTTAAATGCTCACTCCTTACTCATAGGACACCTTAATATCAGAAGTGTTAACAACAAAATCACCCATCTCCACTCGCTTCTTGATTATTACTCTTTCGACATCCTATGTTTAACTGAAACCTGGTTAAAACCCCTCACCAAAAATACAGAAATCATCCCACCAGGCTATAACATTATAAGACAAGACCGCAATACCCACAAAGGAGGGGGAGTTGCACTCATATTTAAGACTGATCTTACTCTATCCTTAGCTCCTTATGCACCCCCAGATAACACCAAAACTGAACTCCTTATATCTAAGTTACAGCTGAACCCAAATAAAGCCATATATATTATCGGTACTTATCTACCTCCTGGAAATAACTCCACAAATATAGAAAATCTCCTTAGCTGGGCATCATCCAGCCTCCCACAAGAAACTGTAATACTTGGAGATTTCAACCTCGACTGGTCATCAGTTAATACTAATAACCCAGTCTCTCATATCAATCTCCATGGCTTTACACAGACTATAAATTCCTCCACTAGAATTAATAAACCTAACAATAAAGAAAGTATACTAGATTGGATTCTTGTTAATAAACCACAGCTACAATACCAAACCGGCACTTTGCCAGATGACATTAGCGACCACTACTTAACCTATATCATAAGAAAGAAGAATATTGCTACAAATGTCCCTTCCATCCGAACCTCTCGTAGTACTAAAAAGTTTAACCCCATACTATTTAACAATGAACTAAATGCCTGTAACTGGATACCTCTACAAATTCTTCCTCTAGAAGAAGCAGTTCAATATTTTAACACCACATTCCTGTCCATCCTAGATAATCATGCACCAAAAAGAACTATCAGAGTCAAAACTAAATCTGCCCCCTGGTTATCTAAGGAAACAAGGCAAAAAATGTTACTTAGAAACAAATCCTGGATAAAATGGAGAACTAGTAAATCTCCCTCTGACCAACAGACCTTCAGACACTTAAGAAATAGTACTAAAAAAGCTATTATCTCAGACAAAAAAAACTACTATAGTAACCTCCAACAAGTTAATCATAACAATCCCCAAAGATTCTGGACAACCTTGAATAGACTTCTTCACCCCGGACAAACTACCACCCCTCTCCCTCTGGATCCGAAAAAATTCTTCCCATGAAACTGCCAATGCTTTCAATTCCTTCTTCACTAATACTATCAATTCTCTGGCCTCTCAGCTTTCCTCTGACAATTCTAGCATCCCAGCTCAAGCAGATTCTATTAAACCTACTTTCACTTTACAACCTATCTCTACCACCTTCATCCAAAAATGCATCCAAAAACTTAAACCTTGTACCCCATCAGCTGATCAACTTCCATCTGAATACCTCCAAAAAGCAGCTAAGGTTATTGCCTATCCCATATCCATCCTTATCAATAGAACTATTAATGAAGGTTCCATACCTGACATCTGGAAGATCTCACACATTATACCCCTACACAAAGGAGGTAACTCCAAAGAATACTCTAATTACAGGCCTATAGCACTCTTATCTCCCCTAGCAAAAATCATGGAAAAATGTGTTCACTACCAACTTATGAACTACTTAACTAAAAATAACATTCTAACACCCTGTCAACACGGCTTCAGGCCATTCCACAGTACCACCACTGCTCTTCTTTCCTTTACTGACTTTATAAACGCCAACCGTAATAATAACATTCTTTCCTCTGCACTCTTTATTGACCTGTCCAAAGCCTTTGACATGGTCAACCACGGGCTTCTCATAAAAATCCTAGAATCTCTTGCTTTAGAACCAAATGCTATCCTTTGGTTTACCTCCTATCTCACTAACAGGAAACAGGCAGTACTCTGGGAAAACAAACTCTCTCTCTCCTTCCTATTTCTCTCGGTGTCCCACAAGGCTCTATTCTTGGGCCTCTCCTTTTCTCCCTTTTTATAAATGACCTTCAAGCAGCTATTCCACAAGCTACATGCATACAATATGCTGATGACTCCACTCTTATTTGCTCTGCTAAAAACATTCCAGAACTTCAAACTATTACACAAAATGTATTCCACACAGTAGAAGCATGGTTCCTAAAATGCTGCCTACTCTTAAATGCGAATAAAACAAAACTCCTCCTCTTTAAACCTACTGCTAAGTCCCCCACTTTAGATTTCTCCATCTCATCTATTAATGGCACCCTCATATCAGCTGACTCCACTACCAAACTGTTAGGAGTCATGATCGACAACAACCTTACCTATGATTATCACATCAATAATACCATCAAAACCGTAAACAGAAAACTGGGCTCCCTCTACAGAATTAGAACATTCCTAACCCCGGCAGCCAAAGCTACTCTTGCCTACTCCCACCTTATTTCAACTCTACTCTATGCCTCACCAATGTACACTAATCTGAAGAAAAACAATCTCTCAAAATTGGCAAACACTTATAACAGTATTGCTAGATTTGTAACTGGCAATCAATTTAGAACTCACCACTGCCTGAACCTTCAGCAACTTCAATGGCTAGAATTAGAAAATATGCTACTTCTCTCCCAACTTTCCTTTGTCCAAAGAGCTCTCTATCTACCTAATAACACTCCTGCACTTTCCAAACTTCTAACCCCTTACTCTAACCTGAACTCACTTCGTTCCTCCACCAAACTTCTTGTAACTTTAACTAAATCAAACAACCTTGCTGGTGACTCCCTTTTCTCTAACGCCCTTGGTAAACACTGGAATCAACTTCCTACTGAACTTACTTCTATTCCAAATCCTATTCTGTTCAAACAAAAACTCAAAACTTACCTTAAAAATCAATGGTTATGTCCCTGTTGTTACCCGACTAAATCTCCTATGTTCCCTCTACTCCTCCACCTTCCTCTCCTTCTTCCTTCTTTTCTTCTACTAGCCTTATTATCTTCACTCTATAAGATCTAGCTCTTTTAGTTTTCCCTCTCCATCTTTAGATGCCTTTCTTTGTCTGAAAGTATTTTTGTCTTTTTACGACTCTACTCTCTCTATTTTTCTGTATATTTTTCCTCTTTCTCTTCTACTCTCCCTTATATAATCTTCCTATAAAACAATGTGAAATAAGTTTAATTGTTATTTCGTGAGTGAGAATGGTGAATCATAGTATTGTCATGTCAATAGTAATGCCTGTGATGTCTTCCTGAATATTTGCTTATTTCCACCTCCTTCTCCATTAATATTTAAATGTGTTATATTATGAAATTGTCATTTTTCTCTATGTGGAGCTTTTCTCCCCGGGCCTCTACTGAAAATGGAAATATATCCAGTTAGACTAGCCCGGTTAACAAATGTAAAATAAAATAAAAAATAAAATAAAATTGTTAGAATATAGGTGTATAAGTCTATCAAAACAATCTCTGTTGCTATTTAAACCTGATGAGCTTTGTGAAAAACAATGATATGACAGCCTGACAAGTCACCTGAAAACTGTCAGTTTAAAACTGCTTTATCAAGTAAAAATAAACAGAATGTCTACTTCAAACTTGACTATGAGCAAGTGACGTGAGTACAGATTACAATGATGTATATGCGGTGAGGATATAACTTCCCAAAAACAACTTTCTTAACAGTTATAAAAGATATATACAGCATAATCCAAATTTGACATAAACATCTGCCATTTTCTTTAAAAATGGACTGAAAGTATCATGAGAACTGTTTATTTACAGCACCTGCCATTCTTAGTTTATACTATCTTAAACTGAATTAAAACTACACAAAATATATTGTTTGAGGTGTGTGTCAGAGTGGTGGTGGTCACATTCACGTTCCTCTGCACAATGCACACAGTCACAAACACACACATACACATGCACATACTCCACATGCCCTATATCTGTTCCTGTGTTGTCGGAATGTCGTCAATGATTATGGGTTTATGAAAGAACATGGCACAAACATTGCTCTGATACATTCTTATCAATTAATCAGTCCATAGAGCCTTACAGCAAACATCTTCCTACATCTTTCCAAGGCCTTCAGCCTGCTAGGTTATTTACATCTCATCAATGAAGTCACCCATTATGACTATAACTCCATCTCATAAAATGGTTGCATGAATGTTTGAAAAGTAGTTTCTTTAAAATTGTTTTTTCTCATGTCAGGGTACCAATTTACTCAATGTTAACTGCTATGGCCAAAACTTTAGTCATTGGTCCACTGCTATTTGTTATCTAAATTAACTCTATAATCCCTGCACAGAAAATTGAAACATCATGCTTTATACAGATGACACTGATATCTGTGGATCTGGGAGTTCTCCTTTGACCATCTGTAAAAAACTTTAACATGCAATGCCTATGAACATAAAGGCCTCCAAATACACCTAAGTATAAACCAATGCTGTATTTTGCACTCAGAAATCCCTTAACGTATATATTTATTTATTATTTTACATTTGTTTACCAGGAAGGTCCAACTGGATATATGTCCATTTTCATTGGAGGGCTGGGGAGAAATGTTCCAAGTTAGCAGATTACATTACATTAGAAACAATAGAAACATTTAGAAATAAGTAAAATATGCAGTCTTCAGTAAGGTTAGAAACATTTATAGAAAATTCTTGACACAATTACATAAAGCATCTTAAGTTTCACACTGATACACGCAGATAAGGGCTTAGTCCCTTAAAAAGTTCAGACACATTTTAGAATCAATGAGCGAATTAGATTAGACAAAGTTTCCAAGACCAGCGGGTGGTAGTTAGTCAGGGTTTGAACAGGGACATTGCCAGTGCATTTGGAAGTGTAGTTTGAAGCTTTTTTTGAACTGGGTTAAGGAAGGTTGGAGAGTAAGTTCAGCAGGTAGTGAGTTCCAAGTTTTGTCTACAGAGTTGGCAAATAGAGAGTCCCCAGCCACATTTATGCTTTTGGTTGTTTGAACCAGCAGTTTGTCAGCAGAGCGCAGTGACCTCAGGTTGCTGTATGAATTAATGATCTTGTTTAGTGCTGGTGTCTTTTCGGGGTGGTTTAGAACTTTGTGGGCTATTATAAGTTGGTTGTATTGGAGAAGACTAGACCATTCAAGCCATCCTAGTTGAGTTAGGTTGATACAATGATGGGTCCTAGAGGTAGTACCTGTAGCAAATCTAGCAATATGGTTGTAACAGCTAGCAAGTTTGGTAAGAGTGGTTTTATTCAAGTTAGTGAAAAAAGGGGGAGGCATAGAGGAGGGTAGATAGTAAGTGGAAGTGAGCGATAGTTGTCCTTGCAAATGGAGTGAGGAAAGGTTTGATCCTATAGAGGGAACCCAATTTTTTGTTGACAGATTTGATGGTTTGATTGGCATGGGTATCATATTTTAGGGTATTGTCGATAGTGACCCCTACGAGTTTTGTGTGAGTATCTGGGGATATAATTATGCCATTGTTGGAACGTAAGGTAAAAAATGGTGAAAAGGATTTACATTTGGGGGAAAAGTTTAGCAGCTTAGTTTTGTTGGGGTTTAAAAGATGCTGATGGTTTGTGAACCATTTTTCTACATCACTGAAAGTATTCTGGGTTAGGGTCATAAGCTCAGTTGAGGAGGAGGCTGTGCAGATTATAGTAGAGTCATCCACGTATTGGATGCAGGTGGCCTTGGGAGTGATGGTGGTTAGGTCATTGATAAAGACTGAGAAGAGTAGTGGTCCTAGTATGGAACCTTGGGGGACTCCTAGTGTAATGGGTAGATGAGTGGATAGGGTATTCTGCCATAAAACTGCTTGTTGTCTTTCAGACAGATAAGATTGGAATCATTCAATTGCACAGTTGTTTAGTGACAGTTTCTTCAGGGTATGTATAAGTAGTTGGTGACTGACCATATCAAAGGCCTTAGAAATAGAGCTGAGGTAAGTTTGTTATTGTTTCGGTTGATGTTGATTAGAGTTAGAAAAGGATAGGAGGGCTGATGTGGTGCTGTGGTGTGGCCTAAAACCATGCTGAGAGTTGGCCAGTAGTTTATTCTGGGTGAGATAGTGTATTAATTGGTTATGGACACATTTTTCCATTATTTTGGCCAGTGGCGATAGTATGGCTATTGGTCTGTAGTTTGAGAGGTCTAATGAGTTCCCTCCCTTATGGAGGGGAATAATGTGGGAAAACTTCCAGAGAGAGGGGATAGTGGCTTCAGACAAGGTGCAGTTTATTATAATAGAAATAGGGTATGCAATGACATCTGCCCCTTTCTGTAGATATTCTGGTGGGAGGAGATCAGCTGCTAGGGTAGTGGGTTTTAGTTCGCTAATTAGAGATCTGATGGTTGATGTAGATACAGGCTGGAAGTTAAAAGGGAGTGTGGTTGTGGTAGAGGGGGAATCCTGAATGGAGCTGGGGGAGATAGTTGTCTAGCTAGTGATTGGATGGTCTTAGTAAAGAAACTGTTAAAGATGTTAACAGTTTCCTCTGGAGTTTTTAGGTTACAAGCTGATGGGGTGGGAGTGGTGGTTTGGCTGGGGTGGAGCAATTTGTTTATACCTGCCCAAAACTTATACCTGCCCAAAACTTTTGAGGTTTGTTCTGATGTTTTTGTTGAAGGTGTTGATAGATATTTTTTTTTGTCTAACAGTATGACTTTCTTAGTATCATTCCTTAGTTGCCGGAATTTAATATGGTCAAGTGGGTCTTTTGAGGTGCGCCATATGTCCCATGCTTTGTTTCTTGCTATGACTTTGGTTTTGGTTACTTTAGAGAGCCAGGGGGCAGTCTTAGTTTTGGCTCTAAGGGTGCAGGTAGGAGCATGGGAATCTAGAATGGTGAGGAATTTAGAATTAAAATAGGCTACAGCATCATCCAGTGGGAGATCGTTTAGGATGGCCTAATTGAATGCTTTGAGTTCATTCTGAAAATAAGTGGAATTAAAGTTCTTGTTGTTTCTAATAGATTTATAGAGAACTTGGTGGTGGTTATCTACTTTATGCTTAATGATGTAAGTGAGTAGGTGGTCACTTATATCATCTGGGAGGGCACCATTGTTGTACAGGTCTGGGTGATTGTTGATAAGAATCCAGTCCAGGATGCTACCTTTGTTGTAGGGTTTATTTGGTTTATTTATTCTGGTTGGTGAGGATATGAGTTGGGTATAGCCCTGAAGGTTTACATGGGTTGTGGGAGAATCAGAGGAACAATTGTTCCAGTCAATATTAACGTCTCCTAACACCATAGTTTCATGGGGGTATGTGTTTTTTTGAATTTTCTGTTGCACTGAAGAAGGCTTGATTCTTAGCCGAAACCGGTTTGCATGATGAGTTGCCACAATAAAGCCTACTTATTTTACCTTCCTTTGTGCTGGATTGCTTTTGGATGTACAAAGGTATGTGTTTAGATAGCCATTGGAGGAAGTCTTGTAGGGTATTTGCATTGTTGCCTGGGGGGGTGTAAATGCAGGCGATGAATATAGATTTAATTAAGTTTTAATTAAGTTAAAGTTTGCTAATGAGAACTTCTGCATTATTGAATGGGGGGGGGGTTGTTGTGGGGCTAATGTGACAACTAGTGTGTTTTTAAACAGTACAGCTAGTCCTCCACCTTTCCTAGACTGACGGTCTAGTCTGAGTATGTTGTACCCTGGTGGAATAACCTCATTGTCTTTAGTTCCTGGTTTTATCCAGGTTTCTGTAAGACATAGCACATCAAGTGACTAGGCTGCTAAGAGGGCATGAAGATTATGGACCTTGTTGTTAATACTCCTGATATTTAGGTGATAGGTCAGGAGAGAGTTAAGGGACCTTGTAGTTGGCCAAATGTTAGAAGTGGTAGTGGGCTTGGAGCTAGAGGTTGTGGAAGGGGTAGGATCAGGGTTAGGGTGGATGTCTCCATCCCTTGTCAGACTATGTTGTACAGTAATTATTTGTTTCAGGGCTTTACTAATTATTTTATGATAATATCTAGTTTTGGGGGAGATGGGCCATGGTCTGGTTAGTTGGTGGTTGTTAAAAGTGGAAGAGTCAGGTTTATAGCAAGCTATGAGTTGTTCTGATTTAGTTAAGGTTGGAGCAATGTTGGTTTGGGATAAGGGGTGGTGATAGCCAAGGTAGGGCTGATTTTCATAGATGGTGAGGAGATATGGCCTGAGCATTATTGGAATGAGGAACATTATTGGTCTCATTTTTGATAGTTAATGTAGCACTTGGCTAAGGTATGTGGGTTGGGACTACAGAGGGATTAGTGGCAGGAAGGGGTGGTATATGGAAGTGTGGGCTATCTGTGATAGGTTGTGGAAGGGGTGTGTGGTTTATTGAGCTTTAAATTTAGCACCAGTGAGGGTGGGTGGAATTTGGGGGCAGGGTGGGGCACGGAGCGAGCCTGAGCATAGCAAGGGTGAGCAGAGTGGGGCTAAACCAGACCACAGGATTCCTAAGGTCTGTGAGTATGTGGGCTTGAAGTAAAAGTATATAATTTTACAGTACATTAGTGACTTAGTTATTTGGTTTTTATTTCTAGACTAGACCACTCGGTAATGTGCTTGCCCAGAGCAGATTTTCCTAATACAAACTGTAGAGCATTAGACAGTAAATGTGTAATAGTAAGCAACACTGAAACTTAAGAAAGCCACCCACAAGCAAAAAATGCTGAAATGGAGCTAGCCATTAAACAGCTACGACTATTTTAAACTATCCCAGACACTTCCCAAAGCTATATGGTTAGCTAAGTACCTGACAGATGCCAACAGTAACCCCCTGAAAACAGTTAAAGCTTTAAAATATCTTGACATTTAGCTATACCCTTTGTTTTCCTTTTCCACACATACATACATCTTGAACAACAAAGTTATATCTCTACTCTACAGATGTCACTCATTCTCCAGGCTTCCAAACAGTTGGGGCAGCTATTGGCAAAGCAATGCTTCTTACAGTACTTGGACACTACTCTGATAGTACTTGGGTAGTACTCTGACAATTTTTGCATACTTCGTTGCCATCATCATCTCCACTTCTGCCAAAAAAAAAAATGTCTGAAACTATAAGCAATGCAGAACGAAACCTGCTATTTCATTGTTGGGGCACCTATAAAGCTATGCCACTGCCCTGTAATGAAATAGCCACACAGATGTTCCATTCTCCCAGAATCACTTTGCCCCATAGTGCACTCATTCTACAAAGTCTTCCATTGTATTTGTATTCTTTGTTGTACAACTTATATATGTCTCCTTTGAAGTATAGATAAAACCAGGGATATTGGCTAATCCTGGATCTTTCAGGAATTAGTCTAGGGCAAACTTCCAACTATTAAGTGACACGAAGGCAACATTTCAAACCACCCCCAAACCCTAAAAAAACATCACTGTTAATATATAATCACTCACAGAACCCCTGTATAATCATATTGACAGCTGCACAGAGACAGCTGTACCTATCCAGATTAAACCACAGGCTAAACTCAAAAGACATGCTGCCCTGGTGGAATCCCATACTCAACAGGTTGTATAACAAATGGAAGAAATTGCAAAACGTAGGAGGTACAAGGTAAAAAAAATCCCTTATCAACCAAAAACATTGAACTCAGGGGGGCTAATAAAGTCCACCAAAGCCAAATTTCAGTAAAATTAGCCTCCCAGAGACAGTCACAAAGCTTTTTCCAGCTCTGTCTGCAACCTCAAAGTCAGTACATAGCAATGTATCAAATTAATTGTAAATGGTGCACCTATACAGATCCAGAAGATATAGCAAACCTTATTGGCCCCCCATCCCAACCCCTTGCCAGATGCCTTTCAGGAAATACTCACATCCATAACTCTCCCAGCTATCATTAGAGAGCAGGTGCTCAAGGTGTTCTCCTAGGCCAAAAACACTGCATCAATAGGCCCTGATAATATCTCAGGATACCTCCTTAATATCTTGAAGCATGAACTATCAGGACCCCTAGAAACACTTTTTAACCATAGCCCACAAACAGAGTTTGTTCCAAATAAATGGACCACTGTTATCCCCGTGCACAGGGGAGGACCATCCATGGACCCAGGGATTATCAACCTATAAGCCTGACTACCTTGATATGCAAAACTATGGAGAAAATAATCATCTCACAAGGTCGGGAGACTTAAACCTTGACACGGTTATAAATAGAATGTGCTGGAGTGACAGATTCATCACCCAGAGACTCCCTATGCTGTGGAACAAAATCCCAGTACATGTGAGGCAGAGCACCTCTCTGGCCTTGTTCAAGAGGAATCTTGACCAATGGATGGGAGATTGCAGATATACCCCAGGGATTACTTCAGTGTCACTGCTTGACAGAGGCACAGCAAAATGATAGGCATAGTTTTTATTCAAACTAAAGGGGTGACGAAAGCCACATAACTATGGGCTAGGCTTATAAATGCCCTTGGGCAGATAGCCTAGTATGAACCTATGAACCTATGAACCTATGAATATCTTAAATTATGACATAGATAACCTACAAACATCTGGATCAGATTAGTTCAGGTTTGCCAAGGGCAGGTCTTGCATAATCAACCGGGTGGACTTCTTTAAGTAGGTCACCAAAAAAATGAATGAAGGCAAAATAGTGCATACTACCTACTTCAACCTGACCAAGGTATTTGACATTACACGGCACTTGGGCATTGTAGAAAAGCTCACTAAATTAGGTATAACCTCTGCATCACCAGCTGGGTAGCCATCTGGCTTACAGACAAGACCCAGGAAGTTAAAATAGCAAAGTCTTCTTCCTCAAAAAGATCAGTTACTAGTAGTGTGCCTCAGGGCTC
This sequence comes from Protopterus annectens, assembly GCF_019279795.1. Taxonomy (NCBI): domain Eukaryota; kingdom Metazoa; phylum Chordata; order Ceratodontiformes; family Protopteridae; genus Protopterus; species Protopterus annectens. The sequence continues at coordinate 279,119,449 of NC_056747.1, forward strand.
AGTGCCTGGACTGCTCCCGATTGGCATCTACTTTTCTGAGCTCAAGGATAATGCCAGTAGTCTCTGGATGACCAAGTTTGCAGATGATTTCAAAGTGAGTGCAGTACATGCCCGCACAAAAAAAATACTTGGTGTGGAAAACAAGTCCAATGCATACTACCTCAAGGTCTTGTTCAGTCTTCTATACATACTGTACCTCTCAGCCTCTTAGTGCAACAAATCTGGACAAAGCCTGACAGAATGTGGGGACTAGAATAATGGGGTTTGTGTTAACATGCATTTTCTGATGGATCTGAAGTCAAATTCAAATGCATGCAATTATTTTGGACTTCAGTCTTCAGATTATCCCAGTGATTTGGCAGAAAACCAGAAATTTGAGGAACAGGCCAAAAATATGAGGCAAAAATTTGGACAGCCTGCGAAAATCTGGACATTTGAGAGGTATACCCCTATAGGATGCTGAGAGGCAAACTATGCCTGACCTACAAAGCATCCTCTGATCCAGTCCTAATGGACCTGTTGCATATTCATAAAACAAACAACATCAGGAACACCCAATCCAGGGACCTAAAACTTGCTTGCAACATAAATAAGACATGTTGTAGAGACAGGTATGTCTCTCAGAGGCCCTGCCTTCTCTGGAACAGGCTTTCCAACCATGTGAAGCAGAGTTCATCTCTGCACGTATTCAAGCAAAACTTGGATCAGTGGATGAGGAACCTTAAATATCCCATTGGTCTGGCACTATGTCTCTATTGTAGAGAGGAAGCTTGTAAATGCTCATCGACCCATGCCCAAGTATATATACCCCACAAAACCCTTGTGAACCAATACCTAGCAAATTTTACCAGGAAGCATAGCTATGCTTAGAAAGGTTCTTTGGGTCGATAACTTATAATTCTACTATGATACTATGATACTATGATGAATGGCAAGAACAATTTGATACACAGGATGTAGGTTTGATTTATACCTGCAAAGTCTGACTCCCTTTCACAAGTGACTGGGGTTTATATCATAAGCTCGAAAGCTGATAACTCTGAAGCACAAAACTCCGAACGTCAAACCTTGAAGTTCAAAAACGTTGAACCGTAGAACGAAGATCGCCATAGAGTGTGGGAAGGAAAGATTTCTCTTTACTGCACTGTACTGCAATCTCAGAGTTGGTATATTTAAGTAGCGGGGGTGTGGGGGCGCAGGGGGGCTTGCCCCCCTGCATAGAGCATTTTGTTTTTTGTTTTCAGTAATTAGGGTTTTTTTTGGTGGATTCAATGTCAGCTTTCGAGGTTTGAAGTTCGCAGTTTTGAGCTTTGGAGTTATCAGCTTTCGATTATGTGATATAGACCCAGTGACTGTGTGGGGTGACAATTGTAAGAATGAGTTACCTGTGTTCAGCTATGTTCGGGTCAGTTATGGAGTTTTCGTTTTTGAGAAAATTGGATTGTGGTAAACGTTACAGGATGAAAGCAGAGACTGATAACAGTTAAGGTGAAGATGTCTCCTGGGCTCTGTAAACTTTGTAGGGCTATTAAACAGGGACATATAAGATTACTCTGTTATTAGCGTATGCAGTCACAGGATAAGAAGGGGATTACAGAAATCTCTAGAATCTTCTAGAATGAAGAAAGACAGATTTGCATCATGAGTAAGGAACATAATTAAGGTTTATGAATCACAGATAATGGAATAGCTAATAAATAGTAAGGTCTACAAATACATTAAATTATGTAGCAAATTATTAGCATAGCGTTACATTTTCAATCAGTTTTTAATTAAGTTACGGTAAGTTGAATGCTCCAGAATATACTGGCAGCTGCATATTTAGTATATAAATAGTCTCTTGGTGGGTTGAAGTGAGATGTTTTATTTGTCTTAGATGAGAAGTAGCATGAGTTATATAACATCATGAAGTGACTGATTTGGGTAACTTGGTACCCACATTTAGATTTTTTTTTAGTCCATAGCTATGGCTAAGTTCAGCAAAGCTCAGTACTAAATTTATCTACATATAACAGACTTTGCCTAAGTGTTTGTTCACTGTTAGAAGAGCCTGAGAAGCTAGTTTCAATTATGAAGGGCAACATGACCCAGTGGATTTTAGTAGTAGACAATAACAAGCAGATGGATAATTATTGAATGTCAGTGTTTACAGTTTGAGTGGCATGAAAAATATATTGAAAATATAATGTTATGTAAGTCAGTTTTGTAAATAATTCTGATTAGGAAGCACAAGCACTTAGTCATGTTTGAATTGCTATGTTTGACATGCCATTAGACTGGAATGCATTAGTGTTTATATTTGGTAAACTCATCTTATTTCGTTTTTATAAAATGAAAATGGAAATGTTTATATATAAATATATCTTTATTACACACACAGCCAAATATATATATATATATATATATATATATATATATATATATATATATATATTTATATGTATATAGCGAGAGAGAGAATGCAATCCTATAGATGCCTTGACTAATTAACCTCCATCGCAGTCCCTTCACCCAGAGCATCAGCTACTGGTAAGGGTACTAAGGAGTAACACAATATTTTGCGTTTTTTTTTGATTCTCAAGACAAGTAGCACTAAATATTTGTATGACCGAAAAAGGATCCTGCTTTCATCTTTTCCACCTCTAAGTGGCATTCTAAAATATGGCAATGGACCAGGTTCAATACTGAGTTTCAGAAAGCTTGTGGCATTAGCAGTTCTTTAGCCACCTCTGCCCCTTTTTTTGGTAACCTGGTAAAGGAGATCATTTCTTTACCTCAAAACAGGGCAAGTGAGTGGCTGACCTGGCAACATCATGGCCCCATTTACAGTATGTGGTTTGCTCATCATCTGACTAGTCTTCCTTAAATCTCCTGCAGTTAATGTTTAGGCCTACTAGGTATCAGTGCTGATTACTGGTTTCTGGCTTAGCCTCATTCTTATTGGGATCATTCCCTGTCAGTACATGTAGGATATTTCCTGCCATTCTGTCATTCTTATTGGGATCATTCCCTGTCAGTACATGTAGGATATTTCCTGCCAATCTGTCATTCTTATTGGGATCATTCCCTGTCAGTACATGTAGGATATTTTCTGCCAATCTGTCATTCTTATTGGGACCATTCTCTGTCAGTACATGTAGGATATTTCCTGCCATTCTGTCATTCTTATCGGGATCATTCCGTCAGTACATGTAGGGTATTTCCTGTCATTCGTATTGGGACCATTCCCTGTCAGTACAGGTAGGATATTTTCTGCCATTCTGTCATTCTTATTGGAACTATTCCCTGTCAGTACAGGTAGGATATTTCCTGCCATTCTGTTATTCTTATTGGGATCATTCCCTGTCAGTACATATAGGATATTTCCTGCCATTCTGTCATTCTTATTGGGATGATTCCCTGTCAGTACATGTAGGATATTTCCTGTCATTCGTATTGGGACCATTCCCTGTCAGTACAGGTAGGATATTTTCTGCCATTCTGTCATTCTTATTGGAACTATTCCCTGTCAGTACAGGTAGGATATTTCCTGCCATTCTGTTATTCTTATTGGGATCATTCCCTGTCAGTACATGTAGGATATTTCATGTCATTCTGTCATTCTTATTGGGATCATTCCCTGTCAGTGCATGTAGGATATTTCCTGCCATTCTGTCATTCTTATTGGGATCATTCCCTGTCAGAACAAGTAGGGTATTTCCTGCCATTCTGTCATCCTTATTGGGATCATTCCCTGTCAGTACGGGTAGGATATTTTCTGCCATTCTGTCATTCTTATTGGAACTATTCCCTGTCAGTACAGGTAGGATATATCCTGCTATTCTGTTATTCTTATTGGGATCATTCCCTGTCAGTACATGTAGGATATTTCCTGCCATTCTGTCATTCTTATTGGGATGATTCCCTGTCAGTACATGTAGGATATTTCCTGTCATTCTGTCATTCTTATTGGGACCATTCCCTGTCAGAACAGGTAAGGTATTTCCAGCCATTCTGTCATTCATATTGGGATCATTCCCTGTCAGTACATGTAGGATATTTCCTGCCATTCTGTCATTCTTATTGGGATCATTCCCTGTCAGTACATGTAGGATATTTCATGTCATTCTGTCATTCTTATTGGGATCATTCCCTGTCAGTGCATGTAGGATATTTCCTGCCATTCTGTCATTCTTATTGGGATCATTCCCTGTCAGAACAAGTAGGGTATTTCCTGCCATTCTGTCATCCTTATTGGGATCATTCCCTGTCAGTACGGGTAGGATATTTTCTGCCATTCTGTCATTCTTATTGGAACTATTCCCTGTCAGTACAGGTAGGATATTTCCTGCCATTCTGTTATTCTTATTGGGATCATTCCCTGTCAGTACATGTAGGATATTTCCTGCCATTCTGTCATTCTTATTGGAACTATTCCCTGTAGGATATTTCCTGCCATTCTGTTATTCTTATTGGGATCATTCCCTGTCAGTACATGTAGGATATTTCCTGCCATTCTGTCATTCTTATTGGGATGATTCCCTGTCAGTACATGTAGGATATTTCCTGCCATTCTGTCATCCTTATTGGGACCATTCCCTGTCAGAACAGGTAAGGTATTTCCAGCCATTCTGTCATTCATATTGGGATCATTCCCTGTCAGTACATGTAGGATATTTCCTGCCATTCTGTCATTCTTATTGGGATCATTCCCTGTCAGTACATGTAGGATATTTCCTGCCATTCTGTCATTCTTATTGGGATCATTCCCTGTCAGTACATGTAGGATATTTCCTGCCATTCTGTCATTCTTATTGGGATCATTCCCTGTCAGAACAAGTAGGATATTTCCTGCCACTCTGTCATTCTTATTGGGACCATTCCCTGTCAGAACATGTAGGATATTTCCTGCCATTCTGTCATTCTTATTGGGATCATTCCCTGTCAGAACAAGTAGGATATTTCCTGCCACTCTGTCATTCTTATTGGGACCATTCCCTGTCAGAACAGGTAGGGTATTTCCTGCCATTCTGTCATTCTTATTAGGATCGCTCCCTGTCCGTATGGGTAGGATATTTTATGCCATTCTGTCATGCTGTCTTTTCTCTTAGATTACTCAGAGAAAGCTAGATCATTCTGGGTGTCCTTTAATCAGACTCTTCACAGTGTTTTCCCCACCTTTGTGGAATCTACTAACACACCAAGAATGCCACACGACAGATCAAGAAAGCGAGATTAATTTCTCCATAGAATGATGTCATGCACAAGTTTGAATATTAACACAACACAGTGTTTTAGTGAACCTAGAGGAAAGTGTCACTCTATTTCTGTTGTGTGATAGTCCATTTTATCATCATGTATACTCACCTGCTCAGTTTCTTCACAAGAATCAATAACCGATTTCTCTTCTACCTATGAAGTACCTTATTTATGAAGCTTTATGGGCAGTGTACTTTATGCATGACACACCAAAACAAGACATTCAGAGACCCCCTTACCTAACAGTGGTACAGCATTCATGACCAAGATGAACCACAAGTATCACGTATGCAAATTGAGTAGGTTTTGAAGAGACCGCCTACAGCTACCAGGCTGCTAGTGTCCTTAAGCAGCTACAAGCTGACCCAACCATATCTTGGTTGCTCACTTACAGATATAAATTCCAAAATCCATTTTTTAGCTGCACTATTAACCATAGGAAGTGGAATAAGAAAGGCCTGGCCTAGATACAAAATGTTTAGTAAAACAAACATCTTTATGGATTATATTTTTTCACCCAGATCTAGAGTCTGGGTCTTCCAGCTTTAGGAAAACAACAATTTCCCCTTCAATTTCTGTCATGAAATACTAACATTTTCCTAAAGGTTAGTTAGTTAAGAGTTTGCAAATTCCCAAATATTTAAATTTATTTTGCCCCCTACCCTCCACAAAAAAAAAAAAAAAAAAAAAATATATATAAACCTGCATACAGTTTTGACATGTCCCATGTTCACAGACACCTTAAACATGAGCAAACTAGATGGTCACCTAGGGTGCCATTCAGGCAGGGGCACTTTTTTCTATTTTCTTTCAGAGAGTAAACAGATATGCTGTTGCAGCCTGATGCAGTTGCATGGAACAGAGTTACCATTTAAAGAAAATTCTGCAATTTCTACACTTTTAATTCAAGTCGCACTCATGAGTGACAGGATTTGTTATGTGGTGTATGCATGGGGGTCTGAGCCAAAAGCTATTAAATTTCAAAGTTTGTACTGAAAGAAACGACCATGATGAAAGCTCAACAGCAGCAGGAAAGGAATGCTGAGGTCCAGGGTGTAGGTCTCTTAGGATGTTCTGGATAACAGCAGGTAAGATTTTTGTTTCCTTTTCCTGACAAGCAACCAGATATTATAGGCAGTAGACTACTCAAATTAACATGAAATTGTGTGAAGTAAGTTCAAATTAACATGAAATTGTGTGAAGTAAGTTCAAATTAACATGAAATTGTGTGAAGTAAGTTGGAGAATGCCCTTGATTATGTCTCATATTTTTGGTCTGTTCTCAGTAAAATTTGTTGGTTTCTAGCTTATCATTGAGGACTGTAGTCACTAAATGACTGACAACTGAATTTCAGACTTAATATCATTCAGAAAATACGAGTTAATGCTAAACCAATTATTCTAGCAATGTTCCATGTATATAAGAGCAACACTTAAAAATATGTCTCTGATTTTGGACCTTCGTCTTCCCGTTATTATTTATTGTCCCAGATTTCTGTACTTATAGCTTGAAACTGTGGTTGTAATAATTATACAGTGGCTCACTACTGTATGCTTGTGTAAAATAAATTACTGTAGCCATTATTGTTCTTTTTTTATTACGGTCATACAACTAAGGTACACACAGTCAACAAAGTAGATATAATTGTTGGGTGCAGAATTAAACAATGTGATACATCTTACTATTCTTCACACAGTCTCATAATCAGTAATTTGGCTTGGCAGGTGCAGAGTCACCCAATGTATTGTATTTTGCTGAAATCAGTGTACAAAATTCTCTTTGCTGTGATTTATGCATGCATGAGTGCATGCATGGAGACGATACTGTGGCCGACTACTATCTGGGGTATACACAGTTACTGAAGTGATCATAATTGCTGGGTATGCAGGCAATCTGTGGATAAATTCTATTGTTCATCAAAGTTAGATTTTTATTTTTTATTTAACATTTTTTTACCGGGAAATTCTGACTTGGAACAGAGCCAAATTCAGCAGAGGCCGATGAAGAAACGCTCCAGACACATGTCTTTGTACCGTGGGAGGAAACCGGAGTACCTGGACAAAACCCACATGAATGCAGGGAGGACATGCAGACTCTACACAGAAGGCACCCCAGCCGAGAATCGAACTGGAAAACCTCTTGCTGTGAGGAGACAATGCTACCGCTGCACCACTCCGCCATCCAAGGAAGTAGCTGCTTGGCAGGATTACTGTCACCAAATATATTGCATGTTGCTGAAACTGATGCAAAATGATCATTGTTATGATTTATGCATGCATATGTGCATGTGTACGTGCATGTGTGTGTGTCAGGGGAAGGTGTTGCCATGTTTCTAAGAGTAACTTCAAACATGTACACAATTACTGGCTGTCTTTGGTGGTTTATGTAGAATGTGTGTGAAAGCAACCAATCATTGGCACAGTGGTGTAGTGAGCTCACTGACCATTGGCACAGTGATGCAATGAGCAGACTGACCATTGGCACAGTGGTGCAGTGAACAGACTGACCATTCACACACTGGTGCAGTGAGGACACTGATCACTGGGACAGTGATGCAGTGAGTAAAATAGGGTCACTAGGTTTATGGTGTGGAGAATAATAGATAATTGTGGGGACACCATGGAGTCCATTGTGTTGGAGTGCATTTCATCTAAGACCGATTCTGCCTGTTTTGTAACATAATTTATTATTACAACCTCAGCCTTAGTTACATTCATATTGTACCCCAAAAAGCAATTAAACTGTAACAAAACTCAAGAACTCCCCTACTTCAATTACTGAGTCAGTATTACATCATCTTCTAATAATGATATCAAGACTCGGGATTCTCCCTTGTATAGCGCTATTACATCATCTTCTAATAATGATATCAAGACTCGGGATTCTCCCTTGTATAGCGCTATTACATCATCTTCTAATAATGATATCAAGACTCGGGATTCTCCCTTGTATAGCGCTATTACATCATCTTCTAATAATGATATCAAGACTCGGGATTCTCCATTGTATAGCGCTATTACATCATCTTCTAATAATGATATCAAGACTCGCGATTCTCCCTTGTATAGCGCTATTACATCATCTTCTAATAATGATATCAAGACTCGCGATTCTCCCTTGTATAGCGCTATTACATCATCTTCTAATAATGATATCAAGACTCGGGATTCTCCCTTGTATAGCGCCTCATCCTTGACTGCCTAATATACTTTGCCAAATGGACGTCTTGGCTCTTACTCTTGATCCAGTGAAATGAGAGAGAGCATACTGCTGATGTCTTTACTTTTGCACTAGATCTCAAGTGCATCTTCTGGAATAATTTCACAAGGTAATCTTGGAAACCCATCCTTTTCAATACTTCACTATTCTTCCTTATTAAATGGTTTCTTGGCATACAAGTTTTAAATCAATGAAGGGTTTTTACTAAGCTGAGAATCTTCAATCAACAAAAGACACTTGATGATAATGTCCCATGTCTGTACCCCCCAGAGTCTCAAGTGGATATCACTCTTGCCACCCACTTGGCCACTGATGCCATAAATAGTGCATTATCATAATTTAACTATGAGCTCAGTCTGCAAGAGAATGGCAGAATGGGATTATTTCCCTGTTTTATATCAACTGAAATTACTATTTACCTCCAGGACTGAGTGACCTGATGCTCTATGAAGATATTGTTCAATACATGACCACCATATTTCAATAAACCATCTTGTCTAATTTCCAAACATCCACTGGGATATCATCCAAATTTGCTGACTTAATAGGTGCTTGTTCTTGATGAAAATTATAGCTTCTTAAAGGGACAAAGGGGCCATTAATTTGTTTGCTTGAACCTCAAGTGATTTTGGAATTTCTGCTTCTGCTAAAACTTCTCCATGGTCTTTATTTTAACCCCTTCTACCTCATCTGTCAGATATAACTTCTAACAGTGTTTAAAGACAGCCAAAATTTCAACTGGATCTCTTAGTAACTTTTCCTACCTTAATCCTATATCTAAAACATTTCCAAACCTTTGGGGTACTGTCAAAATGCCGGGCATTCAATGCCACTTTTTCAAAATAGAGTTTTTCAAAATATTTTTCTGTGTTTTTACTATCCTTGTTAAACTTCCCCTTTCCTTTTCTTTCAGGTGTTTCATCCTTTTTTGCATTCTTCCTCCTACCAGAACTGCCATGTAATTATCTCCCCCTCTCACTCAGGTTATTTTATTCCACATAAGAAACAAATTTCCTTTAAGGGTCTCCCATTCCACTGGAGTCATGCCAATCCACTTTCCCAGGCTTTCTTGTATTTTCTGCTTATAGGTTCATAGGTTCATAGATTCGTACTAGGCTAACTGCCCTTGTGGGCCATTTTGAGCCTAGCCAATTACCCCATGTGAGAATTAAACCCTGCATCTTGTGTCTCTAAGGTAAACACCTTAACCATTGTGCCAACCTCCCATTGCTTAAGCAGAAGCCATCAATGTCTATTTACATCCAAGGATGCCAAATGTAAATCCATAATAAGCAATCATAAATAATGTTTTTGACTAGATAATAATGCTTACATGTACTATAATTCCAGTCTAGCCTAGATCATGCTAAAAGCTGTCCAAGCTGCAAAATCCTTTACTAATGCATTCTACGGGCACCTACAAGAATGCATGTATCATGCTATCCCAAGCAAAACCAAGACTCACTCATCCAAGAAAAAGAAAACAGTCCGGTGGACCCCTGCCATAAACAAGATATACAATAGAAGGAGGAAACTAGTACAGAAAAGAGTAAAATCCCAAGAAGGGAAGACATCCCTGATCAGTATCAGCAAGAAGCTATGATCCCTCATAAAATTGTCCAAGGCGAGCTTTGAAAGAAAAGTTGCCAAGGACTCCAAAGATAACCACAAGGCATTCTTTACCTATGTCAAGAATCTAAATGGCAGTGCTCAGATCTGCTCAGAGTAATGCAGAATGGCACAAAATACACTGAACCAACTGATATTGCCAACATACTGGCAGACAGGTTCAATGCAAACTTCACTCCCCACTCACCCCCAAAAGGGCCCATAACCATACCAGAAGAATGTAGAGTCCCTGAAATCAAAGATACTCAGGTTAAAATAGCCCTCTCCAAAGCCAAAAACACAGCATCAATGGGACTGGATGGTGTCCCAGGCTGCGTCCTACATGAGCTCAAAGACGAACTAACCCCTCACCTAAACACACTGTTCAAACTCAGCCTCTCTACAAGCTACATACCCATAGAGTGGCGCACAGCAACGTTTATTCCGCTCCACAAAGGTAGAGCCATAATAGACCCTGGGAACTATCGCCCTATAAGCCTGACTAGCTTGGTCTGCTAGGCTATGGAGCGCATAATCATGGAACTCATTAACAGAGACATTGGGAACCTCCAAACACTGGACCCTCCTCAGTTTAGCTTTGTTAAGGGTAGATCATGCATCCTAAACCTGGTGGACTTCATTGAGACAGTTACCAAGGCTATAGATGAGGGAAAGGTGGTACACACAGCATACCTAGACCTTGCAAAGGCCTTCGACACCATTCCCCATTCTGGTATTATAGACAAGCTCACCAGCCTGAACATAAACCCCTATGTCACAAGATGGGTTGCTAAATGGCTCATGGACAAACCCCACATGGTGAGAGTTGAGAGAGCTAGGTCTGACTAAACCGGTTACAAGTGGCATTCCCCAGGGCTCAGTCCTAGGACCCCTCCTGTTCTGCATATACTTCTCAGAGGTACAGGCAAGCACAGGAGGACTATGGCTGACCAAGTTTGCAGACGACTGCAAACTAGGGGCTATAATTGACTCTCCGGCTGACACAGATATCCTCCAAAAGGGTCTCACTGAGATGGATACCTAGTGTCAAAATCATGACCTCAAGCTAAATGCCAAAAAGTGCATAGTCATCCCCTTTGGAAAAAAGGCAGATGACTGTTACTTTCTCCTTATTCAACCTAGTGAGTGGGACATCAGTATGCCTCACTATTGAGGCACCTATGACTAGTTTGTTGGGCAAAAAATAAGAGCACCGCAGTACTTCTGAAAGGCCTTTTAGATATTCTACTTATTAGCCAATGTCTCTGAATGAGTTACTTGTTTATTCAGCAAAAAGGTGCTCATTTAGCTTTGTTTGAAACCTTGGTGAGGATTTTTCATATTTACAGATAGTTGATACCAAAAGACAGGCATTACCTTGAAGAATGGCTTCTTCATGAATGACTATGCGAAAAGTAGGCCAAGCCCATTCTGAGGATTTCATCATTGTTGCTTCATAGGTTGAATATAATAATAATAATAATAATAATAATAATAATAATAATAACAATAATAATCCTATTTGTTAACCTGGTAGGACCACTAGACACAGTCCCTTTTCTGTGGCAGCCTGGGAGTAATGTCTGGTTAAATGATTTACTCAAGATCACACAGGTGACAAACAAGGCCTAGGGGATCAAGCTCTGTGTCACAGGAACTACAGCTTGTAACCATAACTTCTGTGGCAACTCTCACATACAGACTCTTCTTTCTGAGAGTAATGTAGCTAAGGGAAGATGTTGTTGGAGGTTAAGGAGTTTATACTTTAGGGTAGAGACTACGTGTTGGCTCTACCAGCAGCAGGTAATCAGTCGGTCTTTTGAAGGAGTAGATAATAGTGGATTTGATGGCCTGCAAGAAAAATAAACTTATAGATTCTTTTCCTAGCAATCAAAAGGAGAGGGGCAGTTTAGACTATATTCAAAACTATTAACAGTAGGTGTATTCCAGTTTGGTGAAGACACCTTTTTAGCCAAAGCTTTTTTTCTCTCTCTTCTTCAACCTCTGTATAGATTCAAATGTCATAACAACTGTCTTTCTGGCATTGCTAGATTGTTATGAAAATACATTTACAACATGTTGTGTAGTTTAATGGCAATTTGTTTTATAATACAGCTGTAATTCTGTATTACCTGTGTGCACAGATTAACAGTAGAAAAGACCTGGTTAAGGTCGTTTAGTAAAAGAAAGAATATGACTGGTTGGAGGACAGAGCTGTGGAGCACACTAATTGTGAATTTATATTCAAGAGGGATGAGTAGTTACTTAATAGGATCTATTGTAAAAGTACTTGATGAGGATGTATTGTAAAAGTAACGTCAAAATCCAGTGATGACTATTAGGGCAAAACCTGTTTTGTTAATCGTTAAACATAACAATGGATTGTCCATTAACCCAAAGATATGAGTCATGTTTATGAAAATGGGACCAGAGAGCAATCTGCTCTTCACAATATTTCACCTGCAATTTTATAAATATTAGACATAGTGCTGAATCCTGGCCAGAAACCATGGTATGTGTTCGTACACCAGAATTATTGATGTATTCTTGTATCTCAGTGTAATTTTTTTTTCAAAAATGTAAGTAACAGGACATAAGCTAACAATGGGATGCTATTTTATTTCTTCTAAGGACTGCAGACTTCAGGTAATAGAATGCTAATGACATGCTTAAAGGTGTTTGGGTACTAGGCTGGTAGGTACTGATAAGTTATAGATGGTAGGAAGAGCTTCTTACTAAGTGAGGGAGCCATCTTGAGGAATGCTAGTTGAAGACTGCTAGTATCTATTTGTATTGATCTTTCCAAGTGCTTATAAATGTTTTGGAGGTTATTTAAAAAAAAGATAGGACAGAACTAAATGTTATAGTTATACTATAGTGAAGGTGAATTAAGAACAGGGTTAGCATGTGAATGAGATATAGGAACTCTTGTTGCTACATAGTCTTTGGCAAAACAGCAAATAAATGAGGGGTTTCTAAAAGGATTAGTTATTGCTGTGTGTCATATAAATTATTGTAGAAATGTCCAAATAATTTTAGGTTAGATATTAATGCCATCTGTTTCCTTATGAGAAAGGTTACTGTAGCAAAATTTATTTAATTATACTTTATTCTGATTTCAAAGTATTATTATTTTTTTTTTTTGTGAAGGTCATTGTTGAGTTTTTTTTAAGTTTTTCATTCCTGTTTCCTTAGATTTAGGAAGTATTTAATACCATTTGATAGCTAAGGGGATATTTGCTCTCTTAAATGCCTGTAGTTAATAGGTAACTATTTCTCTTGAATTATTGTTCATGTCTTTACATTACATTATGAAAGTGACTTGTGGTTCTGCTTTATCACATTGATTCAAAATCCCCTGAAGCATGTTTTCATAGGTTCATATGTTCATAGATTAGTACTAGGTTAACTGCTCTTATGGGCCATTTTGAGTCTAGCCAGTTATCCCATGTGAGAATCAAACTCTACAACTTGTGTCTGTAAGGTAAATACTTTAACCATTATGCCAACCTCCCACCCGTTAAAATGTATTTTTCCTTTTTGCTTAGATTCATAGTTTCCTGAGACCATAGATAACTACTAGGCTAGCTTTCCATAACATTTTAAGCCTAGCTAATTTCCCTTCCAAAGGTGAGAATCAACACTGTACCTTGTCACTGTGAGTCAAACACCATAACCATTATACCAGCCCTCAATTATCTCAATCATTTTAAATTCATAGCTAAGTACTGGGATAGCTTTCTTAACAGGCCATTCTAAGCCTAACCAATTTCATTCCCAAAGGTAAGAATCAAACTGTATCTTGTGTCTGTGAGTCAAGCACCTTAACCATTATACCAAACCCCAATCTTGTTCTGACCTAAATTCATGGATCTATCTGCTGAAGTGCATCATGGATCACTAACAACACTCAAAGTAGAATAAGTTTCATGAAAAAAAACACACAAAGCAACATTGTATGAAATGCTGTCGCTCCCTGCAACCCTTAAGTGGAAGTGCGTTGTCTCTCACACCCCTATTACTTTATTATCCCACCTCTGAAGGCACTGCAACTTAGATAAAGGCAATATTGAGCTAGAAATGAAAATGTTACGTGTTCTTTCTCTGTGATGTAGAACACTTTGAAAAGGAACAATGCAACCAAAGTGAGAAAACAAATACAAATATATGTAGGTAAGAGACGAGACAAAAACTTTCATTCTCAAGCAACCTGATACAGTCATCTACAAAACATGCAACAAACCCTCAAGCACATGAAAGGAAGCCATGTCGGACATAACCAGCTCCAGAAATTATATATTGCTACATGATAAGATTACTACAGCTAAAGTAAGAAAGCTCCTTGTCACAATCTTGTAAAGAAATGATAGATACCTGTGGAATAGCAGTTACCATTCTGTCTTAAATTATTCTAAAATAACCAATTTAAAAACATTGACAAAAGGCACAAGTCAGCAGTTTACACAGCTTAATCTACATGTCAGAATTTGTTCATACAGACATTTTATTTTCTCTGAGACAAAAATTTTAACTATTGTGGCAAAACGCTGGAATTAATTAAACTAAAATTACAGAAAGACAAATAACTCAATATTACTTTCTATGTTTATTTCTTGATTAGAGTGTAAACTTTACAAGTTCACAAGCATTACTAGGAAACTGGTCCAGTAGAAAACTAAGAACATAGCCAGTGCAAAATCCCATTATTTGTTTCCTCTAACTATGATGGCAAAGGGGTATATTTATAGATCCCCATCTACTTAACACAATTGTTTTTAAACAGAGATAGGGGTAGCTTGTTTGATGGGAGTGGCACGGGGGGGGGGGGTCCTTTGGAAGAAATTTCTATTGTACCAAAAGGTTTTGTTTATACTATCATGTAGCTCTAGCTCTTTGGAGAGGATACTGATATTATTTACAGTTTTTCAAATGTGTAAAAGGTTGAGTAAGTTTAGGTCTTTTGTAGCTTTATAGGTCATGCAGAGGGCATCGCACAAGGGCCTGTAGATGCAAATCATCCAAAAGGATCTGATGATAACCCAGACTTTTTAAACAAGCTAAACATCTACTTCAGTAGATTTGAAGAATCATATAGACCCTCACCAAAGAGACAACACACTGATGGAAATTCCACATCACTATGCCTCAACTTGGAAGAGGTATGCAGGAACCTATGTAGGGTTTACTCAGGCAAAGCAGCTGGTCCAGATATAATCCCGGGGAGGCTACTTAAAAACCTTACTGATCAGCTGGCACCAGTTTTCACACACATTTTCAATATATCGCTCAGCCAGAAAAATGTGTCCAAATGTTTTAAGACCACCGACATCGTCCCTCTGCCCAAGAAACCATGTCCAGCATCTTTAATTGATTAGCAATCAATTGCACTTACCTCAGTAGTGATGAAGTGTTTTGAAAAAATGGTCAAGGATCACATAGCATCCTGCCTACCTGCTACATTTGATCCTCTACAATTCGCATACAGGCCAAATCATTCTACTGCTGATGCCATAGCTTTAACACTTCATCACACCTTGGACCACCTGGAAAATATGAACTGTTACGTAGGCATGCTGTTCACAGACTTCACCTCTGCCTTCAATATGGTAATTTCACAACTGCTGTCTAAGCTGAGTAATATCGGCATACAAAACAAAATATGCAACTGGATTCTTGACTTCCTGACTGAAAAGCCACATATAGTTTGACCAGGAAAACATCACTCAAACAGCATCACCCTAAACACCGGGATCCCACAAGATTGCTTACTCAGTCCACTTTTTTTCACAGTTCTAACACATGACTGCACAGCTACACATCAGTCAAATAGAATCATCAGATTTGCAGATGACACCACAGTAATCGGCCTTATCAAAAAGGAAGACAAGGGAGCCTAGAAGGAGGAGGTGAACCAACTCATTCAGTGGTGCACTGACAACAACTTAGCACTAAATGTTGGGAAAACCAAGGAAATCATCATCAATTTTAGGAAGGTGAATAAGTCACACACCCCTATCATCATCAATGGTACTGCAGTGGAGAGGGAGTAAACAGCACCAAATTCCTAGGGGTACATATCTTGCAAGACCTAAGCTGGGTCACAAACACTTCCTACCTTATAAAGAGAGCCCAACAACATCTCCACTTCCTTAGGAGACTTCACAGAGCTAACCTACCCCCACAGGTCCTACTTACCTTCAAGAGAGCCATGATTGAGAGCATAATGACAAAAAATATCTTTGTCTGGTATGGAAATTGCTCTCAAGCTGATCAGAAGGCACTGGATAAGATTGCTAAACAGGCCACAAAAATCTCTGGCTCCAACCTTCAGTCCCGACAAGACATATATTCAAACAGATGCTATGGTAGATTCCAAAAACTATTAAGGGATATACACCATCCAGCTTATGGACTGTTCAAATTCCTGCCAACAAGGAAGTGCTATAGAAGCATTAGGTGCAGGACAAACAGATTCTACAACAGCTTCTTCCCACATGCTATTAGACGCTGAAAAACAAACCCATAGCCTAACCCGCTAAATGGGTGAAACATTATTTGCATAATATGTCATTATTATTTACATAACTCTCTGCATAGCTCACTTTATACATCTCTATCTGCACTATGAAACCTGTAAACTGTAAGTTTATGGCATATATTGGTGGTGGGTAAGTTTTACGTGTGCCTCTTTATTTATAGTACTGTTTTTATATATCCTAATATTTATCTGAGTCTATTCCTGTTGTATTTGTTTTGTTTCTGCTGTAAAAAAGCTTTCAATTTTTTACTTTATTTATTTCTAGTATCTTACTTTGATTTTTATTCTTATATTTCAATTTTTATTAATTTAATGCATCTTCCTTCTGTAAACTGTCATTCTTATGGTATGAGCCTGGGTATCAAAATTTTGTGCAGTGAAACTCATTTTTCTTCTGTGTTGACCTGTATGATAATAATGTTTACTTTGACTTTGTAGGAGGCAGAGTAAAATGACAAGGTTCTGAGTTTGTGTAAGTTATGGAGCTCATACCCAAGGTTTTCTTGGTTAGGAAGCACTGTTGTCTTTTTAGTTGGATGGTGTGTTTGGATGAGTACACACCAAATGAAGCTTTGTATTTTATTATGGATGAGAAGAGGAGGATGGTAACTTCCTTATTTCTGCAGCATATGCCTTTAATAGTAGCTGAGCTAGGCAGTAGTTCCTAAATAATAATGATCAAATGAAAGTTCACTGACCATGGATATGCCTAGGTCACTAATAACATTATCAAGTGTGGGAGTATCTTCTGTTGTAAGTGAAGGTTTTTTTTGTTTTCCAAAGAGTACTACACTATATTTCTCAGCAATGAGCTTCAGTATACAGTTGTGACACCAGGTGCTAATACAGTTTACAGTCTCTTGCAGGATATGGCTGTTAGTTGGAGAGCTTATTACATTACCAAATTAACAGTAATCAGTGAACATTTATGTCAGCTGCAGTCCCTTCACATCATCTTAGACATCAGAGAAGTATATGCTGAAGAGGAGGGACCCAGTATGAATCCCAGTTGGTTTCCACTAGTGATAAGTCTTTCCAGAAACATGTGTCACTAGCCCTGTGTGATACATCAGTGAGCCAATTCACTATCCAGTAGGTTACATATGGGTTAATATTCAGATAGCTGATAGTATCCATAATGAAAGCAAGCAGGATAGTGCCAAGGGTCTTGGGTAGACCCAGATCGGGTCTATGGATTGACTAGCCATTATCCAATGCATCAGTCACCCCTCACAAAGAAGTCCACCAGATTCTGTAAGCAGACTCTGCCCTTTAATTGGGCCTTAGGGACTGAGGATTACTAATCTCTTTATTTATGAGATCCATTATAATATGTCACACGACTATTTATTTTTATTTGTTACCCAGGGTAGAGCGGTGGCCCACATGGACCTTTTTCAGGCTCAGCCCAAAACAATGTCAAGTTAAACAACTTGTTCAGAGACGCATAGTTAGTCAAATGTCAGCAGAGGGAATCAAACCCTGAACCACAAGAAGCAGCTTAACAGCTCATAGGCTTAATCCTCTGCACTGACTGCCAGGCTTTAAAAAATATTGGTAAGACTTAATTGGTCTATAGTTCCTGGGATCAGTGGTAGAGACAGTCTTGTGTAGAGGCACCACAAAGGTGGTTCTACAGGTTTTCAGCATATATCTAATGGAAGGAAAACACCAAAAGCATTTACAGAGTCAGAGTTAAGGCTATATTAAGTGCCAAGAGACAGTATGGTATGCTGTCAGGACCCATAGTGTTCATGTTCTTGGTTTGGAAAGAGCATTTAAGACCTCTTCAGAAGTAATTATGGGGGGAGGCAGGGACAACAGAGTAGAGGAAAATGGGGGTGGGAGGTGAGAAATCTGGAACTTACTTCTCAGCAAGTATATTAGCATAATTCTCTGGGTCAGAGTAGGTTGCACCATTTGACGTCAGTTCTGTGCAATATTAGGTAACGTTTGTGTAATTCCTTACATAGTTAAGGAAATTCTTATGATCATCTTTGTTGTTGAGGCATTGTGACTACTTTATTACACAGTTATTACACAGTTAATGAAATAAACTATAAAACTTGAAATACAAATTAAAATTTACTAACCATAGGCCACTGTATAGTCACAAAATACTGGGTCTTCATTAGTTCATCGAAAACTATCTTCAGCAAAAAGCATTCATTGTACATAAATCAGTGAACAGACATTCATCGAATGTTCACATCAGCAAATGTTTTTCCCAGGGCAGTGAGTTACTTGGCCAGCATTAGGAAATTTGCTCTTTTCTCCACTGTAGTGAGATCTTGGAATGGGTATATATAAGTGAGGGTGTGTGTGGGGGCACAGCCCCTGACCTTTGTGGGTTTGATATACTGTGGTGTGTGTGATGGTCGGTATGTTGGCCAAGTAACTCACTGCCCTGGGAAATACAATCGCTGATGTGAATATTCAATGAACAGCTGCTCGCTGAAGTTAGTTTTCAACTATGTAATATAGACCCCAAAATACCATATCTGGATGTGAGTTACTGAGATTTGGCCACATCTGTTTTTGAAGTTTGACCACCAAACCACATGTAAATAAATTCCAGAGTGATCTACACAAACATTGCATATCATGTTCGGATAGTAAACTGGCATATCTATTATCCATTCATCACTCATAAAAATCTCTTTTCAGACTTTGAATCTGTTAATACTACTATGATCTTCTAAGTCCAGTATTACGTGATACTAGTTGCACTAACAATTTCCATACATACATTTATCAACCTATCTCTTTCATCTTTGCTGCGTTCCATAGCTTCCCCAATAAAACAACATCAGCTACTGGGACTGATGTCAGTGATATTAAACTGTGCTTTATGCATTCAATGCCAACGTACTCTGCAAGTACATAGTTATTTATTTATTACATTCTTAATGTTCTTAACAGAAGGAAGGAAGGAACTGAAGATTTACAAGATATAGCAGTCCGTATTCGTCAGTCGTTTAAGAATAAACAGCCAGTGCAACTCAGCTGAGAAAGTGTTAGACTGGTGATCTAAAGTCCCTGGATCTTGACAAAATAATTTTAAGCCTGCTGCTAGCACACAGGACACAGGTTATGCACTGTTACTGAGCTACTTCTTAAAATCCACGGTTTGATTCTTTCAGCCTTCATTTGTCTGCTTTGTGACTCTGAGGAAGAAATTTAACCAGACAATGCTCTCAGTCAGTTGGGAATTTAGACTGAACTACTCAATGGTCTCATGGACTACATGGTTAGTAATTACCTATGAACGTATGACCGATATCCCACTCATTAAGAATAAATGCATATATCTGGGTCAGAAAAGCTCCAATAACTAGGTAACAAGATTTATAAGATACAATAGGCATTATACATCACACTTCAATGACAGCTACACCACCCATTACGAACAAATGCATTTTAGCTGTTATAGCTTACAGAAGAGTAAATGCATGATATTAAAATAAGGAATGCTTTACCAATTCCAAAGTCACAGTTCTATAGTTTTAAGATACCATAATACTTACATGATGCATATTTTTCAACCTCTCAGCACAAGAATTCTGGAGAAAATCAAAAATAATGATAAGACAAAGGCCCAAAATCCGGGACAAGATTGTAAATATTGCTCTTATAAACATTGAAAGCTGCAAAAACAACAGGTTTTGCATTAGTGTACATTTTCTAAAATATATGACATCTGAAATTCAAATGTCTGTCATTATTTACTGACTTCAATTTTCAATAATTTGCCAGAAAAACACAAATCTTATGAGGAATAGACAAAAGATATGAGGCACAAATTTGGACAGTCAACAAAATTGTGGACAATTGAGAAGTACGATAAGATGTAATGTAATGGACAACTATATGTAGTGTATGTGGATGTCTCGAAATACTCTGACGTCCTTAGCAAAATCATCATTATCAACCACCTTTATCATATTTTATTTATATGGGGCTGGGGTGCCGTGACAACTGTCATCACCTTTTATGAATCAGTTCCATTCTTCTACCTTCTTTCATAATCATGCATAACTGTTGCATGTCTTCAGTCACACAATCCATCTTCCTCTTTGCTGGATGTCCTTGTGTCTTCTTCTCTTCTTCCTGTTTCTCCCAAATCTTCAGCAAAACATCATCTGCTCTCCTGCACATGCCCAAACCTCTATAATCTGTTCTCTTTTACCTAGTCTGTAAATGTAGCTACTTTGACTTCTGCTCTGATTTTATCATTTCTTCATCTGTCCTACAGTGTGTATCCTACGACTCTTCTCAGGCACTTCTGCTCCATCATCTAAACCTTCCCCGACTGCTCTCATTTACTGCCCAGGATTCTGTGCCACACAGAAGTGCTAGTCACATCACTGTTTTGTACTGCATACTTTTCAACTTCTTTGGTATTCATCTGTTACATACTGCCCTTGAGATACTGTACTAGTTGACTGCAAACTCTCTAATTCTAGCTTTGACTTCCTCATTCAGACTTACCATTTCCTCAAACACCCCTTCCAAATATTTGAAACTGTTAACCTGCTTAGCTACTGTCCTTTTCATCTTAATGTCCATCTTCTTTGGATTTCCTCCATTATTGCCATAACATCTGTTTTGTCTGCATTCAGTGTTATCCCATGTGCCTTCCATTTTGCATTCCATTCCCCTATCATTTGCTGAAGTTCCTGTTCAGAGTCTGCCTGTAACTCCACATAATATGCAGACAGCAGCTTTGCTAATGTAGTTCATCACTAATAGGAACAACAGTGGGTACAGAGCTGAAACCTGATGCACCCCCACCCTCACTGAGACTCCCTCTGTGACTCCAAACACTGTTCGCACTTAGGTTCATAGGTTCATAGGTAGGTATTAGGCTATTGGCCCTGGGGCCTATACAAGCCCAGCCAAAAAGGTACCCTGGCTTTTGCCACCCAAGAAAATTATTTTCCTGTGCCACTGTCGAGCAGAGCCACAGAGGTGATACCCAGGGTGAATTTCCTATTTCCCATCCAATCATCAAGATTTTTCTTGAAGAGTGCTACTGAGGAGCTTTGTTTTGATATAAATAGGCAGTTTATTCCAGAGTATGGGAAGTCTTTGTGACAGGAATCTATCCCTCCGGCATGTTCTGTTTATTGTGGTGACAAGGTTTAGGTCCCTAGACCATGTAGCTCGGAGGGATTGGGATTTCTTTAAGTGGAGCATGTCCAACAGCTCGGGGTTTGACATAGCTTTTTATGTTAGGCAGAGAACACCTCTGAGTAGGCGATATGCTACGGAGTAAAGCTGGAGTTTTTTGAGATGGTCTGCATAGGGCATCTGTTTATGGCCGGTAATCCTCTTTGTGAGATATTTCTGTGGCCTTTCCAGTTGTTGTAGATGTCTTGTGAGGTACATACCAAAAGGGGCGTTGTACTCTATAATGGGTCAAATGAGTGATGAGTAGAGGGGAACAATGACCTCTTTTTTTCTGGATGAGAAACCTTTTGTGATGAGGTGTGCCATGTAGAAGGATTTCCTGACTACTATGGCAATGTGATTATCAAAGGAGAAACTACTGTCCACCTGTGTCCCAAGGTCTCTTATCACACTTTCAGTGTTAAGTATACATGTTGTAGTTCATGGGTACAGAGTTTTTACCAAAGGGGATGACAATGCACTTTTTGGCATTGAGCTTGAGGCCGTGGCTTTGACACCAGGCATCTGTCTCAGTGAGGCCCTTTTGTAAGATGTCCACATTGTTAGGAGTTTCGATTATGGCTCCTAGTTTGCAGTCATCTGCGAACTTCGTTACCCAAAGACCTTCTGTGTTAGCCTGTACTTCAGAGAAGTAGATACCAAACAGGAGAGGACCCAGGACTGAACCCTGTGGTACTCCAATTGTCACTGGTCTAAAGTCGGATTTGGAGTCTGCTACTTTCACAGAGTGGGTTCTGTTAGTGAGCCAGTTGGCAACCCATCTTGTGACATAGGGATTTATACCTAGTTTAGTGAGTTTATCTATAATTCCAGAGTGGGGGATGGTGTCGAAAGCCTTGGCAAGATCTAGATAGGCTGTGTGAACCACCTTACCCTTGTCTACAGCTTTGGTGACTGCTTCAAAGAAGTCTGTCAGGTTTAGGAGACATGCTCTGCCTTTTACAAACCCAAACTTGGTGGGGTCCAGAGTTTGGAGATTACCAATGTCTTTGTTTATAAATTCCATGATGATACGTTCCATGGCTTTGCAGACCAGGCTCGTCAGGCTAATGGGGCAGTAGTTCCTGGGGTCCATGGTGGCTCCCCCCTTGTGGAGTGGGATAGCCGTCACTGTGCGCCATTCAGCAGGCACAAAGCCTGAGGTGAGGCTATGATTGAACATGGTACTTAGGTGGGGTGCCAGTTCATTCTGTAGTTCATGTGGAACGCAGCCTGGGATGTTGTCTGGTCTCATGGATGCTGTGTTCTTGGCTTTGGAGAGTGTGTTTTTTACCTGTGCAGCTGTGATTACAGGAACTTTGCATTCTTCCAGTACAGAGATGGGCTCTTTAGGGGCTGAGAGGGGGGGTAAAGTTAGCACTGAACCTATCTGCCAGGATGTTGGCAATATCACTTGGGTCTGTATATTTAGTGACATTGTGCTGTAACTCAGAGCAGATCTGAGTGTTGCCATTGAGATTCTTGACATAGCTATAGAATGCTTTGTGGTTGTCTTTAGAGTCAGTGGCGATTTTGTTTTCATAACTAACTTTGGAGGATTTTATCAGGTATCGCAGCTTCTTACTGAGGCTGACCAGGCAGGTCCTCCACTCATGGGATTTTACTCTCTTTTGCAACAGTTTCTTCTTTCTGTTGTACAGTTTGTTTATGGCAGGGGGCCACCAGATTGGCTTCCTGTTTTTGAAGGATAGCGTCTTGTTTCTGTTTGGGATAGCATGATCCATGCACTAATGTAAGTGCTTATAAAGTGCAATTGTGTAGGATTCAGTAGTCGTAACTGTATTGCCCATCTGCATGGGTGTCATGAAGTTCACCACTTCTGTCTTAAGAAGCATGAAGTTGGCTTTGGAGAATTTTTTTACCATGGTTTCCTTAATGGGGGGTGGGGGCAGGATGTGGATATCTAGGGTAATTAGTTTATGGTCAGATCGGACCAATGAGGCGTTGACTTCAGGTGTGGAACACTGGTCACTCATGTTGGTAATGACTAGATCTATGATGGTGTTGCCCCTGGTGTGGGTGTGGATAAGCTGATCCAGGGCATTGGAGTTTATGAATTCAAGAAAGCGTCGAGCGAAGGAGTTGGTACATGAGTAGTTTTCCCAGTTAATGGTGGGGTAGTTGAAATCACCCATTATTAGAGTGTTTGGTTGAACCCTAATATTTTCCAGTACATCAAGAAAAGAGGAGTGGGAATCCTGGGGCATGGCGGGTGATCTGTAGCAAGCTACAATTTGGATTGCAGTTTTGCCCAGAGTTAGTTGCACTTGGATAACCTCGGCTGCATTATGCTGAGCAACTAGCCTGGAGGTGTGGATATCCTTAATGAATATGGACGCACCTCCGCCTTTGGTGTTCCGGTCCAGGTTACATGGCTGAAAAGTGTGGTTGTGCCACTGGATAATTGTATATAAACTACACTAATTTTACCAGTGTAACTTGGATTTCAAACCAGTTTTCTTGTGACTTTCTCATATGTTTTCTCCAAGTCCAGGAATGCTTAGCTGGACTCTTTCCTTATATCCAGCTTCTCACCACTATCTGTTTCACTGCAAACATTGGGTCAGTTGTGGAACATCCTGATCTGAAAATCAACTTCTCATCTCCCATCTTACTTTTTACTACTCTGTTTATTAATTTATTAATCACTCTCTCTCTAACATTTTCATGCAGTATGATAAGAAATTGCCAGCTTTGGACTGGCCAAAGATGTGAATGCCCCCTTTGTTTTTGTGGACTGGCACTAGAATCCTTATTCTCCAGTCATCTGGGATAAGCCTTTTTCTTCATACCACTATGAATGCAATCAGGAGCCATTTCTCTCTTAACTCACTAAAGATCAGGAGCCATTTCTCCCCTAACTCACTAAACATCAGGAGTCATTTCTCTCTTAACTCACTAAACATCAGGAGCCATTTCTCTCTTAACTCACTAAACATCAGGAGCCATTTCTCTCTTAACTCACTAAACATCAGGAGCCATTTCTCCCCTAACTCACTAAAGATCAGGAGCCATTTCTCCCCTAACTCCCTAAATATCAGGAGCCATTTCTCCCCTAACTCACTAAACATCAGGAGCCATTTCTCCCCTTACTCACTAAACATCAGGAACCATTTCTCTCTTAACTCACTAAACATCAGGAGCCATTTCTCCCCTAACTCACTGAAGATCAGGAGCCATTTCTCCCCTAACTCACTAAAGATCAGTAGCCATTTCTCCCCTAACTCACTAAACATCAGGAGCCATTTCTCCCCTAACTCACTAAACATCAGGAGCCATTTCTCCCCTAACTCACTAAACATCAATAGCTATTTCTCCCCTAACTCACTAAACATCAGGAGCCATTTCTCCCCTAACTCACTAAACATCAGGAGCCATTTCTCCCCTAACTCACTAAACATCAATAGCCATTTCTCCCCTAACTCACTAAACATCAATAGCTATTTCTCCCCTAACTCACTAAAGATCAGGAGCCATTTCTCCCCTAACTCACTAAACATCAATAGCCATTTCTCCCCTAACTCACTAAACATCAATAGCCATTTCTCCCCTAACTCACTAAACATCAGGAGCCATTTCTCCCCTAACTCATTAAACATCAGGAGCCATTTCTCCCCTAACTCACTAAACATCAGGAGCCATTTCTCCCCTCACTCACTAAACATCAATAGCCATTTCTCCCCTAACTCACTAAACATCAGGAGCCATTTCTCCCCTAACTCACTAAACATCAATAGCCATTTCTCCCCTAACTCACTAAAGATCAGGAGCCATTTCTCCCCTAACTCACTAAACATCAGGAGCTATTTCTCCCCTAACTCACTAAACATCAGGAGCCATTTCTCCCCTAACTCACTAAACATCAATAGCCATTTCTCCCCTAACTCACTAAAGATCAGGAACCATTTCTCCCCTAACTCACTAAACATCAATAGCCATTTCTCCCCTAACTCACTAAACATCAATAGCCATTTCTCCCCTAACTCACTAAAGATCAGGAGCCATTTCTCCCCTAACTCACTAAACATCAATAGCCATTTCTCCCCTAACTCACTAAAGATCAGGAGCCATTTCTCCCCAACTCACTAAATATGCTGATCACATTTAATGTGACCTTATCTGATACTGTTGCTTTCCTTGATTTCATTTTCCTTAGAGTTTGTCCGCCTTTTATGGTAGGCTGTATATGGTGTTGTATAGCTTGTGAAGGGTTTTCTTCATTTAGAATCTTCTGGAAGTACTCCTCCAATCTGCTTTTTATGTCCTGTGGACTAGTGAGCAGATATTTGCTACCGTACCTTATGAATAGTGTATGTTGACTATCTTCTTTATCTTTTAGCCTTTGACTGTTAACCTGATAGAGCTATTTTGTGCTATCTATGTCACTTCCAGAAGTTGATAGAGTGCCTCTAATTCCATGCTTTTTATTATTGTGACTGCATTCTTAGTGTCCTTGTTAGCCAGCCAGTACTTCTTAGCCTTCTCCGAATTTTCTATCTCCCACTTTTTCCTGCACTCCTGCTTCCTTTTGATATCTTCCTGAATTTCTATTTCACCTTCAGCTATATCTGGCTTGGCCACATATTTGTTCTCAAATATACTGTTTTGAGACACTGCCATTCTTCTTTGACTCCGCCTATATCTTCTTCTTCCTGATTTGGTAGAGCCCTGAATATTTCCTTGAACTATTGTGCTTTTGCTCCAGTCAGCTTTCAAGTCTTCACTCGAGTTTCTGTTGACCTTAGTGCCTTCTCTAACTACTGTGTGCAGCTGATTATGGTCACCAGTGGTTTGTAATGAGGCCGGGTCAGCAGTTTCAATGCCAATAATGTTACAATTGTTGATTCTACCGTAATGCCTTTCCTGACTTAAAGGAAATCTACCCAAGTTTCGTGCTGATCACTTTTATGCAAAATCTTGTGACTTTCTCTCTTGCTGAACCATGTGTAGGCCACCCACCAATCCATTGCCAGAGAGAAGTCTAGAAGGGCCTTTACTTCTGTAGTCATGTTGCCATGTGTTGGCCAGTATCAGGCCATTTGCCAAAGAGAAGTCTAGAATGGACTCTTTTTTTATCCATGTTGCCCTTACCAAAATATCTATATTGTCTAATAATTGTAAAGGTTAAAAAAAAGCAAGGAACCTGAAAAAGTTGACTACTACAATGTGGGAAAAAATTGTAAGCATTTGAATTGAGACAGTTAGGTGTAAAATAATCTTTTTCTCATTAATACAATGGATTTTGTGCTTTTATAGGTTAATAGGTTCATAGGTCTTTACTAGGTTAATGACCACAAGGACCTTTTTCTGCCTAGCCATACATCCCAAATCTCTGACAAGTTCTGATACCCTTGATAAGTGTAAATAGGGGTTTGAGGTTCCAAATATGCTTGTTTTTATATTGGAAAGACAGAAAGAAAACTTAAAAAATGTATTTATGAACATTTGAGGGATATCAGACCGCAAAAAGAAACCAATGCCCTTGCAAAACATTGTATGGAATGGCCTGGACATGATTTTAAATTCACTGTTATTGAAGTTATTGAACTAGACCCAAGAGGTGGACCTTGTACTTTATATTTGGAGAAAAGTGAGGCCATAAGGCAGTTGAAAACGAATGCAACTCAATGGCCAGGCTTAAATGAATCTGTTGCAATTAGTTGCTTTTTAAGATTAAAAGCTTTAGACAGATGATGCTTTTAAAGAAATGTTCTTGTAATTTTTCATAGTTGAAACATATGCATTACTTTTATGTTTTATATATATATATATATATATATATATATATATATATATATATATATATACATATACACATTGGTGAATTTTATACTGTATCTATTATTTATTTATTCATACATGTATTTATTCATTTATATTACAATATATTAGGGTTATTTGAAGTGTACAACATATAGGAAATGTTGAGGTTTTATTAGATTTTATTTACACATATTCAATTTTATTTTAATAATGTATTTTATAGTTATGTATTTATATGTATTATAGTGAGTAATATTTAGGATGGTGAATGTTTTATGTGTGATTATCTGACATTATTAGATGTAAATTGCAGGAATAGTCATTGCTCATGAATTATTCATGAACCCTGGGTGTTGATTGGTTCAGTAATTAACTTTATATTATAAATTTGCTGTCAGTTGGGGCATGCTCTGTCTTGATAAAGTCTCCAAATAGTTGGAGATGAAAGCACTTGATTCACTGGATATATCTGATTTATTTTTATTTGTTAAATTAAAGTTATTTCTGTAAGCACTTCTTAGTTGCTTATTTAAAAATGTTTTATCTTTCTTCATCTTGTTGCAACCGAGGCCAATTTTTGGATTGTGGTTTGTTGTTTGACTTTCAAAAGTTTTAAGTGGTTTGGGAAATTAACCATTTACTGGCTACCTGTGTCCATTAGAGACATAGGTGACAAATCAGGCATGAATTTCTGGTTTCCCATCCAGTTGTCCAAGGTGGACTTGAATTGGGTTAGGGAGGAACTCTGCTTCACATGGGTGGGGAGCCTGTTCCATAGAGGTGGTAGTGTCTGGGATACATACCTATCTTTTCAGCAGGACCTATTTATATCACAGGCAAGGTTTAAGTCTTTAGAACAGGTAATTCTGGTGCTGTTTGTTTTGTGGATATGCAGGAGGTCCAACAGAGTGGGCTCTGACAATGCCCTGTATGTCAGGCAGAGATCTCCCATCAAACGCCTGTAGGACTGTAGGAATACAGGGACAGGGCCGTGAGATTGCACATGCCATTTTACTTATGCCCTGTATTCCTTTAGTGAGGAATGTCTGTGGACAATCCAATTATTTGAATTAATTTAACTTGAAACAACTAAATTCAAGTGGCATGTTTCCATTGCTCTTAGGATCTGTATAAGACTACTCTTTTCTTTAAACATAGCTGCAGTACAGTTATGGACCAATATTTATTTTACTTGTTTATAAAAACTTGGTAGTGATTGAGGATGTTGGTGGCTGATCTGAGCACTATAGGTTCATAGGTAGGTACTAGGCTATCAAACCAAGGGCATTTATAAACCTAAAAAGAGTGTGTTGGCTATCGCCGCCCCATTGATTAGGTAACTGATCCTCTGTCAAGCAGAGCCATTGAAGTGATCCCAGGGGTGTATTTTCTGTTACCCATCCACTTGTCAAGGTTTCTCTTGAAGAGTGTTAGTGAGGGGCTCTACCTAATGTAGTTTGGAATTTTGTTCCAAAGCATGGGGAGTCTCTGTGACAGGAATCTATCCCTCCAGCATGTTCTATTTATTGTTGTGGTGAGGTTTAGCTCACTAGGGCGCGTGGCTCGCAGTGACTTGGATTTCTTTAGGTGGAGCATGTCCATCAATTCTGAGTTGGACATAGCTTTGTAAGTCAGGCAGAGATCACCT
This sequence comes from Protopterus annectens, assembly GCF_019279795.1. NCBI lineage: Eukaryota > Metazoa > Chordata > Ceratodontiformes > Protopteridae > Protopterus > Protopterus annectens. The sequence continues at coordinate 279,148,656 of NC_056747.1, forward strand.
CTGAGTAAGCGATATGCCACTGAATAGAGCCAGAGTTTTTTCAGTCGGGCTGTATAGGACATATGTTTGAGGCCAGTAATCCTCTTGGTAAGGTACTTTTGTGGTCTCTCCAGCTGTTGGAAGTGTCTTGTGAGGTACATCCCAATTGGGGCATTGTACTCTATCATGGGTCTGATGAGTGATGAGTAGAGGGGCACTATAACCTCTTTATTTCTAGATACGAACCCTTCAGTAACTAGATGGGCCACACAGAAGGATTGCTAACTACTTTGGCAATATGATTGTCAAAGTAGAGACTACTATATACCTGGGTCCCCAGATCTCTTATTACCTCTTCTGTATTAAGGGGGTTGCCACCTATTTGGTAATTCGTGGGTGTTTTGATTTTCCCAAACGGGATGACTATGCATTTTTTGGCATTTAGCTTGAGGCCACGACTTTGACACCAGGTATCCGTCTCAGTAAGGCCCTTTTGGAGGATGTCTGTGTCAGCCAGAGAGTCAGTTATAGCTCTCAGTTTGCATTCATCGGTGAACTTGATTAGCCATAGTCCTCCTGTGTTTACCTGTACTTCTGAGAAGTATATGCTGAACAGTAGGGGTCCCAGGACCGAGCCTTGTGGGACACCACTTGTGACTGGTTTAGAGTCGGACCTGGAGCCTGCTATTCTTACCGTGTGAGTTCTGTCTGTAAGCCAGTTGGCAACCCATCCTGTAACATAGGGGTTTATGTTCAGGCTGGTGAGTTTTTCTATAATACCCGAGTGGGCAATGGTGTCGAAAGCCTTGGCGAGGTCAAGGTAGGCTGTGTGAACAACCTTTCCCTCGTCTATGGCCTTGGTGACTGTCTCGAAGACGTCAACCAGATTTAGTAGGCATGTTCTTGCCCTAACAAAGCCAAACTGGGTTGGGTCATGTGTTTGGAGGTTCCCAATGTCTTTGTTAATGAGTTCCATGATGATGCGCTCCATAGCCTTGCAGACCAGACTAGTCAGGCTTATAGGGCGATAGTTACCAGGGTCAGTTCTGGCCCCTCCTTTGTGTAGTGGAATAACCGTTTCTGTGTGCAATTTTATGGGCACATAGCCTGTGAGGAGGCTGATGTTGAACAGCGTGTTTAGGTGGGGGGTTAGTTCGTTCTGTAGTTCATGCAAGATGCAGCCTGGAACACCATCTGGCCCCACTGATGCTGTGTTTTTTGCTTTTGAAAGGGATATTTTCACCTGTGCGTCTGTGATTTCCAGGACACTACACTTTTCCGGTATTGTTGTGGGCCCTTTTGGGGATGAGAGGTGGATGAAGTTTGCACTGAATCTATTTGCCAGAATGTTGGCAATATCAGTATGTGCAGTATATTTTGTGCTATTTTGCACTAGTTCAGTACATATCTGCGAGTTTCCACCTAGATTCTTAACATAGCTAAAAGAAGGCTTTGTGGTTATCCTTTGAATCCTTGGCTATTTTTCTTTCAAAGTTAGCCATGGATGATTTTATGAGGGACCTTAGTTTCTTACTGAAACTGATCAGGGATGTCTTTCCTTCTTGGGATTTGCCTTTTTTTTGAACTAGTTTCCTCCTTCTATTGTATAGCCTGTTTATGGCAGGGGTCCACCAGACTGGTTTCCTTCTCTTAAAGGAGTGAGTCTTGGTTTTGCTAGGGGTGGCATGATCCATGCATCCTTGTAGGTGCTCATAGAGTGCATTTGTAAAGGTTTCTGCATCTTGGGCAGCGTGATCCTTTAGCGTGGGGGCTGTGAAACTTACTACTTCTGTCTTAATTAAGGTGAAGTTTGCTTTAGAAAAGTTTTTTACTGTGGTTTCCTTAGTTGGGGGTGGTGGTGGGGTGTGGACATCCAGAGTGATTAGTTTATGGTCTGATCTAACCAGTGACGGGTTGACCTCCAGTGTGGAACACCTGTCGCCCATGTTTGTGATGACCAAGTCCAATATGTTTTCATCTCTGGTAGGGGAAGTTACCAGCTGATCCAGGGCATTTGAGTTGATGAATTCCAGGAAGCGCTGGGCCTGGGAGTTTGTACTTGAGTAGTTTTCCCAGTTAATGGAAGGGTAATTGAAATTGCCCAATATCAGGGTGTTCGGAAGGACCTTCATGTTTTCCAGTGTCTCCAGAAAGGTGGAGTGGTGATCCTGGATCATGGAAAGTGATCTGTAGCTGGCCACAATTTGCATTGCAGATTTGTCCGATGTTAGTTGCACATGGATGATCTCAGTGGTATCCTGATGCTCCACTAACTTGGAGGTGTAGGTATCCTTGATGAATATGGATATACCCCCTCCTTTTGTGTTTCAGTCCGTGTTCTGTGACCGAAACTTGTGGTACGAGTTGTAGCCCAGTAGTGCTGGGGTGCTCTCTGGACCCTTGAACCAGGTTTCAGTTACTGCACAGATGTCGACATTCTCTATATTGAGGAGAGCTTCGAGCGAGTGCATTTCGAGATTTAAACTCCTGGCATTGAGTAGCATAACCCTCAGTTTTTTGTTAATTGTGCTGTTTACAGAGGTGGGTTTGACTTTTGAGTCTTGCCTAAAAAAGGCACTATGAGGCAGCAAGAGCCTTGGCCAGTATTCGAAAGCCTAGGGGTGACAGGTGCAAGCCATCTCTTGTGAAGCAACGCAGCTCATCAAGCATGTTGTCTCAGGCTGACAGACACTGGATCCCCTTTGAATGACACCAGAAGCTTAGCCAATTGTTGAAATTGATCATTTTCTCTTTACACTGAGGTATCATTCTTGGTGAGGGCAGGATGCTAGTCAGGGTCATATCAGCCTGGGCTACATGATCAGAGAGCTCTTCCATGTCTCTTTTCATGTAGTTCAGGGAGGTACGTCTCAGGTCATTCACACCAACATGAACAATGACAGAGTCATATTTGTACTTGTTCTGCAGTGACCTGAGTGCTTGTATTATGTGGTGGATTCTGGCTTCTGACAGGCAGCTAACAGTAACCTTCTGCTTGTCCAGCATAGTGAGTGGGACGTCAGTGTGCCTGACTATACAGTCACCTATTACTAGTGTGTTAGGTATGTTATTTTGCCTTAAGGGCTGTGATTGTGCGGCACACTGATTTTGTGTTTTATGTGTTGTCTGGTTTGTGATGGGAGATGCAAGTTGTTTGGGTGTCTGCTTTGGAGGTCTCTGATGCTTTTATGGGTTTTTATTTGAAACCTCCGAGTATGATTTTGTGTATTGATGTGCATTTTTTGCCAGTGCTGGTTTAGTAGGTCTATGTGTGGCTGGAGGTGTGGTGCAAGTGTTAACCTTCTCCTCTTTACTGTCTGTTCCAGTCTTGGGTGGAGACAGCTTAGCCTCCAGTTTGGCTTTATAATTGCATCTCTCGCATATGTTAGTGTTTTGTGGTAGGAGGAGAGGGTTGTCTGTGTACATGAGGCAGTTGTAACATTGCCTCAGGATACCCAGATTCACCAGCTGGACTGGAGAGTACACCTGAAATTGCCCTTTACTCATTCCTGAATAGTAGGGTGAGCTGCTTAGTCGCTTGGTTGGTGAGGGGTGAATAAAGAGCCTTGCCCTGCTGGGCAATCAATTGTCAGGGTATATTAGTGCTTGCTATTAGGTCTGAGCAAGTGCTGGGCTGTAGGATGCTTTTTGAATGCTTATGTTGAGAGTTAGACTAGTTTCAAGGGAAAAACTGAAGAGGAGACTTAGTGGAGCTGGGAATAATTTATCCCTAGCCAACCGGCACTGCCCGGCGCGCAAAACCGTGCAAACTTGGTTTTTATAGCAGGGAAATGAAAGAGAGAGAAATTAGCCCAAAATGGCCAATGAACTACTAACTTTTGGGCTAAAACCACTCCTCCAGGGACAGATAGACTGCTCAAAGCTCCCCTCTCTCACAGGTGAACAGAGAAACGTCCTTCTATCCAAGTAAAGTATGGGCAACTCAGAAACTTGTAACACAGCTCTGAATTCAGCACTAGCCTGAAAACTGGACTTTGATAGCTTAGAAAGGTGGGAAACAAGGAATTTGTTTATTTATTTATTTATTTTTTTTAAAAGAAAAGGCAAAAACAGTAAAAAATACACTTAAAACAGCTTTAAATGACTACAAACGATCAGAAAAGGCTATCACACTTTAGTGTGTAGCCTACAACAGTTAAACAAATTATTTAAACAAAAAATGACTTTTTAAAAGTGCAGGCAGCCAAATGAATACAATATGTGAAAAAAAACAAGCTTTTAAATCACAATAAATGCTGGAAAATTGGGGTTTAGGCGGAAAACAGTTAAGTACAGCAAGAAAGTTCAGAAAACTGATACTTAATCACTCCAAAGTCTCTCTTCTAAGCTAGAAGGCTTCTATCAGTTTAAAGCTTTCTAGTGCTTCCCAGTAGGTTAGTTACAAGAAAGATGGGAAACAAGTGCAGATGTGGTTTTTTAAACCAGAAAGTTAAAAGAGATGGATAAACTGTTCAAATGGTCAATAAACTACAATTTCTTTGCCAAGAACCACTCCTCTTGTGGTAGACAGGCTACCTAGTGCTTACCACCCCCACTGATAAGCTAGAAGGCTTCCCTCCAACACAGAAAGGCTTGGGGGGCTCAGAAGCGTACCAACAGTCCTGCATACAGCAAGTCTCTATCGGGACTAGACTAGTTGCAGGAAAGGCAGGAAACAAGCTTAGAATTTTTTTTTTTTTTTTTTTACAGAAAAGCAGCTAAAACAGCAGTAAATACAATTCAAATTGCAATGCAGGCTAGCACACTTGATTGTGTAGCAATATTACAGCAAATACAGTTTAAATAAATGCAATTAAATTAACAAATGACTAAAAAAACAAGTGCAGAAGGCAGTAAATTAGAAAGCTACTAACAAGCAGTAATAAGTGCAGAGTAAGAGCGACTGAACAGATAACAGCACGCAGAAGAGCAACTAAGACAGTTACAGTAAGAGCAGCTGAATAAAATATGTATATATTTTATTTATTTATTTATTTTTTTTGAGGGAGGGAACAGAGCAGGGTTAAGAGGCTGCAGGGGTTGTCCTTCCCAACTGCTCTCTTTGTACACAGTAGGAGTGCCTGAAATCAGAATATGATCTCACTGCACTCAGTTGAGTGAGCAAATGAGATGGGCCCAGAAGGAGTATCCAAACACAAATTTACAAGAGGGGCGGGCAGTTTCAAAGCCAACAACATTAACACCAGAACAAGAACAGGGTGGGTGGGGAACTAACTGCAGAGACACAGCCACAACTTTCAGTTGAGTTAATATTCAGTGAGAAACACAAATAAATAAATTAAATGCATAAATATATGAAAAAGAGCAGATAAAAGTGTACTTAAATTCACTTATACATCCAGTTGATTTCAGGTAGATCTTAGCCGGAGCAAAGCTCATATATTAAGCAGAGATAACCCAAAATGTACCACTTATATAAGGCATAACAGAATATCAGTGATGAGGTGAAACTACCCCCCACTGCTATCAATGGCTACACAGAAATTCTAACAAGTACTTTGTAGAGACACAGCCACAACTTTCAGTTGAGTTAATATTCAGTGAAAAACACAAATAAATAAATTAAATGCAGAACTATATGAAAAAGAACAGATAAAAGTATACTTAAATTCACTTATACGTCCAGTTGATTTCAGGTAGATCTTAGCCGGAGCAAAGCTCAGATATTAAGCCTGCTGTCTGCTATTCTAAACCTTTGTGCAGTATTCATGAATACTATCCAAACTGCAGTGCATTGGCCTTCACAGTGTGTTTTGAGACAAAGACCAGAAAAAAGCAAATCAATGGAGAATACAGTGCCAGGCTTTAAGGGGAAGCAGGGTCTGACATGATACACCTCCGCAGAGTTTAGATAACTCTATGTGGAGGCCAGACACTCCATGCAGGACTACTAGGGGTGATTTATGAGCTTGGATCATACACCTTATTTATCTGTGCAGAGAAGAGAACCGAGGAGGTCAAAGCAGCGTAACAGGGCATATGACGTGGGGAGGGTAGTATACGGTTACCACCAACACTTCATGTAAATCACTGGCAAAACTCACCACATTCTGTTGCTTCAGACTGGGAAGTACAGAAACTGGAGTTTGTCATAACAGCAGACATGAGGCAACTGGATGAGTAGCCTGGAAGATACGTGTCATTGCTATGCTGTTATGACTGAAGAAGAGATGCTATTCACTACCCCACCAACTATGTGTAGAGCAGGCCGATTACCAGCAGACTAGACTGGAGCACTATGATTACAACAGGCTAGTGGTGGCAGGATTGGTAGGTTGGGGGACTCTGGTGCCAGGATGCGAGCAGCAGGCTGGGGAGACTGGACTCTCTAATTGCTGCCAAGCTGAAGGTTCAGTTAGGGGTCAATAATCCCCACCAAGCTAGAAATGATATGCTGTTCCATAACAGTTTTGTCATCCTTCACCTCCACACAGAACAGTGTCCTTTGTTAATTAGTGTCACTCTCACATGTCCTCAAAGGTACTTTGTGTGCCCTTATGACAATAGCTGCAGTAATCCATTCAAGCCAGAGGTAAAATAGCATTCACAGGTCAGATGTCCACACTGCATTCCATTACTCTCAGCAGACGTAAGCTGTTCATGAACCTCAGTGCTATTAGCAGAAGTACATTGGGGTTCCTCACTTCCTCAGCTTCAGTGGAGTTTTTAAAAGCAGCACCACATCTCAGAAGGTCTCAGGTAAAGCCATTAATCAAATGTGATTCAAAGATCCTCTCTCTTGATTGATATATATATATATATATATATATATATATATATATATATATATATATATATATATATATATATATATATATATATATATATATATATATATATGTGTGTGTGTGTGTGTGTGTGTGCGCGCGCGCATGTGTGTGTGGTGTATATGCGTATTAGCCATATTTTATTTCAAAACTTTCATTTGTTTGATGGATCCTTTTCAGTAAGACATCCATTTGTGCCTCCATATAAAAGGACTGAATTATCAGCATAGGTTCTACTAAGTCAGCCAGCTACAGGTGAGAGGGGCAGGGGACCAGGTCGCAGCTCTGACTACTTTGTTTAACTTCTGCTGAAAAGTCTGAGCACAAGAGAGAGAAGGTGTGGCTAAAAGGGGGATACAGACCACCTGAGTGTATACAGACAGAAATATGCACACGTGCGCAGTAAGTTCCTTGCATGCTGCTCATCCCATTTAAGTTTAAGACACTAGAACATAAAGTTCCCACCCCACAGTGTGAATGCTGCAGATCTGTGGTATCACTCCTTCTCCTCATAAGAATGATTACATAGGGAAACATAAGATCCTAATAATGGGTCAATGCCAGAAAGATGCTTGTGAATCTGATGTTAGGGTAAGGAGCATAAAAATATAGGAATCATTTACTGAAAATCATGATATGTTTCATGGGAAGTCAGCACTAGCAGCATGCAGAACGCATTATATTTGATCTGGCATTCAGCCATCTAAAGTGAATGCACCATCCTTCAAAAGATAAATAGTTACTGTTGTAAAAATACAAAAGATCAATAAGATGTAGGAAATGACCTTCAGATATCCTCCATCTTGACAACCCCATACACCTTGCTCTCCGCAGCTTGTACAACAACATTACAATTTTTAAAATCAGCTATTCAGCCTTTTAAAAATAGGAACCTATCCCTTTTTATGTAATGTTTCTGAATATTTCTATTTCATTACGGGCTTCATGATTGCATATGAAAGCTACTGTCTTTGTTCTAGCATAAACATAAAAAAGATCTACAGCATAAATGTTTGACACCTGTTATTGCTTTTATTGAACAAAATTTCAAAACAAACTACACAAAGTCTTTCTTCAGGAATACCAATGCAATGTCACACATAAGGAACGTACTTCACAGAGAACAGGAATATAATAACTGATCTGATATATAAGGCAAGTAAGTTGTTGTTGTTGTTTTTCTTTCAGCTTTTCCCGGTTAAGGGTCACCACAGTGCAACTTGGGTCTGCTAATGATTAGCAGTAGATTTTTATGGTGCTGAGGAGCCAGCTCGACACTCAACCTTCAACGAAGGCATGCCCATTCACGCACGTCTTTCGAACGCTACTCGACTGCGGGGAGGACATGCAGACTCCACGCAAAAGGCGCTCCAGCCGAGAATCTAATGGGATAACCTCTTGCTGTGAGGCGACAACGCTACCGCTGCACCACCACGGCTTACACATATATAAGGCAAGTAAGTATTTAATAATAATTGCAGTTCCAATAAAGTATTCACTTCAGTATCATTTCAGTAATCATGAAGCAGAGCCACAGAATGAACAACTACTTTTCTTGGGTGAAAATCATCAGGAATAACACTGAAAATAAACTGCACAAAAAAGGCATTAGAAATGAAATTAGTGTGACAAAGTTGCTGCTAATAATTTTTAATGTTTTTATAATTCAGACACTGCAAGTAAGGCCTAAATTCATGTATTTTGACAGTGCAGTACAGCGTTTTATTTGGACTTACAGGATAATAGTGTTTTTTGTTAGTAAGGAGAAACTCAAACTGCTTCTAGTATTTCAGACAGAAAGTATAGCTGTATAAATAAACTTACGATTTGAGTAGTTGTTGAAGTGATCACGGCTGCAGTAGCTCAAGCTACATGGAGTTATCTCCTGCTAAGGATATAACAGCCATCTGGCTTCCAAAGCTTCAGGTCACATTCCACTGGCTCACACCATTAGGCAGTTGGAGGTGAGCTGCCTAAAATGGAAGGCTTGAGTGGCAAGCCCTTCAGAGTTGTCATGGCAACTGAGAGAGGGAGGCTAAGCCCTGACATGTGTGCATATATATATATATATATATATATATATATATATATATATATATATATATATATATATATACACACACACACATACATACATATATATATTCTAAAAGTATGTACAGAGGTCAAAGTTACTGTTTCTAGAATACGTCTAGAATTCAACTCTTTCCAAAAAGCCATAGATGAAGCCAAGGCTCAGCTAGCATGAGCCTTGTCCCAGCCTGGAATAGTTTTGCTGTGGTGAGAATAACAAAATGTAATGGCCTGAGACAACTATTTGGAAATAGTATGTTTAGACATGGGTTGTCTCTTCTTCTTACTTTCATAAGAAATGAACAACTGATTTGAAGATCTGAAAGATAGTACATGAGTTGTCCATGGATGTCCAAGGTATGGAGTATCCTTTCTCCCTCATTTTTGGATTCAGAAAAGAAAACAGGGTGATGGATAGTTTGGCTTAAAGTAAACTCAGATAACACTTTAGGCATAAAAGGAGGATTGGTTATCAAAAATGTCTGTCTCTGTGGAAAAAGAGATAAAACTTACAACTCAGATTCTCTTCCTGCAGAGGTCAGAACAATCTGTTAAACAGTTTTCCATGTTAAAAACTTCAAACCAGCTTGAGGATTTGGTTCAAGTGGAGCAAGTGCTTGCTTCTGTAACACAAAATTACGTTCACAAGGATGAGCCATTGGTTTTCTTGGAGGTCACATGCAAAACTCCTTTCAAAAAAATTTTCACATGAAAATGCATTAAAACAGAAGGATCTGTGGATAGATATGCTGAAACGGTCGAAAAATTAACCATGATGGAGTAAGAAAGGCCATAAGATAGTAACTCACACAAGTATTGTAAAACCAGAGAAACACTATCCCCAGAATGGGTGCTGGTTATGTTGCTGACACCAACTGGAAAACCTTTTCTATTTGCTAATATAAAATTTCTAGTAGCAGTTTTATTGCTTTCTTTAGTATATGCTACAGGTCCTCAGTAAACAGATGCCTAAGGGGAATTATAACCCTATCATCCAGGCAGTCAGATGAAGTTGATTGGGGTTAGGGTGTATCAAACACCACTATCCTAGTGTGAGTAGATCCATTCTGTGAGGTAGCTGTTGGTAATTGGGACTGGCCATTTCAAAAGGAAGGGATAATCACTGTTGCCTGGGCTTGAAGGGAGTCACCACAATGATCTTGGGGGATTCCTTCTGAATCTTCACAAGTAACTTGGATATCAGTGGAAAGGGTGGAAACACATACAGGAAAATTCCTGTCCAAGGAAAGGAAAGGGGTCCTTTTTCCAGGCCTTCTTATATGGAATCCTGGAACAAAATTTCACCAGTTAATTGTTCAGAGTCCAGGCAAGACATCTACTTGAGGAATTCTCAACAGATGGATCAAATCTTAGAAGACCCCCTGAATTAGTTTCCATTCATGAGGAACTGCCTCTGTCCTGCTCAGCTTGTCCGTCACACAGTTTTAGTCTGACAAGATGTAGGATGCCTATAGAATGAGATTGCGCTGTCAAGCTATATCACCAGTTAACATGGCTGGTCTGCAAACGGGGTAATACCTGGTTCTTTCCCGCTTGTTGATGTACCACATGACTGTGGTATTATCTATAACAACCTGAAGAGATCCAGGGGACCAAAGATGATTTATAGAATGTAGTGCCTTGATTAGCAAGTATTGCCTTTATATTCATGTGCTTGACTCTGTCCTTGGGTATCCCAAACACCTTGCACTTTATCCCTCCTGAAACTTCTCCCCGAGCAAACTCCAAAGTATCTGTGATGACTAACTGTTTTGGAACATAGGGAGAGAAGGGGAGACCTAGATTTAGGGTTGGTTGTTGTCAACATCAAGTGATTTCTCTTCTGACAAATTTCAGTATTGGGATTTGAAAAGACAATGGGTGTTGGTGTTTGGGCCAAAGAGGCTTCAGATGCCATTGTATCTTTCTCATGTGGAATGTTTTGCAAAGGTTATTATGAGACCCAAAATCCTGAAGTATTTTCTTGCAGAGACCAAATTCTGAGAAGAAAATCTCAGTGAACTGAGGTGCCTGATAGAGACTCCAGGAACATGGATTCAAAAATTACTTTTGAATATTCTCTTGGAATCCCAGCTTGTGTAAGAGATTTCTAACTCAAAACAGAAAGACTCCTGACACTATGAAAAAGACTCTGCAAAGATGAGCAAGTCATGTAAATATGGAAAAACATGGATACCCTGTAGCCTGAAATGAGCTATAAATGGAGCTACACACTTTGTGAACACTTGTAGTGCAGTGGATAGCCCAAAGTATAAGGCAAAGAACTAATAGTCTGATACAGATACACAAAAGCTTAAGAAATGCCTGAAATCTGGATGAATATGGACGATGATGATAAGCATCTTTTAAATATTGTGTTACTAAAAAAACTTAAATGAGGAGGAAGAAGTAACAATAGGTTGAGAAGGGACATCATTTTGAAGTTTGGCACTATCACAAACTGATTTAGGTAAGAAAGCTCTAGAACTGATCTCCAAGCACATTCTTTCTTTGGCACCAAAAGATATTTGAATCAAAACCGTTCCCAAACCTGAGAAGGAGGAACTGACTCTATTATTCCCTAAGACAACATATGTTAAAAGACAGGGGGAGCAGAGGCATCTAGTCTGGTGGTTGAGGAATTACTCCCTGAAAAGATGGAATTTCCTCACACTGCCATCTGTAACCTTGATGAATTTTCTTTACAACCCATTTGTCTGAAACGATTTGCTGCCAAAGACAGAAGTGCTGATTCAAACTTTATGGGAAGGAAAAGGGGCTGATAGGGTGGGAGGAGGGACAAGGCCCTTAAATAGACATTCTGACTTCTTAGACTGTCCTTTGTTTTAGGGGATTGCTGCTTTCTTTTTGAAACCCCTTTCCCACTGCATCTTAAATGTCTGTTTGCCAGCATGTTGCTGAGACTATTTTGTTTTTTGTCAAAATTGGATGAAGGGATAGAGAATCCCTTGGAAAATTTAGAAAAGGAGGTCTGAAAAACCTGAGAGATTCCCTAAATCAGCTTAACCCTTTCATCACATTTTTGATAACCTTTGCAGTAGAGGGACCAAAAACTCTCATTTTTCACATCTTCTGGCTTGTTTAGAGAACACAGGCAAGCAAACCATCTCAAAATAGTACCCTGGAAGGAGTTGTCGTAAACTACATAATGGAAGAAACTAAACCATTTAAGCAGATTTTTTTCACAAGAAGAAACTACAGACAAAACATTCCTCATATTTTCACAATTAATTAGAAGTTAATAATCACAATTAATCACAATTAATCAATGAAGTTATGGGAAAGAGTAGTGGAAGCTAGGTTAAGAAGGAAGGTGATGATTAGTGATCAGCAGTATGGTTTGAAAGAGCACTACAGATGTGATGTTTGCTCTGAGGGTATTGGAGAAGTATAGAGAAGATCAGAAGGAGTTGCATTGTGTTTTTGTGGACTTAGAGAAAGCATATGACAGGGTGCCTAGACAGGAAGTGTGGCATTGTATGAGGAGGTTGGGAGTGGCAGAGAAGTATGAAAAAGTGGTACAGGATATGTACGAGGGTAGTGTGACAGTGGTGAGGTCTGTAGTAGGAGTGATGAATGCATTCAAGGTGGAGGTTGGGATTACAGGATATGTATGAGGGTAGTGTGACAGTGGTGAGGTCTGTAGTAGGAGTGATGAATGCATTCAAGGTGGAGGTTGGGATTACAGGATATGTATGAGGGTAGTGTGACAGTGGTGAGGTCTGTAGTAGGAGTGATGAATGCATTCAAGGTGGAGGTTGGGATTACAGGATATGTATGAGAGCAGTGTGACAGTGGTGAGATCTGTAGTAGGAGTGATGAATGCATTCAAGGTGGAGGTTGGGATTACAGGATATGTACGAGGGCAGTGTGATAGTGGTGAGATCTGTAGTAGGAGTGATGAATGTATTCAAGGTGGAGGTTGGGATTACAGGATATGTATGAGGGCAGTGTGACAGTGGTGAGGTCTGTAGTAGGAGTGATGAATGGATTCAAGGTGGAGGTTGGGATTACAGGCTATGTACAAGGGCAGTGTGATAGTGGTGAGATCTGTAGTAGGAGTGATGAATGCATTCAAGGTGGAGGTTGGGATTACATCAAGGATCAGCTCTGAGCCCTTTCTTATTTGCAGTGGTGATGGACAGGTTGACAGGTGAGATCAGAGAGGAGTCCCCATAGGCTATGATGTTTGTGGATGACATCAATAAGCCTTATCTTAGGAGAGGTGGAGATATTCTCTAGAGAGGAGAGAAATGAAGGTCAGCAGGACTCAGACAGAATATATGTGTGTGAATGACATGGAGGACAAAGGAATCGTGAGGATGCAGGGAGTAGAGCTGGCAAAGGTGGATGAGTTTAAATACTTGAGATCAACAGTTCAGAGTAATGGTGAGTGTGGAAGAGAGGTGAAGAAGAGAGTGCAGGCAGGGTGGAGTGGGTGGATAAGAGTGTCAGGAGTGATTTGTGACATACTGGTACCAGTAAGAGTGAAAGGGAAGGCCTACAAGATGGTAATGAGACCAGCTATGTTATATGGGTTGAAGATGGTGGCACTGACAAAAAGACAGGAGTCAGAGCTGGAGGTGGCAGAATTAAAAAGGTTAAGATTTGCACTGGATGTGACAAGGATGGACAGGATTAGAAATGAGTATATTAGAGGGTCAATTCAGTCAGATTGAATGGTTTGGAGACAAAGTCAGAGAGGCAAGATTGTGTTGAGGAGGGATGCTGGGTATATTGGGAGAAGGATGCTAAGGATGGAGCTGCTAGGTAAGAGGAAAAGAGGAAGGGCTAAGATAAGGTTTATGGATGTGATGAGAGAGGACATGCAGGTGGTTGGTGTGAAAGAGCAAGATGCAGAGGACAGGAAGAAATAGAAACAGATGATCCGCTGTGGTGACCCCGAACTGGAGCAGCTGAAAGAAAAAGAAGACGACTTTCACAATTAATCAGAAACAAAACTTAACATATTTGCCTAATAATTCAAAATTCTAAAAATCAAAGTTGCATGAATATACATATATAGGATTAACTAAAACTATGGCTGCTTGGTCAGGTTTGAGAAGTGTGTATAAAAACTTAAAAGATTGAGGAATGTTATAGATTCTATATACCTTTTCAGGGGCAGCAGGCTAGCAATTTGGAAAATTACAGGCAGTGACACACACATCCTGCAATGCTGACAGCGGAGTAGAAATGGGGAAGGTACTGAAAATTCAGTTTGTAATAGCGCATAGTGTTTTCTGAGGGACTGAGAAACCTCAGTGTTCTCCCACTGAAAACATGGCACATTCTGGAAATAGTCTCAGAGAAAGAGAATCCCTCACAGGGAGGATCAGATACTTTGCTGTCCTTCAGAGTTTGAATCAGAAATCTGAGGAAAATACTTGCATCTGCCCTTTCATGTTCCTGTCCAGATTCACAATCTTGAATCTCATCAGGAAAAGAGGTATCCCGTTTTCTTTTACCAGAAACCACCTTATAAGAAGGATTAATAGCCTGAATTAAACCCTGAGACAGACCTAACAAACTTCTCTTGTCCTGGAAAATTTGAACAGCAGCAGATACATGTTTAGTTTTTTGTTTCTTTTTAACAAGAAAAGAGGGGCCAACAGGGTTGTTAATGGCAGCTGCAGCTTACCCAGGGATGGGCACAACATTTTCACTAAACAAAGAAGACTTCCCTGCCCCTTCTCTCAGGACCAACAAGAGGGGTTCTTCCTTGACCACTGAGGGGACCTGATCCACCACAGAGGATGTGAGTAAACTCTGGTCTATTGTAGATGTATGTGCTATACCAGAGGGATCCAGGGTAAGAGATGAGTGGTTTGAGGAATTTGCTTTGGCCACAGCAGAGTGACCTACCTGTGGCTGAGGCAAATTGATAGCCTGCTGTGGTGGCAAAGGTTGTTTGCTTAATTGTTTCTTTTTGTGGCTAGAAGAAGGACTAACTGTGAGATTGGTAGTTTGTTCCATAGCCAAGCTGAAAACGATGCCTCACTCTCACAGAAAACAAGCAGTACAAGCTGGACACTGATTACTATGTGAATGAGGGTCTCAGACAATTATCTAACCATCATCACTACATGAAAATGGAGATTGATCCTACACCTGGTTTTGCTTCTGAGATTAATGAATTCCTGGAACAAGCAGTGGATTCTGGAATTATCTCCGATAAAACTAGAACTCATTTAATAGTTAAGGATCCTGCGAAACAACAACTCTATTTACTTCCTAAGATCCACAAGTCCATTCATCAGCCACCGGGTAGACCAATTGTATCCGGCATTGGGTCACTTACGGAACCCTTATCTGTTTTTCTAACTGAGAAATTGAAACCATTATTAACATGTGTTAGAGCAAGAATCAAGGATACGATGGAATTTTTGCAGATTGTCTCCGAGTCTCAATTGGACCCCGAATGGCTTATGTGTACCCTTGATGTTTCTTCACTTTATACCAGCATCCCTCATTGGGCGGGTCTCAAAGCCTTGGATTATTGGCTAAACAAAACTAATCTATACCCCCCAGGGATGAATACTTTATTACTATGCATGGTGGAACACATTCTCACTAAAAACGTCTTCTATTTTCAACAAAACTGCTATTGGCAACTACAGGGTACGGCTATGGGTGCATCTTTTGCACCCATTTATGCTGATCTCTTTATGGGCTACATTGAAGAAATGATTATATATGATCCTATGCACAATATATACTTACCGGAGATCGATATATGGAGAAGATACCTGGACGACTGTTGGCTTGTATGGAAAGGAGGTGAGGAATACCTCCAGGAATTCATTCAACACTTGAATGGGAATATCTGGGGCATTGAATTCACTGTGGCATACAATCGGAGTGAAATTAGTTATTTGGACGTCCACTTAACAAGACAGGGAGACAATACTCTCAGAACATCCATCCACAGGAAATTCCCACAATATAACACTCTTTTGCATGCTGACAGCTTCCATCCTAAACATATCATCAGAAATATACCCAAATCTCAATTTTTGAGGATGAAAAGGATTTGTTCCTCAGTGGATGATCTTAATAATCACCATATTGATTTGACTAAGAGATTTTTGTCCAGAGGTTATTCAGCATGCAGCATTGAGTCAGCAGTTCAACTTAGCCATGTCAAATCCAGGGATTCTCTTCTCCAATACAATACCAAATCTGAAAACAAGGAATCAGATCTTTGTAGATTTGTTACTACTTATGGCAGTAATAGTGCCAATTTAGTAAATATAATCAATACTCATTGGAATATCCTGAACTCACATCCCCTGTTGGGAGATTATCTTGGTGAACGATGTTATTTTTCCTACAGGAAAGGCAAAACCTTAGGATCACTCTTTTCACACTATAAAAAAAACAGTGTTATTGATGACACGTTAAGCCAGAGAACACTTACTGGGGACAAACTTATAGGCATTTATCCGTGTGGACATTGCAGTTTTTGCAATCACATCTTCAAAACCACCAGTTTCACAAGTAGGAACACTGGACAAATATATAACATACAATTCTTTGGGAACTGCAGTTCAGATTGGATCATTTATCTTGCCACATGTACATGTCAAGCATTTTATATTGGCCAAACATCCAGACAGTTTCGTGTTAGGATCTCTGAACATCTTGGAGATATCAGAAACAAGAGACTAACCAATGCATTATATAGACATTCCATTAAACATCCCACGGCCAAATTTACTTTTACCATCATTGATCACATCATAGGTAATCGATCGTTTAAATCAGGTTGGCATGATATCTTAAATGCCAAAGAAAAGAGGTGGATCATTAAACTTGGGGGGCTTTTTCCCCCTGGATTAAATGATAAATTATAACTAAATACCACTTGCATTGTGTATGTATACTTATTACTTTATTTAGTTATATTATTAATATTTTTTGCATTCCAGCTCACTACAGGGTTTTGTGGTTGGTATCTAACTATAGACATTTAATACCCAGATTTATGTTTCAGGTTCATATTTGGGTATGTATAAATATTTTAGGTATTTCATTTATGTTGTCTATTATCAGGGATATACCAGCTAACTTTTTCTTTATATCTTAGATATATATGTACCCATGAATAAGTTTTTGAATAACCAATACTATTTTATTTATGCTTTTGTTCTGACCTTAATGGTTTTACTTTTTCAGGAAGTGATGTCACATGAATCCATTAATTAACATTATATAAGATTATGCTGAATTGCCTTTGCTTACTGCACTACTGATGAAAGCCTTGCTGCTGAAACCAGTCTAGTTTCAGTTACAAATAAACTCATTTTGGATCTTCCTTGGTGCTGGCAGTTTTTCTTTTGAATAACTTAAAGTTGTAAAAATTCACAGTTTCCCAATAAAACACAATAAAATGCACTTTAAATTACATTGCCATCCCCTCAAAAGTGAAATAAACAATTTTCAGGGGAAAAATAGTTTTCAACTGTTTTTAGTAACTTTTAAACTGACAGGAAAAAGATGCATTCCCATTTAAAAGTACAAAGTACAGTTAAGTCTCAACACAGTCTATTAAAACTCAAATTCCTATAAGAAAAAATTACTTTCCTAACCACAAAAGTACAATTAAATAATACCTTTTAAATCTGGAAGTGTTTTTCCCAAAGGGAAGCTATCTGCCCAGCAATCAAACAGTACAAGCCGACCATCAATCCTTGTAAGTCCTCCTGCTACTCTTTTTAGCAGTAGGAAAGCTCTGAAGGTCTTGGCACTCAACCCTATCTTTTTAGCTAGTTTGATCATTTGGAAGGTGCCCTGAAGCTTTGAAAGCTGGTTGGCTGTTATATCCTTGGCAGGATAAAACCCATATAGCTAAGGCTACTGTAGCAGTGATCAATATGATGAACAGATATAATGTATTTCATTTCAGCATATCAAAAAGGAAACTCATATTGTTTCATTTCAGCATAACAGATTGAAAAAGCAACACAAGTGTTTTGCTTGCTATAAGGCCACAGTTTCAGCACACAAAATGGGAAAGAAATCAGTTTCTTATGGTTTCAGCATATGCTCCATCATTTACAATCCTTTAAATGCAAGCTAAATTTCAGCATGATTCTTTCCAGTCAAGAAATACTCCAAAAGTGCATACTCAAAATTCCAGTGTAATCCAGCTCCTTCTAATGCCAACAACAACAAACCCTTTTCTTGAAAAAAAATGTTTTTGGTACTTAACGTATTATACCAACCACCCTTTCTCGCTACCCCGTTATTTGTATTTTCATAACCACAGACTTTCTGCAGCATGTTATTTATATAACGGTACTAAGTAAGATTATGTAAGATATACACAATCTTACAGCATTTTATATATGTTTTTAACTGTTAAAGGTACAGTTTGGGGGGGGGGGCGACATGAAGGCAGTCCAGAACCTTGTGTACGAAAGTTAGACTATGGCGCAAAGTTTTTCTTAGGTATTACAGTAAGACAGATTTTGTTTAATAAGTGATCATATTTACTAAAGACAAGTCCGTTATGTGCTGTGTGGATTTTAATTTTGATCAGGGAGAGTAGAGTGTGGCGAAAAAGAAGGACTCAATCTCAAAATTAGCATGGTTGTGGTAATACGTCATTTGAATATTCCTTTCATGACTTAGATTAATATTATGCTAAGGGGGATTTTTTGCATGATTATTCTACCATTAGGCAGTGTACACTGTAGAGCATGGAAGGAATAAATAATACAAATAAAGTGCTGGCGACTGGCAGGAAAGTGTGGTTGCGATAATACGTAAGTACCATTTTTTTTTCTTTCACAAAGTTCATAATTCACACAGTAACCCCTTGCTTTTATACTTGTGAAGCTCAGCTCTTGTCCTCACTAGTTTCCGTTTGAAGCATGTATCTATACTTTCTCCATAGCTTCCAGAATGCCATTTGAAGCATTCTTTTCTCAGGCAATTCCAGTTCAAAACGGCTCAGAGATCAGCCCAGTTCAAAATGGCTCAGAGATCAGCCCACTAGTATTATTATTATTACTATTATTATGGCCAATTATCCCCCCAAGGATGGGGCAACAACCATCTTGCCCATTTGTTTCCTTAGGTGTAGGGGGCATGTGAGCAGTGAGTGATGTTTTTCTGTCAGGAACTAGGGTTTTCTCTTTACTGCCCTAACTCCTGCTTAGTATTCATGCTTGCAGGTCAACATGAAATAGTCATAGAGTGGGAAGGCCACTCCCATCTAAAGGTGAAATACTTCTGCAAGCAAGCCCATTCCCCTTGGAAGAAGCACATTCTGCATGTTTGTCTAGCCTCTAATGGGGAAAATCTGTGAAATGTGCATGCCTCAGACATGTACTCCACCCCCCACCCCCCCCAAAGAAAGGCAAACAATTTTAGCCTTTTCACTTCTCTACCTCCCCAGCCAGCACCAGCAAGCACCAAAGTATCTACATGAACTCAGGTCACCTGGGTCATAGTTAAAACTTTATCCTTCTAGGCTGATGGAACTGACCAGTCCTGTTTTTAAAGGAAGCCTCTAGCAGCTCCGTGGGGGGATTTCTCCTCTCAATTCCTTACTTATAGTTGTATATATATGTGTGTGTGTGTGTGTGTGTGTGTGTGTGTGTGTGTGTGTGTGTGTGTGTGCTTGTGTACACTCACACACACACACACACACACACACACACACACACACACACACACACACACACACACCATGGGAATAAAGAGAAGCACCCTTCACTCTTTAAAGTGTGCACATGTGAAAATAGATGATAAAGTCAAAAACATAAGTTGGTAGTCATTAGTTTGTATTAGGAATTTACATAACTTTCCATTAAATCTTCAGCACTGCACATGTATATGTTTGCATATATATATATAAAATATTACAATTCATCTTTCTTGATGTTCTAACATAACTATTTTGGCATACTACTACTGCATACTTATTAACTTGCAGTATGAGGTGAGCATGGTTTATTTCCTCATAATCAAATTGATATCCATGAAATGTATGCTACTGTTTGTTACTTTACTAATGTTTTATGATTTGCATACTGTATTGTTTTATGGTTTTATTTTTTCCTGTGAAATATCTGCCATTATTTGGTATGTTACTACTATTGAATGATTTATGTACTGCATCGTTTTTGCCAATGCTTATGGGAAAGGCTGTGGATAAAAAAGGTCCTCAGACTAGTTTACTTACCCAGTTAATAGATGAGAAATTGAATATTAAATAAAATTTAAGGCAGCTAACTGAGCCAACACTGAGCTGTGTTGCATCAGAATTAAGTAATAAATATAAAAACAGGCCATTATAATGCAAAATATGTGGATTAATATAATAAGTGACATAAGTTTCAAGTCACACATCATTTGTATGTATTGGTTTCCCTGCAAATAGTACAGTTTTAACCAGCTAAAACACTAACTGGTCAATCATGATTACCTACACAGCTTGGTAAGACAGTACCCACAAAACAGTAAAATTATGTTTTTGCAGGAGGCAGGTGCCATTGCAGCCTCCAATTTAGGAGCTTTACCCTACATCCTCTTATTAACTCTAAAGTTGCTTAATTATGGGAGGAAAACAAGCCCACCCTACAAAAGCCAAAATAATCACTCCACAATAGCGTTATCATTAGCCATTCAAAGAATGAAATGATATTAAGGGCATAGTTGCATTAGGAAAACAACCAATTACATGTCAGCTATAAAATGTCATGGTGTTTTTGGAGACATATGCATGTGCATATGTTATATGTTCTTGGACTAAACAGAAAAAGTGAGGTGTATCAAGTGAAGGACAGTTGAAACAAGGTTTTCTGAGAGACTAAACATCAGACCTTACCGTACCAAAGCCTGAATATCGACATCTGGATGGCAAATGCAGATCAATGGGCACATTGTCAAAATGGCAACTATCGAACTCTCAACATTACCATAGTTCGAGATGGAGGCTGAAAAATGTTTTAATTTTCGCTATTCCAGTTCAATGACGTGATGACTTAACCTGGTGCATTTCCAGGTTTTGATAGTAAAAAAAAAAAAAAAAAATATATATATATATATATATATATATATATATATATATATATATATATATATACATATACACATACACATACATACATATACTAACTCCGAGATCACACTATCCCCGGGGGAAAGGGAATATTGCTGTTGAGCTTGTTTAGGTCAGTTTTGTGGAGATTGGTAAGCACAGGGGATGCATAGAGTAAGGTGGATAATAGGTGTGTCCTGGCTATTATTTTGGAGTGATTGGAGAGAAGTTGTTTGTTTCATTAGAGTAGACCAATTTTTTTATTAACTTTTTTATGGTTAGAGAAATGTGTAGGTCAAATCTAAGGTGATTTCCATGCTTAGCAGTTTAGTGTGATTGGTAGGGGTGATGGTTGTATTGTTATATGCAGAGATTAAAAAGCTATAGAAGCTATATAAGGGGGTATGGATCTGTCAGAGCTAAAGAGGAGTAATTTTGTTTTAGCTGGGTTAAGAATGAGGTTTTGATTGGTGATCCAAGTTTCGGCTATTGAAAAGCATTATTGTGTTTGGGAGAGGAGGAGGTCTAGTGTCTTGGCTGCGCATATTATGGTGGTATCATCTGCATATTGCACAATTGAGGCTTTGGGAATGTTGGATGGGAGTTGATTAGTAAATAGGACCCAGGATGGAGCCTTGGTGAACCCCTTGAAGACAGCCAATAAGGGAGAGAGTTGGTTTTGCCATATTACAGCTTGATACCTACCATCTAGATAGCTCCTAAACCAAGAAATAGCAGAGATACTAAGGTTTAGGGTGGATAGTGAGTGAAGGAGCTTTGCATGATTGACCATGTGAAAAGCTTTGGATAAATCTAAGAATGTAGCAGATATGAGCAGCCAGTTATTTCTGTGATTATTGATGGTGTAAGTAAATGACGTAAGTGCAGTGGTGGTGCTGTGGAAGGGTCTAAAGCCGTGCTGCTGTGCGGATAGTAGTTTGTTTTCTAGGAGGTACTTCATCAATTGCATGTGTACTACTCTCTCAAGGGGGGTAGTATAGCTATAGGGTGATAGTTATTGAGTTCGAGAGCTACCTCCTTCGTGCAGTGGAATTATATGAGATATTTTCCAAAGCTGGGGTACTTTACACTTAGAGATGAATCTGTTTATTAGGATGGAGACAGGGTAGGTTATAGCTTCTGACTTTGTATTAACTCTGTATGATTTCTTGGAGCTTTTCTCCCTGGGCCTCTACTGAAAATGGACATGTCTCCAGCTGGACTAGCCCGGTCAACAAATGTAAAATAAATAAAATAAAGAGAGAGATCTATGTCACATGGAGGATTTACAAGAATGTCGACTATAACAAGATCGGGACTAGATGATCGAAATGACAGACTGGAACCTAGAAAGCACAGAGTATCTACAATACATTTTTCTGCAAGGGGAAAATCCCCTCTACATCCCCATTTACCCTGCTAATTAAATATACCAACTACGTGATCACAATACAGTAGAGAGAGAGTAAAACCCATATTTTTGATATAGTGCGATATCGCACAACCATGTACTTCCACACTTCATTGTTCCATTGTGTAGATAAAACCCATATTTTTGATATAGTGCAATATCGCACAACCATGTACTTCCACAGGTCATTGTTCCATTGTGTAGATAAAACCCATATTTTTGATATAGTGCGATATCGCACAACCATGTACTTCCACAGGTCATTGTTCCATTGTGTAGATAAAACCCATATTTTTGATATAGTGCGATATCGCACAACCATGTACTTCCACAGGTCATTGTTCCATTGTGTAGATGTTCCAGCCCATTAAGATTTTCAGGCTTTGATCATCGCATCTTGATCTTGTGAAAGTCAATGTTTTGGTATCTCGACCTTCTTGAGTAGAGCCATTCACACACACATAAACACATGCATGAGCATGCACACACACACACACACACACACACACACACACACACACACACACACACACACACACACACACACACACACACACACACACACACACACACACACACACACACACACACACACACACACACACACACACACACACACACACAAAAAACAGAAAAGGTTAAGACTTTTGAATTTATGCATTCCATCTTACTATTGCATGGTATATGTAGTTTGGTTCTTAAAACACTATAAGTATACTAATTCACTGCATGTGGACTAACTAGGTACATCAAGAAAACATACTGACACCTGAAATTAGTATTTACAAAGAACTGCTATGAAGCTAGTTGGACATAAGGCTCAACGCATTTCTTAATATCTTGCCAGGAGAAGAGAGGACCTGTAAATATGCTTTGTCAGTGTATCAGTAAAAAAATTCACTAATAATGGCGCTTAGGTATACAGTAAATACTGCTCCTAGTCGTGGCCACTTCAATGTGGTAAGGATATGCAAGTGTTAAAAAAAAACTCATGGGCTGTGACTCCCCCACTAGAATTAGAGAGAATTGGCTATAAAGAGAGGTCAAATGAAGAAGATAAATACACTCTGACATAAAAGGAGATAGCTCAGAGGGGTCCAAGAACAGTTTATAAAATCATGAATATAATGATCAAAGCCAGTGAAAGGGTTCATTTGAACTCAGTAATGATACGCACACCAGGAGGCATACTTAGAAGCTTAGGTGTGGTACGTTTACAAGGACCAAGAAGATGTCTTCATCCTTAAAGGGCAGTCAGGCTATTCTGCAGCATTCATTTGTCTGAGATTTAAAGCACACATTAGTCAAGAGATGCTGCCAGTGGGGGTGATGCTGTTGTGTATATGCATGTGACTGACAAACTCTGTGATAGTATTCTGGGAAGGCAAATGAAGGCTTTAGAGATAGGGAGAATGTGTGTATGTGTGTATGTGTATGCGTGTGTGTGTGTGTGTGTGTGTGTGTGTGTGTGTGTGTATGAGCAGGCATGTCCAAAAAGAGTATTACTCTTTATCTGTCTTGCTATCTAGTTTATCAGAGCTCTATTATCTCCCTATGTGTATGTGTGGCTGCACCTGTACACTTTTAGTGTGCGTGTATGTGTGTCCGTGTGTGTGGCTGTACTTGTACACTTTTACTGTATGCGTGTGTGGCTGCACTTGTACACTTTTAGTGTGGTGTATGTGTGCGTGAATGTGTGTGGCTGCACTTATACAGTTTTACTGTGTGTGTGCGTGTATGTGTGTGGCTGCAGTTGTACACATCTAATGCGTGTGTGCGCAGTTGCACTTCTACACTTTTAATGTGTGTATGTGTGTGTCCAAAAATTTGTTACTCTTTATCTATCGTGCCATCTAGTTAATCAGTGCTCTATCATTTCCCTGTGTGTGTGTGTGACTGCAGTTGTACACTTATAGTGTTTGTGTGTGTGTGTCTATCAGTGTGAGTACACTCATGCACCACTCTATCAGTGCTTAACAGCAGGTATTAATTATGACTTCTGTAGCATATTATGTTGTCTGTCTACATTTCAGCATGAAAACTGCAGGTTTTGTATTCCAGCACAAATTTCTTCATAAGGAACAAAAAGAATGTGATCATTTAATTTTCTGGACTTTGAGAGATCCACTGTAACTTTTATTCTGGCCATTTATTTCTTTGTTTTTGGAATTATGTATTGTAGTCTAATGAAATCATTCAGCAAACAAAGAGACATTGTGCCATTTCTTGTCAGGGCTTTATGTCACACATAGGCTGTGGGAAGTTAAAGCCTACTTACTCCACCTATCCTGTTACAAAGACTGTTCTGTACAATGAAAGTGAATATTACATTGTCACGGAAATGCCACCACTCAGAGATGGCAAACTACAATGTATGCAGAATCGTAGCAAATCTCTCCTTCCATATTTTAATTATTGCGTACAAGAAAAGATTTCTGAGAAGGCCAAGCTCTAATGAAGGTGAAATTTTGTTAAAGGTTGTATCTTGGTGAGAGGAAATTAAAGACTGGAAGATTACAAGACATAAAAATATTGCTTTCCATATTGACTGTAGAATTTACCTGGGTGATTTTAGAGATAGTAAATTATTAGACATTACAATATATACAAATACCATGTGGCCTAATGAAGGTGGAGACTAGCAGGATTATTTTAGAGGAATCGGTGACTTGAGGTTAAAAAAAATGTACAAATATTGTATCCTAATGATGGTGAGATCGGGCAGTTGTTTGCACCTTTGTTATTTCAAAGTGAATGAATGACAGAAGATTACAAGGTATAAAAATATCTATACATAGCATTATTTGTTTATGCGCCTGCTTTCTTCTCATTGTTAATTTCATGTTCTGGCCCTAATATTTTGTTGCGTTTACTGGAATGTGGCACTTAAGAAGCAAATGAAGTAACACATCAATAAAGGGTTTTGAATCTATGGAGCGCCATTAATAGAGAGCACTTTAAAGCATTTCTGTTGACAAACAGGAGGTGGCAGAAATGTTCAGCATTATTAATGTAGAATTACCGTGCAGAGAAAATAAAGAGCGTAAGAAGACACAGAGCAGTGATCACTACAAGCCAAAGGACTCAGCCCAGGTACTGTACCCACAGTGCTCTTGTCATACATTTGTAAGTTAGTTGGACAATATCTTCACTTTCATGGAAGAAATGAAAATTGAAGTTATTCTAGGAATGTCCTAATACACTGATGTCATTTTATTGCTTATTTGTTTGTTTATTTCTGTTTGTTAACTGGGTAAGTAAACCGGTGCAAGCAAAATATAATATACACATTTTACATTGCAGGAAATGAGCAGCACAGGTTTTCTTAGAATTAATTAGACTTAGTAGAGGTTTTGTTAGAGTTATTACTATAAATACAGTTGTGAGAAGAATCAAAGCCATGCAAATATTCTTCTCAAAGTTAGATTGTTGCATTTTATCAAAACAATTTTTTCAATACTGGTAGGTACTGGAGAAGTAGATCTTTTGTTTAAATAGCTCAGGGAAGTATCTGCATTTAAAGATTTACAGTAGATGGTTTTAATGAGTTTTCTAAGTACTCTATAGCCAAAAGTACTTCTAATAGCATATGGATGATTATTTCAACTCACAGGGGTGATTTTGTTCTACGCATAAGCTGAAGAATAGCCTAACCAATAATGTACCTCCTTTACTACACAGAGTGCAAGGATGAATTTGTCAATAGCTTATATATAGAGATGGGTTTTAATTAAAAGTCAGTAACCCGAAAGTTAAAAAGGTTTAGAAGACTCCCAGGTTTCTAGTCAAATCGCAGGTGTAGAATTTTCAAGGATCCTCTTCCCATACACATTTCCTAAGAAACTACAGCAAAATGTTTATTCCCGGACCTGTGCAATGCAAATGAATAGCTGCAAAAATATTGAGAAAGGTTATCCCAGTGGGATGGGAACTACATTTTATTCCTTAGTAGCCAAAATTGGGTTCATTAGCTGAATGGTTTTGTTGAATGAGGGGCCACAGGAATTTGTACTTGGAAGGTATAATTCGGTTCTTTTTGGGAGAGTTGAGGTATGAGCTGTAACCCTTGGGAGTGGTCGAGGATTGTCTCATGTCAACCAACATGAACTGACTCTCAGAATCAAGCATGTGATTAATGCCACAGTGTCCTCTTGTTCTGTGCTAAAAAAATGGTTAAATTTCCAACAAAAACTACTACATGGCTCTGAGTTGACAGTAATCAAACCACAGATGTGCAATCTCAACATCAGCTCTTAGGATTGTCACAAATGCTTTTGGTAGCTCATTATTTTGTTAAGTAAATAAGGACCTTTAATCACAAATGCCAGTTATGATTGATGCCCATCGATAATAGGTTTGTAAAGGTGATTTTTGCAGAGTTGCACACCATGAACATGGGAATCTTAAGAATTAAAGTCAGGTAAGCAAGTTAAAGTTTATTGATAGTAAAACAGGATATAAGCAAAAGAATGATACTGTAAAACTTATTTTATTCACTTACTCTTTTAGAGAGTAGCCATGCAGTCTAAGTAAGGTGTTAGTAAGCAGACGGAAACTGGAGTAGTTACAAGAAACCCATAAGGACACAGACATAGCATATAAAAATCCAGCTAAACAGACCGTGAAAGTCAGATTAGAATTGGGAGCACTAACCACTGTACCACAATGTCCCTTCAGTCTGCTATCTAATCTAGTCAGCAAAATGTGGCAGTGGAGTTCTGTAGTGGTTTCTGCTTTACAAAAAACAGTAAGCACAAATATTAATTGCAGTGGTCTTGCCTATAACCTCTAGCTACCCCAAAGTGACATCTACCTGTCAGTAACCTTGTGACCTCTTTGTGAGCTAATGATACCAGTTGTTCTATTGCAGCAGTGTCCAGTGTGTATGACTGGCTTTCCAGTCTTATTCCACTAGTGCTAAGTAGCAAGGCCATAATACTTAGAAAGCCATAATGTTTGAGTTCATTACATACCTCTGAAGCTTGAAAGGAGATCACCCTGATTCTAGCAACTATGAAAATAGCCATTTTCCAAGCTGACTGGGCTCTCTCTCTCTACTCTGTCACTCTTACTGGTAAAATGGGGTATGCACCTGGTCACATACACACATGACTGTACTATGCTCTCTCATCTTCTGATCTCTTGTATACTTGTGATTTAAAATAGTGGAGCATAATAAATCACGTGTATAGAACAGAGCGTGTGTATGCACCTTTAAAAAGCATTTCCAGATGTAGGCATGTGCATATAAATAGTGAGCACATGCAGGCAGCAGTGCCATTTTAACAGCCAGAGTGTTAACATGTATGAGTGTGACAGTCAGTCTATTTATAAGTTTATTTAAGTTTAAGTTACAAAGCCTCATTCCTGATGTGTTTGTGTGTAATAAAGCTCCTTGAACTGAACCCACAACTGTCCGTCTGTTTTATCCTGACTGGTCAAGCCACATAGTGTCAGAACCAGGACTGAGAGGGCAACTTCTTTAAGCCATGAGGTACAGAGTTGAAGGTGAAGGTAGATTTAGCTGATTGAGTGATACAGAGCTCAATCAGAAAGGGCCAGAAATGAAGTTAAGGTAACCAAAACTTGCACAGATGATTTATTTTGCAAAGAAAATGAAATAGAGCATTCATCAGGCACAACATGCATTATTAATTAAACGAGTAGCACAAAAATGTATTATTAATCAAATGAAAGTCACAAAACACATTATTAATTAAACAAAATGCTTGAAACCATGACATTTGATAAAACTAGCAGAAATATTCATATAGGGCTCAGAATTACTGCCGATTGGCATAACAGCATGTTTAAAGTAAAACAAGCACAAGAAAAGTGTAATGGGCATGATAAGAGGTTAAATAGACATAACAAGGCACAATAAAAGGGCAAAATAAGCTTAAAGAGCAAGGCAACTGCATGCTTTTTAATAAACAGCTGTGTTTTGGGCATAAACTGCTATTTTGCATTGATCAAAACCATTCGAGACATAACTAGTTGTTTGAAATATCTCAGAGTGTGCAAAGTGTTTACAGAGTGTTTGCTTTATTATGGTGCAAATTATTTCAAAGAGGTTGCTGTGTGTGTATTGCAAAGTGTAGTCAAAGTACACCTATTTTGAAAAGTTTATTGCGCTGTGTACATTTATTTCAAGAGTGCTGCCATTTCAA
This sequence comes from Protopterus annectens, assembly GCF_019279795.1. Lineage (NCBI taxonomy): Eukaryota > Metazoa > Chordata > Ceratodontiformes > Protopteridae > Protopterus > Protopterus annectens. The sequence goes on from NC_056747.1 coordinate 279,177,150, forward strand.
AGTTTTTTTTGCACTGTACAGAGTTATTTTGCAAAAGTACAGCCATTTTTGAAGAATTTCTGTGCTGTGTACAGTTTACTTGCAAAGTGCATTCATTTCAAAGTGTTTCTTACTCTGATCTTCTTGTGCTGTGTACAGTTTATTCGCAAAGTACAGTAATTTCAAAGTATTTCTTACACTGATAAGGAGTGGCTTCATAAAGTGCAGTGATTTTAAAGTGTTCTTGTGCTACAGAGACTTATCAAAGAGTCTGTTGTGCTACTAGGCATAATTACAAGTTCTGGCATATTTATGTGTGTGTGTGTGTGTGTGTGTGTGTGTGTGTGTGTGTGTGTGTGTGTGTGTGTGTGTGTGTGTGTGTGTGTGTATGTTCATACATAATTCCAAGCACCTTTACTACTGTGTGTTGATATGGCAGAGGCATTTCGTAGACCCAGTCCATTTTTATTTGATTATACCATAATATAGCAGAGAATTGCAGAGTATTTGAGCAGGAATACGATATTTTTATACAGGCAGCTTTTTCTGACAAAGATGCACGTACAAGGGTATTTATTTTGCTTAACTTAGCTGGGTCAGAAGCCACTGAAAGAGAGCATTCATTTGTGTATGCACCAGAAGTATATGCAGGAGAGGGGGAAAACTGTCATACTGCTGTAGCGGCTGAATCAAGAGAGGACCCTGAGTGCTTGAAACATACATTTAGAGAAACATGTAACCCCCAGACAATTGTTACACTAAAGAGACACATATTTTATACGAGACAAATGGCCAGGTGAAACTTTTGCAGCTTATATCACTGACTTGAGAAATAAGGCTAAAACAAGCAGATTTGGTGATTTGAATGATAAGTTAATAAAGGACAGGCTTGTGTGTATTGTTAATAATGCTGCAGTGACAAAGATTTTGCTTTATGATTAACATAAGCATAACATAAGCCATAGAGATATGTCAAATCCTTGAGCTCACAGAAAGGCACACAGGTATTCTTGTAAGTGATAAGACCATAGTTTCAACAGCCTCTAGAGCAAACATAGACAGCATGTGGCAAGCAAAAACAGGCCTAAGCACATTCCAGTTGCTACCCCTGCAGGTTGCTCTGGGAGATCCTGTAACTTTATAGCAAGTTCCAAGACTACCTCAGCAAAAAGGACATGCCCAGTGCAGTATAAGGGTGAGTCGGCAAAACTCAAGTCAAGTCTTATTGTTGACTGTTGTAATTGTGGTGCCATTCAAAAGTTTAAAAGAGAAAAGTGCTTAGCATTTGGTCAGCAATGCAACAAGTGTAAAAATGAAACCACTTTCAAAAGTTTTGTAAATCAACCAATCCTCATTCAGTTATTAAGAAATGTTGCTCAAAAAAGCAAGTTGATCGTGCAGAAAGCTGCAACCCTACTTTCTATGCAGATGGTGTATCAGTGGTCGGTGAAAAGGTTAATGCAATAGATTTGTTGGCAAAGAATTAAGTATTTTGTACTGTCTTGATCAATGGTAAACCCACAGAGCTCAAAGTGGACACTGGTTGAAAGTGTAATGGTGAGCAACTTAATTTGCTAATTGTGCGAAGTTTGTTGCTTATGGAGGGGAAGAGATTCAAACCGAAGGCTCAGTAGTGCTTTCATGCTATTCGTCTGGGAATACGGGAACTCTCCCATGTTCCCATTTTAAATGAATTAACAGGAAATTATGTCATGACAACTGTTCAAATAATTTACCAGAAATATAAAAATATATGTAAATATTTACAGTTATATTTAAAACAAGCTTTTAAAGACAAATGTATAACTTTTTTGCGAGTGTCGCTCCTTAATCTAATAATCATGTATATTTGCACATATGTTCTCTTGCTAGTGACAACACACTGTCCGATGATAATGTAAACCAGTCATTAGTAATCACGAAAAGCGCTTCGATGTCTAAGCGCTGATATTTACAAAGAGAAAAACATATTCTTATGAAATACATACCAACTACTCAAATTTCTAAGTAAAGTATTTTTCAATAATACCAATTTGGAAAATTATTATTATTTGTACCAAATACTGTTGAATAACTACATGTGTATATGTATATAAAAAAATCAAATATACACTATATGACGTTCTGAATTCAAAGTAACCACACTAAAGAAATGTTCTACAACTGATAACTAATAAAATAAACATCATAAGCAAAATGTAACAAATGACACTGGAAAGATCAGTCCTAGAAATGCAAGTATCTTATACTAATGATACAAAGCGCTAAATTAACAAAGCGCTTTATTCATTGTGTGTGTAATATAATCATCCCTCTGGATTTTACAGAAAGTTCTGGACAGAGCGTGTGATGTGAATTTAAAGTCTTAATCCTCTGAAGTGTAAATTCGGACCACCAGAAGTTACTTATGTAGGTCCTTTATTTACAAGTACAGGGTTACGACCAGACCCTTCCAAACAAGCAGCCATTCTTGAAATGCCAGCTCCAGACAATGTCCAAGCTTTACAGAGTTTCCTTGGTATGGTTAACTATCTAGGCAAAGTTATCCCTGACTTTAGTGAGTTATCAGAGCCTTTAAGGGAGCTGACGTGCAAAAATGTTGCCTGGTCATGGTTAGAACAACACCAGATAGCATTTGATAACCTGAAACACCAACCCTCCTATATTAAAGAACTATGATGTCCACAAACCAGTAGTTCTTTCCTGTGATGCTTCAAAGTTCAGCCTTGGTGCAGTTATTCTTCAAGAGGGCAGACCTGTTGCCTATACATCTAGAACTCTTACCCAAACTGAGATGCAGTATGCTCAAATTGAGAAGCAACTTTTGGCAATTGTGTTCACATGTTCGAAGTTCCATGATTATATTTATGGCCGAGCTATCCAAATCGAAACTGATCATCAACCTCTAGTCATTATTTTAAAGAAGCCTATGCATACCACTCCAGCAAGACTATAATGAATAATGCTCAGATTACAAAAGTATAATTTCCAAATGGTCTATACGAAAGGCAAATTCTTTATCTGGCTGATACCTTATCCAGATCACCCAGAAATACCACGGAACAGCTTGATGCAGAGAATTTTTACTTTGATGTCATGGAAGTGTGTAATTTTTCTACCATGAGACTTGAGCAAAGAGATCATACAAAGACTGATCCAATTTTGCAAAAGCTAAACCCCTTCATCAAGGTAGGATGGCCGCCAAAGCAATCTTGTGTACCGCCAGAAGTACAACCTTGGTTTCCATACAGAGATGAGATGCTGATGGAAAATGGTATTATTTTTAAAGGTCCCAAAGTTATTGCTCCTACTTCCTTACAACATGAATACATTCAGATTTTGCATCGTGGCCACCCAGGTTCTGACTCTACCAAAAGAAAGGCGAGAGGACTAGTATTTTGGCCTTCATATCAAAAGACATTGATAAAGTGCTTTCTTGTTCAGTATGTGATAGCACTAATCCACATTTGCAAAAAAAGACACCTCAGCTAAGCCAAATTCTTGTACTACCTTGGTCAACAGTAGCCACTGACGTATTTGAGTGGAACAATCAGCATTACTTAGTGTTGGTAGACTCTTATTCAAACTGGTTTTAGATCGATTTGCTACCTAACCTAATGTCCAATGCTGTTATTACTAAGCTGAAACATCATTTCTCAGTCCATGGTGTAGTCCACACACAGTTATTTCATACAACAGTACCCAGTTTGCCAGTCAATTATTTCAGAGATTTGCAAAAGAGTGGGACTTTATCCATGTTACTAGTAGTCCTGAATACCCACAGTTACATGGCCTTGCTGAATGTGCAGTACAGAGTGCAAAGCAATTACTAGAGAGACAAAATATGACAATACTGATATCTTCTTGAATTTATTTAATCTCAGAAATATACCCCATGGCATCCTACTTGACCTCCCTGCTCAGAGACTTCTATCTAGGCAAACCAGAACAACCTTGCCTATTACTTCTAGTTTGTTGGTGCCTAATGCTAAAAACAACAGAGCAATCAAAGTCCAACTTTTTAAGAAACACTCTTTTCAAAAGTCCAGCTATGATAAAATGAGCAGATTTCTTCATCCATTAAAAGAAGGAGAGACAGTGAGGATGCAAATGGAGAAAGGCTTTGATCGAATTGGTCAAGTGAGAGGTATATGTGCCTAGCCGAGATTCTACTTAGTGGAATCTGAGGGTATGGAATACAGGAGAAACTGCAGACATTTTCTTCCTGTATCAGAAATGATAGCACAGCATCGTACCTGTGATACAGACTCTAGATTTCAGAGCAACCCTGACAATGTTCATACCAAAGAACATGTCTTAGTATCTATTCTCATTCCTCATGAAGTCCCAGTTATCCCAAACATTGAACATTCCTTTAAGACATTCACCATTGCTAGATCCAATTCTGACTTTTATGTTACATGTTCAGGTTGTATTGCTAGACCTAGTGTAAAATACACAGCAACATGGACATGATTGTTTTATATGTGTCTGATTTTGTATGACTGCATGTCAAAGAACTAGTTCTGTATAACTGCATGTCATTGAAAACTATCATTGATGTATGAGTCATTTCTCAAAGGGGGAGGATGTAGAACAATGCTTGTGTATGTACCTTTAAGAAGCATTTCCAGATGTAGGCGCATGCATATAAATAGTGAGCACATGCAGGCAACAGAGCCATTTTGAGAGAACAGCCATAGTGTTAACATGTATGAGTGTGATAGTCAGTCTGTTTATAAGTTTATTTAAGTTTAAGTTACAAAGCCTCATTCCTGATGTGTTTGTGTGTAATAAAGCTACTTAAACCGAACCCACAACTGTTCGTCTGTTTTATCCTGAACGGACGAGTGACAATGAGCATCATACCTAGGCTCAAATATCCAGGATTAAGCATGGACTGCAATCCACAGCCCACAGAGGCAACATATAATGTTGCAGTGTACTCATGGACTGCAATCCACAGCCTACAGGGGCAACATATAATGTTGCAGTGTACTATATATATATATATCAGCTTCTTAAGGTCAGCATCCACTGCTAATACACTCTATTTCTGGATAAGACAGGATTTCTAGAGTAATTCATAGCTCAAAGAAGTAGAGATCATAATAGATTCTGACATAAGCATTTTATTTTATTTTATTGAACTACTTTCTGTTATCTATGTGCAGTGGTCAGAACATGAATCTAATGATGACAAAACTATTAACTAATCTGTTAGAATATTTCATATTACAATAAGTCTGCATTCTGTCATCAACAAATGATTAAAAAGTTTAAAAGGTGTGCCATCAGTAAATGTTTACCAAGTTTTTCTTGTACTCTCGTCTGAAATAAATATTATGCAAAAGGAATGTGTATAACTTATCTCACTAAACAATACACACATGGGAGCTTGAAGTTTGTCCAAAAGGGATTGCAAAGCCTAGAACAGAGAATAAGATCCATAAGTTTAACCAAGATGTTTACTCTGAAGGAAGCTTCATTTGTTCTAAGAGTAATCCCAAATACATGCATGAACTAAAAGGATATCAGGCATATTTATCAACAAGCATTTGCTAATGTCAAATGTTGACTGACATTGGAAGTGGACTGCAGCAACAATGGTTAATGACGTAGAGTCAACACGGAGGAAGTATGAAGGGATTCTAAGGACATTCAGCAAGAAAGGAGCATACTGAACTAGCATATATCACATGCAATTAATACTTTCCAGCATCATGTAATTAAGTTTCTAAACTATAATAATCACTAGGAGGAGTCCTTAAACTGCTGAAAGAGATTTAGATGTCTAGTATCTTCAAAACAGAGAAAAAGAAAGAAAGAAAGAAAGAAAGAAAGAAAGAAAGAAAGAAAGAAAGAAATGAACACTCCTTTTATCAAAGCAGACATATTAGACTCTAACAGCAATTCAACTCCAGTGGGCACCATTACCAATTTGTTGCATTTTGTATATGCAGATAAGCAAGAGACAATGCACAATGAGAATCAGCAGGTAGCACATTTAGATTTCCTGTACAGAAATATCAGATAGTTGTGGTTTCTTTTACCATAACAGGTTCCTAAATTCATGTTCCAGCACTGAAACTATTGTGCAGCTTTTGTAAGGTGGTGCACAAAATAAATGCAGTCCTTTAGATGAGATGTTAAACAAAGATCTAGTCTCCATCAGTTGGTAGTAGCTTAAGTGAATTGTCAAGTTTCCATTGCACTTATCAAAAAGGCTAGAGCATTTTGGCTGTGATATTATACATTGTTATATTTGCATTTTACAAAACAAATTTCAACAGAATGCACTAGAAGTCATTCATTAATGTGATTGGTCTCCAGTTATTTAAAGAATTATTTCCTTTCCAAATCAATTTTATAATTCTTCTATCCATAAACACATCTTTTTTGCATTTGTTTAAAATGTCTGCTATTAATTTATTCTTCTCTCTTTCTCCCATTCTCTTATAAAACTTATAATCTATATCATCTGGCTGTGGTACCAATTTTTTATCCACTTATTTAACATCTCTTCTAGTTCTTCTACTGATATTTCTATTTGCATTGCTCATTCTCTTCTAATGTCAATGCTTTAACTACCCACTCCATTTTAATCCATCTGCTTCTTTCACACTTTTTAGCTATATAACTTAATTACTTCTTGTTCCGTTTCTCCCTACTTGTTTATCACCAATCCTTCTTGTGTCACTAGCTCTTCTGTTAACATATTTTGTCTTCCAACTTTTTACCCCCCAAAAAAGGTAATATTTCTTGTATTGTACCTTATACCAGATAACTGCGGTCTTTTTAATAGACCCTGTTTTTTCTGCTTCTGCAATTCTCTCTCTCTAAATAATTGTCATTATCTATTCCTAAGTGCAACATATCATTTGCAATCATTCTATTCATCTTTTCTATTTATTATAGTAATCTATTTCAATATACTATATATTCTATTGGTCTTTATTATATATTCAGTCCATCAATTATACATAAACTTCATTGCCTCATACTCTTTTCATACTCTTTATGTTCTCCCTCAGTCTGGAACTATTAATCCCATTCTGTTTTTTACACCTTTCCCTTGCTTGATCTAATTTTTTTTCACTCCTACTCTAGCCCAAATTCCTTCATGATTAGAAAATTCTGCACAAATATTTTCCCCTTTATTCCTTTAAATGTGGTTGAATACATACTATATTCATTTTTCCATTTGTTCTCATATATATATATATATATATATATATATGTGTGTGTGTGTGTGTGTGTGTGTGTGTGTGTATGGATTCTCTTTCTCTATCTATTTCCATTTGGCCTGCCAGTAGTACTTCTCTCACATTTCAATATCTTCTATTATCTTTCCCTTTCGCTTACTTACATTAAAATCTCCCATTACAACTATATCCATGTGTACTATCATATATGCCTTTATCAGTTCAAATAATTCTTCCAATTCTTTCATAGTTGTATATGCATATACTGCAATAATTCTAACTGGTTTACCTTTGGTTTTTATATCTACTGCAGAGACTCAACCTGCTTTCACAATAAAAGGATCTAATGCTCTAATACAATGCCTAAATAATAACACTCTTCCTGTATATCTTTCTAAAATTCCACAGCATTTTTTTCCCCATAACATTTCAGACTGTTCTCTTTTTTACTTCTAATTAATTCTACATCCAATAGACATATTGTATCTCCTCCTACCTCATCACATCATCGATATACTAATAATCTTTTTCACATGATTAACTATACTATTTACATTAAGGGATACTAGATTTAAGGTATCCTTTCCCCCTTTTCTTTCCTTTATAAAGTTTTTACTTTAAGCTTTCCTTTTATATCCTTTACTCTCCTCCCAATGAAATTTCTTCCTTTCACAATATTCAACCTCATACTTTCTCTTTCATTGCTTGCATCGCTTTGCACCCCATTTTTATTTTGCTGCATTGATCTCTTCTGTCTTCTCCTACTTCCGCTTTTCCATTTTCTTGATCTTTGCCTTCATCTAACTCCTCTTCCTCCGCAGTTCATTTACACTTTATTTTCAAATGCATTTTCATCATTAATTTTGTTTACCTCACCTTCATTTTCTTGTACTATATTAGTCTATTTTTCTTTATAGTCCATTCAAAAATGTCCATGTTTATTACACTTAAAGCATACTTCAAAACAATTTTAGCAATATGTCCTTTCCCCCTGACATTGCATACATATTATTTTATTATACTGCAGAATTAGATGCCCCTCTGTCCCATAAAAAAGTTTTTGTTTGTCCCCAGTATTGTAATACACCATTTTCAATTTTCAAAGTGACAAAATATTCATACTCTCACATCTATAAGTCTATGAAACATTTTTTCATACTGTCTTTTCCTTCTCTCCTACTCTTGTGTTTATGCATTCCTCCAAAGCTTTCTTCCTCACATTTTCCATATAAGATATCTCTGGAATCACTATGATTAATCATGTGTTATTTATGACAACATTAACAGCAAATGCTGTGAGATTACCTTTGTAACCTATTAAATAAACAATTAGCAGCAGTCATTTATGAATTAATACATGAAAACATTTCACTTAAAAGAAAAGTCAAGACGAAAATAGAAAAGACTAATCAAATATATAAGCCAGTAATAACTGCATCAGGGAGAAATAAAGAACATATTTTAAAAAGAAAGTTGTCTACAGAAAAACTGTAATGGTAAAATAATAGTCTTGTCCCTGCCCTTTGTGGAGAAAACAGTAGCATAATTAACACTAAGTCACAAAAAATTAATGCTTGCTACAGATGACTCAGACAGATTAACAGAGATGTTAACAATGACAACTTACAGTCTATGAAAAAGCAGGAAGCATTTTCCCTCATCCTCGGTTCTTGTAAAAAAGGGTCTATATTAAAAGCACAAAACTGTTTTTGAGCGAACACGTAAAGAGCGACACATATTCATCGAACCACATTTAAGTGATTCAATGAATATGTCACAGGGCAAGGAGGTAGTTGGCCAACTACACAAAGTTGCCCTTTCCTTCATTATAGTGCAATCTCGGAGTTGGTATATTTAGTTAGGGGGTGTGTGATAGGCTAAACCCCCCACCTGATAATTGTTTTTAATTTTTATTTTTTCCGAACGGCCATGTGAATTTTTTCAATAGGAAAAAATTTGATTATATGGCCATTCGCTATTTACAGGTTTTGCGTATTACGTGTCAACTTTTATGTAGTTGCACATATGCGCTTTCGTTGTTCTGATATAGACCCGTAAAAATACTTAGCTGTTTTATATTTAAATGGAGTTCATCAAACCTATAATTTAGAATAAATAAGAAAATATAGGAATCTTGATTCAGCTTCTGCAAAGCATAGTTTTTTGTTACTGGTTGTCTAACAGTAAATTATTTGGCTTTTGATGCCAGGACACACCAAACCTTTCATTGGTGTTGGGCATGTCATAGGTTTGTCTGTGCCAACCTTATAGATCCATAAGATTAACCCTGAAATTTAGTGCATAGTCCATAATAAACATTTTGCAGGAATCACTTTCACCCACCTAGACATAGTGAACTAAATTTAGAAGCCACCTCACCCTGTGGCCATTAAGCAGCACAAACAGTAAAAATGGGGATACTTGTAGTAGCTATATTTGAAAAGCATATAGGGAGCTAATTGCCTCATTTCCACTTAAACTGGCCCGTGAATGCTTAGCATGGTGATAAAAGTAGAGTATATTTAAACCTTTCTACCAAGCTATTTGTTTATGAATGGTAGGGTACATTTCTAATGTCTTTACCCGACAGTGCTTTCCAAAATAGGGCAGAAAGTCTAACATGAAATTTGTCCATCACCATCTGTAATAAAAATTTCTAGGAGAGTGTTTGCCAACTTATCTGCCTTAATAGAAGACAAAAATATCATCACAGGGTACCTAGTAGCATAATCCAACACCACTAAGATACCACTTACCTGTTGTGTTCAGAAAAATAAAATGCCTCACAATATCCATGGCTACTTCTGAAATGGTTATTTAACAACAAGCAAAGATGCCAAAGCAGTCATAGCTTTGCATTCCACTCTGCAATTCTTCTGGTACTCCTCATACATCATATAGTACTCTGTCACAATTTTTGCAATTCCTGATCAATAGAAATTTGCATTTATCTTCCTTTTTGTATGTTTACACCTAGATAGCCTGATTAAGGAATACCTTGAGTTATGTCCAGAAGTACCTGATGATAGGCCTTTGGAACAACCAAATGTTTGTACAACATCCCATTGACCCAGAACACCGACTCCTTTTTCCCATGAGATTTTGAACTATCCTTGGCTATCACCCTCAAGTTCTGCAAGGTGGTATCTGAGATGTGTGTCTGTTTCAAGTCTCTCCATTAATGATTCTCCCCAATTCCCCTTCTATAGGATATTTAGAATCTTTTGGCAATTGTGGCTCCAACTTATGCTTGCTGCCACAAACCACCCTTTCCCAGATATCTCCCTATTTTAGAAGTCATCCATTACCCTTTAAAAGCTTTGGCTCAAATTCAGTTATGCTGGTAATACCCAACTCTTTTTCTGAAGTAACCACATCACTAGCATGTATTAGAGATGTAGGTTTGGGTTGGTTCTCCCCTTTGATGCTTCATGTCCATGTTTCTTTGCCCCCCCCCCTTAGTAGTCACGATAAAGTGTATCTGATGGACTCTGAAACAGTGTCCTTCCCTGGAACGGACTTCTCTGGTAATTAATGCTCCTCTCTAACAAGTCAAGGCTTTACAATAGTTAATGTCTGATGCACTATCCCTTTTAGTGATAGTTTCATTACCCTTTACCAGGATATGGTGTAGGCCATTGTGATAATCTGAGTAACTACAGTTTCAAGGCATCCTAAAACTACAGTGGTGCTACCTTTGTTAGCTCCACCATCTGGCTTTTTCCCACCCTGTCTCTGTGTACATGTTAACCCCACACATGTCCCACTTGGTTACACTGGAACATCTAACCCCAGGAATTTGGCATATACAAGAACATGTGACCTCTCTCTTTCCCCTTGGAATCTTCTGTGATAGTTAGGGGCTGCCCCATGTGTTCTTTTATACTCATGAGAAGTGGTAGGTAAACTCCTCTGATGATATTTTCCTAAATAAAGATTATAATGTTTATCCATCTCTTTATTTGATGTGTATTCCCAGCCTGTCAACCAGATTTACATATTTTCAAGCAAAGTACTGAGTGCGTGTTCTCTTATCATAAGATATCCCAACATTTCAAAAGTAGTAACTTGACATCCCCTCGACCAACCATGAAAGTTAGTGTCAGTCATTTTATTGTAGAAATAAGCACTATCCTCTAGATTTCTTCTACTTTCTCTAAACGTTTTTCCCTATAAATTTTAGGTACAAGATTAAAACTTAAAAAGTGCATATTTTACTGTAGTCTACACAATCACAATCAGATATCTTACCAATAGCAAGCCTAGATTTTCCCCTTGAACAGAGAAAGTAAAAATCAAACTCATTGTCTTTTACCACTTTGGTTCTGAGTGCATGCTGTTTTAAATATCCAGATAAAGCTGTCAGAGCCATCACCACTTTATACAGAGGAAATAATTTAGTACTAGCTTTGCTGAGTTATCATACTTTTAACTCATGTTCACTTGTTAAAATATCATAGGTTCCTTCTTATACAGTCACACGTTCATGGACTTAATGCTGATGCTTGCTTTCCTCCTCTGTGATTTCATGCTCTTTTTGACTTGCCTGTGTATAAACCACCAGGCATCTCATTTCCAACTCCAGACTCTTTAGTTCAAGTTAAATTTTAAGATCATCTGGAGACATAGAGAATTGTCCTTTAGCTACATCTTGCACACTTACATTTGCTTCCAGGCTACCTTCATATCCAGTGGACTAAGCTCTAATTGTGGACAAGGTATCCATGAGGTAATTCTTGTGCAAACCAGTATGTGATAGTCCTTTTGATTTGTACTGTCTAATAAGTTGTGCAACCAATAATTTGGAATATTCATCAGTCTGCATTTTGCCTGCCTCTTAAACGCTTTGACTAAAAATAAAATGATTACTGTGCAATGCATAACTTTTCATAGTTTCCATTGGGACTGCAATGATACACACTTTTTGGAGAAAAACTGTTTTACAGGTTATGAGTCCAGTTTACAATATATCCAAACCAAACAACTTCAGGTGGTATGTGCCTTCAGTCTGTAACTCTGACTCCAAGTATGTTAAGGAGAGGGATCATGGGCCACAAATTCCAGAAACTATGTATGCGAGCAAGTAATTAGCTTTAAGAGCTTACAAAAAATGTGTACTATTGCCTCACTTTATGATGAACATGAAGGAGGTAGTTATCTAGTGTGGTGTAGGTATATTAAGGCATATAGTGGGAAAACTAAACAAATGTTGAGGAAAGGGAATTTAGGGGATATTAGAAATTTATATAAAAACAGCCCTTTGGGTAAACATTTTATGAAGGAAGGAAATACATTTGAGAATTATAGTTTCTACTTTTTCATTCAAGAACCTGTATATTTAAGACAGGATGTTCAGTGATGGTTTACTTAGAAAGGGGAGCTATTTTATTTTAAAATGCCAGACTTTTCAGCCTACTGGTTTAAAATGTCATTATTAATTGGAATGTTATTCTGTGATTTGAGCTTAATTGCAAATTGTGCTTTTAAGACTATAATAATGGTTATATTCATTCTTGCTTTCTAAGATTTAACCAACCTTAGTCTGAGCCCAGTGCCTTTGAGTGTAATCTTAGCAGCAGCAAAAGACTTAACTATTTTTTACACACAGGCTACCATGCATACACCCATACATTTTTTTGACACACATGTACATGCATATATATACAAACAATATTTTCCAGGAGGGGCTACTGATACCTCCCCAAGTAATGGTACCTTTTTCCTGTGTTCACAACATACCACAACCATTAATGAGATCAAAAGGTCTAAGTTAGTGAACAATCTTCCACTGAGCCAATATATTAAATTATACGAGGTGATAACCAATCTGTCAAAAAAATGGGTGGATAACAAAATTCATACCAAATGCTAAATGTTACTTTTACAAACTGTTAAATATGACACTAGTCACATGCCATTGTAAATTAATAAATGGAAACACCTTAGTTAAGAGAAAAAGCATGTAAAATCATAATTACATATGCAAGCCAGTTATTGATTGCAGAGGAAAGAATTAAGAAAACGTAGTGCATGGAACATAGTCATTATGCTCCTATATTTGAAAACAGACAAATCAGTTAAGAGCTTCAATAGTGCAAAACCTGATCTTAGCAAATGATAAATCTGCCAGCTCTGACCAGCAAACAAGATCTGTTTCTGCTTGCTGTCTGTGCCAGTAGTCTCTCTCTGACTTTCTGTAACATAAGAGAGCGAGTTAGACCATCTATCTGACAGCGCTAAGTGCTTTACAGCTTGTTTGTTCTGTAACTAGTGGTACATGGAGAAGATAGAGCTCCATGCACTATAAAGAATTATGACTATAACCCTATATTATGTGTTCTCGACATGAATGCCAAGATTCACCTAATTTCTTGGCATTCACATCTTGAAAACATAATAAGCTGGTTATGATTGCTGACTCACTCATAATCCTGTATATTATCAACAGGTTTTTGTCAACAGAATAACTGCAATGGCAAATAAGTTATCTTGGTCCTTATCCTTTCCAGAGGAGGCATCATCCTAACTACTACTAAGTTACTGAAAATATCCAGTGGCTATAGGCAAGACACAGACAGCTTATCTGAAGTATATCTTACAGCCTACAGGAAACAGGCTGCACCCCCCCCAGCCCCTGTATAAAATGCTTTTCTGCTTCAAGTCTGAATAGACTTGTTCTACTCTATAACTTAGAATAAAGAATAAAACACAGGAGCCTTGATTTAGACTTTTCTGCAAATCAGAGTATTTCCAAGTCTTTGACCCCCCCTCCAAATTTTTTCTCCCTTTTATAGATGGTTCCGTTCCAAGGCAATGCGGCTGTTGATAGGAAACAGTCAGTGTGTTAAAATGAACAACAGACCTGGCTAGTCTAACTGGATATATGTCAATTTTCAGTAGAGGCCCGGGGAGAAAAGCTCCAAGCATAGGCAACAACATAACATACACTATATACAATAGTAAAATGAATAGCAGAACATTGCTGAGATTGTAAATATGGAAAAACTTATAGAGTCTGTTTTTTTTTTCTTTTTTTTACATTGAAGAAAACATGTCTCACTTTTTTTTTTTTTTTTAGGAAAGCTAATATAAAAATTCTTATAAAGCAGCAAGAAGGTAATCTTGTTAGATACCAGTGAGATGTTAAATAACTGGTTAATACAGGTCAGCATCCTAGTACAATAGATTAGCAAAGTATGGGGAGAGCACGATTGGGGAGAGAGATATTAGTCAGGGTTAGAGCAGGGACAAAGCCAATGTGTTTTAAGGTATTCTTTAAGGTGTTTTTTGAAAAGCAGTGTAGAAGAAAGAGTAAAAAGTTCACTTGGAAGCTGGTTCCAGATTTTTCCCACTGTATTAGAGAAAAGTGAGTGCCCAGCTTTGTTGTTAGGTTCAGTAGTGGAGACTAGAAGTTTATTAGCTGAGCGTAGTGTTGCTAGATTTTTGTGTGGGGTAATAAGGCTAGTGAGGATTGGAATATTATTAGGGTGGTGAAGGATTTTTTGGGTCATAGTAAGTTGTTGACATTGAAGTTGGTTCTGCAGTTCTAACCTTCCCAATTGTTTAAGGTTGTGACAGTGGTGGGTTCTAAAACGGGCTCCAGTGGCAAATCTAGCTATGTTATTGTAGCTGGTAGCAAGTTTGTTAAGGTTGTTTTTGCATAGATTGGTATATATGGCTGAAGCATACACTAGGGTAGAGATAAGGTGGGTCTGGGCAATAGTGGTTCTAGCTAATGGCATAAGGAAGGGTTTGATTCTATAAAGAGAGCCTAGTTTTCTGTTGACAGATTTTATGGTAGTATTAATGTGATCGTCAAAGCTAAGGTTGTGGTCAATAGTAATACTCAGGAGATGGGTTGTAGTATCTGGGCATATTCCTGTTCCATTGTTGGAGGTTACTAGGAAGTGAATTTGTGGTGACTTTTGGGTAGGAGCAAAAAGCAGTAATTTAGTTTTTTTGGGGTTCAGGAGGAGGCAATGTTGCATGAACCAATTTTCAACAATATTAAATACTGTTTGAATGAGGGTCTGGAGAGAGGTTAGGGACTTGGCTGTGCATATTAAAGTAGAATCATCTGCATATTGTATGCAGGTGTCTTGAGGAATTTTGGCATTTAGATCATTAATAAAAATTAAAAAGAGAAGGCCTAAAATAGAGCCTTGAGGTACTCCAATGTTGACAGGGAGGGATGTAGAAAGATTATTGTCCCACAGCACTGCTTTGTGCCTGTTTTCCAGATAGCATTTAAACCAGAGTAATGCTTGTGGGTCAAGTGATAGGGCTTTTAGTTTGTCCATAAGTAGGTGATGGTTAACCATGTCAAATGCTTTTGAAAGGTCAATGAATAGTGCAGAGGAAAGAGAGTTGTTATTACGATGTTTGTTTATACAGTCAGAAAAGGATAGCAGGGAGGTAGTAGTGCTATGGTGAGGCCTGAAACCATGCTGGCAGTTAGCAAGTAAATTATTTTGGAGGAGGTGGTCTAGTAGTGTATCTTCTGCTTTTCAATTCAAATAAGCAATTTCAGTAATTTTTCAAGAGACAACACCGATCATAGCACAGAGACAGAGAATTAGTTAAAAACAAAAATATATATAAAGACTGGATTCTTTTATTTATTTATTTATTGAGATGCATGAATCAAGACATAAGGTGTTTGTAAAGAATAAAACACTTATGAACTGACAAAGAAAAGAACCTTGTATAGTAAGCTAATGAAAATTGTCAACGTATTGTCCAGAGTTCCACAGTCATAACAGATAACTTTGAGGCATCCATTTTTGATAATTTTATACCAGTGCTAAGAACACTGTAGGTAAGAAACTGGAATGGAAACCCAGAATGGGAACATAACAACATTGAATATGCCACTCTACTGGAAAGCTGATGGATGGGCGAGGAAGTATAATGAAATACGGTTGGATATTATTCTCGTGTAAGTAAAAGGGTAGAAAAGGTTTGATGGTGAAGTTTGGTTATATATCTAAAGAGTAAATTTAGTATTAAAGGACTTCACTCCTATTTTTCTGATGAATGTGTTCAAGCTATTGATAAGCACCAGATAACCTTTTTCTTAATACACTAATGACTAAGGATGACTATGGGTAGTATGAAACCAATGTAGCAAGTTAGGATGTTTTCATTATGGGTGACCTGAGTTACAATTATTTCTCAATCAAATAATTAGCATTATTCATGGAGACAATCCTCACTTACTATGATTACCTGGAACTTTAATCAAACAGTAAAGAACACCACTGGGTGCGATGCAACCCTGCACATACTATCACTGAATACCCAAAGTTTGAAAAAGTCAATGTGATACGTCTATTTGGTTTGGATCATATCTATTTGCTTTGTCAGCATTGTGGGTGGTGAGGAGAAAGTATGGCAGACAGGAAGCACCTATGGAGAATGTTGCAAAATTAACTTACCAGAGCTGGAGCACAGCAAGTGGGAAAGATTGAGGTCAGCATAAAAACTGGGACAGGACATTAGTTTTTAAAAATAATAAAAGTATGTGTGTTTTTCCTGTGTAATTATGTCAGACATCTCCAGTTTCCTAAACAAAGTGTTGGCTCTGAGCTTTTACACTACTTTCCCCACTTTTACATTTAATTTTACATGTAATCACAGGTTTAGCTGGTTTTCTGGTCAGGGTGTAAACTTGATCAGGTTAGTGGTAGTTGATCCATGGCAGGGAATAATTTCCTACTCTTTCTGAAAAATGGACAGTATGGCTAGAGTTCTAGCTCTTTTTTTATAATTTCTTTCACTTTATCTCTGTAGTTTAACATTGCTGAGCAGTGCTCTGTGCAGCGCTATACATCACTGTATTCAACAATCACAGACACTTTCCCTTTCAAAGTCTTTTAGGAACCATAGTTAATCTGCTATTCTAGCTAGAGCTATATGAATACATACTTGGAATCAATACTTTAAACTAGGAGCCAAACTGTTATTGTCAGCTCTTATTTCCCTTAACATCTGCCATCTGATCTGTTATCCAGTCTAGACCAGATGAATTACTGCATGCTGTTATCTTAGTACTCACACCAAATTAAATTTATGTTTATTATTGTCTTTTAACCTATACCTTAATTGAAGAGCTGAAACACTATTATATTCTCTTTTTCTTCCATAACACCCCTTGCACCCATGAAATGGAAGGTCAGTCAACCAGTCATCTCTCTGTTGCCAGCCTTATTGCACGTTGGTATACTAAGGCAGTGTAAAACTCGACCAGTGCTCACAGATAATGATCTTTTACTTCACTTGTCACTGTCTATTTGTGACAGATGCAACTACCTAACCAAATTCAAGGTACACTCTTACAACCAAGCACATTCTGTGAGCATCATTCACCTACACCACACATACCCAGACTAAATTATCATGCATGGAGGTGGCTAAAAAATATCTTGTCTAAGCCTCAACAATCTAGTAGGAGCAAGTCCCAGTGTAAACTAAGCATTACAACACTGATTAGCGATAACACAGCTGGAAGCCTCCAGGAAACAGTACATCTCTGATCCATAACACCAAAGCAATCTACAAACACAAACATAAATGTCTTAGGGACTGGTAACTCCATAATTAGGCACATTGATTTCACATTCATGAGTCTAGACAAGATGACTGTAAGCTGTCTCTCAGGTGCCAAAATTGTTATTGTTAAACCAGAGAGATACAGTTATGACATGGTGGTGATCCATGTTGGATAAATGACCTGACATATAAAACTCTGAGGAATATGCAGAGAGACATGACAGAGCTATCCATGCATGTCACAAACTGAGCAGAATACTTCTATCACCAAGAATTATACTGAAGTATAAAGAAAAGATGACTGACTTTAATAATTGATTAAATGCCTGGTATCATTCTAGAGGGATCCGGTAAGTGTCAGCATGGAATGAAAGTTTTGAAACAATACATGCTTCATCAATAATGGTTTACACCTTTCCAATACTTCTGTATACTGCTGAAAGCCTTTGCTGTCCACCACTGTCTCTTTTTAGGCAAGGTCCAGCTGATGGATCTCTTAGTCTAACTTCCTAAATCAACAAACCACTGGATCATATCAAGATTTCTCTACTTAATGGTAGAAGTCTTAACAACAAGCAAGGCCCTCCTGCATGTGGAGTAAATCCATGTATTTGTTGTTACAGAATCCTGGTGCCCAGAGACAACTCCCTCAGTACCTGGCATTTCTGCTTATCACTCGTTTATCCTTGATGAAAATTGTGGTGGTATATTTATATTTGTAGGAGACTATATTATGCTGAGACAGATACCTAAAGATCCACAACTGGAGCTTACAGAGATTCAAATCATACTTAATAGTATCAGCTATCAGATCATAGCTTGTAACATGACCCTGTCTATGTCTCCAGAATATAAAATAATATTCCTAAATATTTTTGCTGAATTTCTTATAAGTAGGAGCACTGTTATCCTAGGTGTTTTAACTACCTAATGATAAACTGGGGAAACCTATACAAGCAATGTAGGATATGCACAAAAAAATAGTTTTCATAATCAATAACTCCCTAGGCCAGATTGTTAAACAACCCACTAGATAACAGAATATGTTTGACCTGGTCCTAACAGACTTAGCATATGTACCAAACCCAAGGTACCACCCTTACTCGTCAGGTCAGACCACAAACAAGTAACCTTCTCCATCAAAATCTTTAAACCATCAGAAGAAAATATCACAGAATTCAAGGACTTCAAATGTACAAATCTCTTAAAATTCTTCAAATTCAAGTATAATGGGTATTACCTAAAATGCTGATATCACAAACAGTTATGTAGAAAAGTTCTACTTGAATCTGAACAGATGTATTAACTTGGTAGTCCCAAATGGGGAAATTTCAAAGTAATCCAACATGGTTCTCCGTAAGCATTAAAAATTATATAATTAAAGGAAGAAAATGCGTAATCTATATAGTAGATCAAATTACCCCCAAATTAAGGAGAACATCAAACAGCTAGATAGGTAGTTTGAATCAGCATGTATTTAACAGTGGCCGTGTAATAACTATCCTGGTGACCTTTGATAATAATGTCTCTCTAGTACCAGATGAAGTACTATAGGCTACATTTCTGTTTTTTAATACATCTCAAGTATCTAACGGGGTAAATCATACAGCCTAAATGAATGAGTTAAGGAGTCCAGGTACTGGCAGGAAATTGTTAGAATGGATTTGGGAATGATTGTGTAAGAGACAACTAATTGTAAAACTTAATTAACAGTGCAGAATTAAAAAAAAAATAAACTCCACAGTGGGATTGCACAGGGCTCCATTTTTTGAGGAGGTAATTTTCTTTTTAATCCATATATTAGTGATTTATTAATTCTTAAAACCCTCTAGATTACTGAGTAAAGTGTTGGTATTATAACCTGAACTATAATAAGATCATTAATATATTATATATAATGAGAATCTTCAGAAAAATGTTGCTATTGTCTATGAGTCATAGTTCAAAATGATTTGCTATTTACCACTACTAATCCCTGCTCTTATGGATATGGGCATTAAGAAATAAGATACAAGTGAGATAATGTATTCTCATTCATATTCTAGATATGACTTCATAAATACTAAACTAAATTTCAAACGCCCCATTAACAGGGACAAAACTGTTATAACTAAGAAAATGGGACCTGATAGCAATTGTCTAAATGCAGATTATCTGTTATATAATAATGTTATTTAAGAAAATAGTTACATTACTAGTCCGTGTTTAGGGTTGTGTATGGGACTTTGAAGTCTTCATAATAAATTAGAAATCAACATGTTAGACAGAATCAAAAACATATTAAAATGGGGCTTATTGTAGAAGAACAGTGTTTTCAGATTGCTCAATAAATTCTTGAAATGTATTGCCAAATGAGGAAAATCTTTCTATACTTGCACAAACATAATATTTTTACTAACATAGGCCCATGTTTGTATTATTGTATTTATTATTTCCATAATCATATTAAAATCACTGTACTGTGTGTTATAACATCTTAGTATTTATCAGGATGTTTAATAAACAACTACATCAAACTTGTTAGCTGCCTCCATAAGGCTTTTATACTGTGGCAGGTTCTAGGTACCACATGATATGGAATTTCATGTTGCAAGTTACTTCCATAGTTAATGATATATACCACCTACATAATGCAACCCCCCATTTTTCTAGTTATAAAATAAATGTATCTGTGTATACTGTCTGGTGTACGATGCGTTACATTACCTAATCATGCTATCCATAACTCTCTACTAAGCATGTCAAGGGCTATTAATATCAAAATGTAATATTTTATTCACAATTAATAAACCATTTTGTAAATTCAGTTTCACAGCCTTTAACATCATGATAGCTCTCACCCTGTCCATATAGGGGTCCGGATGGAGAGATGATAAAATCAGCAAGCAAAGAATAGTAGTATTGCTGGAATTGAATTCATCCTCAAGTCTTAGTGAGTGGCTTCATGAAGTGAACCTTGTCTTTCACAAAATCTCACCAACACGGCACTAATATATAGACTGCATTTTATATAGCATATATCATGGACAGAAGAAGGTTAAAAAATAAAAAAGATAGCTGGGAGAACAAGACCCAGGATAAAAAAGTGCCCAATCCTGGTAGGTACACTGATGCCAGGAATGGAAAAAATCCATATATCTGGCTGGCATCTTTAATAGACTTTCAGATCCAGAGTATTTAATAGGACTATTCCCTGTGGACATCTGATCTCCCCTCTTGGTGATCATTAACTTCTATAGGAGATATGTCCTGTGTTTCAGACAGAGTTGCCATCAGTGGTTAACTTCTCAGAGTAGACCTTTCCGATTCAGAGAATTCCATACTGTACTAATTTTTCATCAGCAGAAGCATCAGCATGGGGCTGTAGCAGTCCGGTAGAGCAACTAATGTTAATTAACCATGTGTTCTTCCCTAGAACTGCCTGCAACTACTGACTTATGATTTATTTGATTGCATAAATTACCACAGTCATCCAAATAATGTAACTCAGCCACATGACAGTCACCCATTAAATCAATGTAAGAAACTGTGGTGCAAGTAAGGTCAATGAAAATGTAGGGGTGAGTGGGGTGTTAGATTGTGTGTTTGTGTGTCTATCTGTCTGCTTGGGTGGTAGCAATGGAGGTTTAGATAGATCATGCAAACCTGGACTAGTGCATTCTCAGGTGTGGCTGTGGCACTTCTGTTTTTTCAACCTCTTTGAACTTTAATGTATTTGTTCTGTATGGGTTCCACTGGGTTGTCAAAAGGGAGTTTGGTCGACACTTGTTTAATGGACCACATTTTGTCAACAATACAGATATATAGAAAAGCACAAACCAACTGTAATTTAAATGTCGAACCCAGCACGGAGGCTCGGCCAGAACAGGAACACAATCTTTCTATACTGCAACTTTTTTCCGCTGCTTCACACCACAAACTCCGATAACGAAAATTGAAGAAAAATGAATTTTATTCCATGAAACTTCCACTCTTACAAAGTAAAACAAAACTGTCGGTCACACAATGTCACCAAATGCAATATCAGTTACACATGAGGGTTAAGCGCTTTCATCTGTAGCTCACAGACTTCCTCAGAACCATTTTGTCACTTCCGATATACATTTAAATACGCCATTTTTGGCGCCAAAATTGTTTTAATTAAAACATTTTTTAAAAACCATTTTTAAAAACATTTTACTTTGTATATACATTTATATAACAAGCTATATAGCAGGAAATGTATCTATACATAATAGAGGAATACTATCTAATTAGTATATGCTAGTACACAATGACTCTTATCGGCTACTGAATAAGGTGTACTAGTATAGGTGGATATGTTCATTGTTTGTAAACAGTTTCCTCTGTTACTTGTGCTATACTCATCTATGGACTCTGAACTAAAGTATAGTACTAAGATAAAGTGCTAAGTGCAACAATCTGTGTTACCTATTCTTTATAAATAGAAAGTCAGTAGTGCGTACTTCTATACAATAAGTATGTATGGATCCTGATATGATCACTATCAGACCTCAAATATAATAATCTTATGTGCTGAACTGATTTTTAATGGTTGATAGTATTTTTTAAGAATGGATAGTATTGTTAAAACTATATATGTCAACAATATCTGGGCACATATTATTTTAATAATAATTTAATAATATAAAATTTAATAATATAAAATTTGATAATACATATATGTTTTGATATAAATATATTAAAATGTGTATATATCAGTCATAGTTATAATAAATATATGCTTTAAAAATATGTATTTAATGTTGTAATTATCCTTTTTAGAGTATGTAATATGATAATAAAATCTATATGTATTATAAAATATAAAATATGACATATAAAATATAGTATACCTATTAAAACTATTAAAACTAGAACATGAATTCGTTGTGCTGTATTATTACTTTTAATGCCCCAATATAAGAAATGGTTTTATACAAATATATTCATTAAGGCCAGGGTAGGTGGTTGCATCTAGACATATTTGCCACCTACTTTCTAAACATCCTAGTTTGGCCTTCCAATTCCCACTATCATATTTTCTTTCCACCTGATCTATAATAAAGAACTTAAACATATGGTCATTACCTTTGTCTAGGACATGTTTACTTAACGCACTTTTTGTATCTTCCTTTTTAATCTTATAATAATGTTCATATATCCTAGTTCTTAATTTTCTCTCGGTTTTTCCTACATAGTACGCGGTACATTTTACACATGAAGCCAAATATATCACTCCTTGAGTATTACAATTACCTGGTTTTGATTTACAATTACTTTTCAGTATATTGTCAATTTTATGACTATATTCAACATTAATGTGTTGGCACTGTTTGCATGCGCCACATTTTTGTGTACCACTCATTTTCTTTTTTTGACTTACATTGTATATATTTGTTCCTCTTTCTAATAATCTCTTTATATTATATCCTGTCTTTAGTACTATGTTGGGGGAAGTACCTATAATGTCTTTTAGTTCTTCACTATTTTCGAAGATAGTCCAATGTCTTTGTAAAATTTCCTTTACTATATTCGTCTGTGGATTAAACATAGTAACACATACCCGTCTATTTACCATTTTTTTATTATTATTATTCTCTGAGCTTGTGTCATCTTTTCCTAACAGTGGGTAATATTTAACTCCCCAATTAGATTTAACAAATTCCACTACATCCATAAGCATTTTTGTGGGATAATTCCTTTCTTTGAATAATTTATATATCTGAGCCAATTCATTTTCCATTATTTCTCTTGTCGATGACATCCTTGCTGCTCTCACACATTGGCCCTTCACTATGTTCTTAAAGGTGTGTGGAGGATGGCAACTCCCATACTGAATGTAGTCATTAGAAAATGTCGGTTTCCTATATAATCTAGAAGTAAATCCTTCATCTTTATTACTAATATATGTATCCAGATAGGCAATACCTCCTTTCTCTGCTGTATAGGTGAATTTCAGGAATTCTGTTGTTTTATTAATGTATTCGATAAATATAGGTATGTCTTTAGTGTCTCCTTTCCAAATAATGAATATATCATCCAAAAATCGTGTATATAGTAGCATATGTTTATAAAATTCACTATGGAAAATAAACTGGTCCTCCCATTCCAACATAACCAAGTTGGAATATATGGGTGCACAAGATGCACCCATCGCTACGCCGGAGGTTTGTCTAAATTTTTCACCTTGATGTTCTATATAGTTGTGATCTAGGATGAGTTCCATCATACTCATTAACAATTGAATTCTGTCCCATGTAAGTACTGAAAATTTCCTTAGACTGTTACAAAAATAGTCTAAACCTATTTCTTTCGGTATACACGAAAATAGATCCTTTACATCCACCGTTATAAAGGTAATATCTTTACTCCATACATCCTTATTTATCTTTCTTAAAAAATGCCAAGAGTCTTTTACCATATGTGGTACATTGTTGTATACATGCTTTGTCAGATGATCCACCATAACACCCATATTATATGTCTTTGATTTAGAACCCGAAATTATCGGTCTATATGGGGGATCTACAAGGTTCTTATGTATTTTGGGTATACCTATTATACGGGCCATAGTAGGATATTCATTCCTTAAATAATTGTATTGTTCTTCACTAATTCTATTGTCGAGAAGATACTCTTCTAATATTAATTCAATCCGCTTGTAACCGATGTTAACTTGATTAAGTGAAACTGTCTCATAATTGCCTGATCCAAATAGTACCTCTTGAATCTTATTTAAGTAATCACTTTGATAGCTTATTACTATCCCACCCCCCTTATCCGGTTTCATAATCCGGATGTCTTTGTTTATAATAATATCCTGTAACAATTTCCTTTCGTTTACTGTTAGGTTATCAATGTTGTTCTTAATGGTTGTTGGATTATACTTATTCGTTTTGTATGTGGTATATATTTCCCTACATACTGCTTTCTCATAAATCATAACCTGTGGATTTTGGGGTGGTATAAATGTGCTTTTTCTTGCCAATTTCTTTTCATATTCCATATTACTTCCATCGTTGTCCTTAACAAATATAGCTAGATTCAATCTACGACAATACAACTTTATTTCTTTAATAGTATCAAAAAGGTTAAAGCTCACCGTAGGTATAAATTTAATTCCTTTTCTAAACAATGTTAAAAGTTCTTCAGTTATTTTAACATTTGTATAGTTATAAACCTTAAAGCCATTACTATTAGTAATCTTTGGACAACATAAAATGTCATTGTCATTCACTATATCATGTTTGTCGTTTTTATTGTTGTTACTATATGTATCAATATCGTGATACACTTCATTCTTGGGGCTTTCTCTGTTGTTTTTTATCAATATCTTTTTTGATTCTGTTTTGGTGCCGAGAAGTACCTGCCCCCTTGAAAATTTGTGTTGTTGTCCCTTCGGCTTTGTTTGAAATTCCCTGTACTTTGCTCGTTATGTATTGTATTTGTACCCTCTCTACAATGCGGCCATATATATACCCTACCTATTCGATATTGTTCAACATCTCTCTCAATTTTGTGTATCTTCCTATTGTATACACTTTTGACCCTATCACTGGCTGTCTGAAACTGTTTGACATACATATCTTTCCACACTTCGAATTCACTATCATTAATAATTTCTTCATTTAATATTTCTAAATCATTAACTAATTTCGCTATTTTTTCATCATTATATTTCATCAATAATAGCATATACTTATTTCCAAACAAATCAAATAATTGATTAAAATCCTGTATAACAGTACTGTTGTAATCAATGCCCAGTGGTAACTTAAAAAAACGTAATCCCTTTGGCACAATATGTTAATTCATGCACTTTTCTAAATACATATTGTCAAGTTTTGCACATTTCATTTGCACCAATTTTTTACCCATATTATTAATTTTCATTTTAATATTTTCAGTGGGTATATTAAACACATTTTTATCATTTCTATGTTTGATGTCACCATCCATTTTTATCTCAAAATCATCAGTTAAAAATTCATTCATTAAATTGTCCACTGTGCATCTATTTTCAATTTCTTGATACACAGTTTTTGTTGCATTCTTTTTACTATGCATAATTCCAGTAATAGGACTGGATATAAAATCATTTAATAAAGTACCTGTTTTTGTTTTGCTGTTCATTCCTTTACTCATATTATTGGTATAGGTTTTTGTTTTATCTCGTTGTTTTGGACGAGCTCCTTGTCTCATAGTCTCTTCTCTTTGATGAAACAGGCTGAAATCGAATGTAAATTCAGCTTCTGGTAAAGCATTGTCCTCTGTTTCTTTAATATCCATGGTTATGACTGGCGTCGTTGTATTATGCAAATCCTTCTGTCCATTTGGGATATCTCCCTGGCTATTTAATTCAATCCGTTCAGCTTGATATAGTGGTGTATCCTTTTCTTTCTCGTAGTTGTGGGCTGAATGATTACTTGTGCCAGCTTGCACCGCTAATGTTAGTTTACCCACTAACTCAAGTAACTTGCTGACATCTGCCTGTAATGTGGTAACGTCTGCTCTCAACGTGAGAAGGTCCGTTCTGCCCAGAGAAGCATCCGATAATGCTGTCTCGGCCATCGCAACTGGTAAAATATAGAAAATCACAAACCAACTGTAATTTAAATGTCGAACCCAGCACGGAGGCTCGGTCAGAACAGGAACACAATCTTTCTATACTGCAACTTTTTTCTGCTGCTTCACACCACAAACTCCGATAACGAAAATTGAAGAAAAATGAATTTTATTCCATGAAACTTCCACTCTTACAACGTAAAACAAAACTGTCAGTCACACAATGTCACCAAATGCAATATCAGTTACACATGAGGGTTAAGCGCTTTCATCTGTAGCTCACAGACTTCCTCAGAACCATTTTGTCACTTCCGATATACATTTAAATACGCCATTTTTGGCGCCAAAATTGTTTTAATTAAAACATTTTTTAAAAACCATTTTTAAAAACATTTTACTTTGTATATACATTTATATAACAAGCTATATAGCAGGAAATGTATCTATACATAATAGAGGAATACTATCTAATTAGTATATGCTAGTACACAATGACTCTTATCGACTACTGAATAAGGTGTACTAGTATAGGTGGATATGTTCGTTGTTTGTAAACAGTTTCCTCTGTTACTTGTGCTATACTCATCTATGGGCTCTGAACTAAAGTATAGTACTAAGATTATTAAAATAAATAATATGTGCTCAGATATTGTTGACATATATAGTTTTAACAATACTATCCATTTTTAAAAAATACTATCAACCATTAAAAATCAGTTCAGCACATAAGATTATTATATTTGAGGTCTGATAGTGATCATATCAGGATCCATACATACTTATTGTATAGAAGTACGCACTACTGACTTTCTATTTATAAAGAATAGGTAACACAGATTGTTGCACTTAGCACTTTATCTTAGTACTATACTTTAGTTCAGAGTCCATAGATGAGTATAGCACAAGTAACAGAGGAAACTGTTTACAAACAACGAACATATCCACCTATACTAGTACACCTTATTCAGTAGTCGATAAGAGTCATTGTGTACTAGCATATACTAATTAGATAGTATTCTTCTATTATGTATAGATACATTTCCTGCTATATAGCTTGTTATATAAATGTATATACAAAGTAAAATGTTTTTAAAAATGTTTTTTAAAAAATGTTTTAATTAAAACAATTTTGGCCAAAATGGTATTTAAATGTATATCGGAAGTGACAAAATGGTTCTGAGGAAGTCTGTGAGCTACAGATGAAAGCGCTTAACCCTCATGTGTAACTGATATTGCATTTGGTGACATTGTGTGACCGACAGTTTTGTTTTACGTTGTAAGAGTGGAAGTTTCATGGAATAAAATTCATTTTTCTTCAATTTTCGTTATCGGAGTTTGTGGTGTGAAGCAGCGGAAAAAAGTTGCAGTAGAGAAAGATTGTGTTCCTGTTCTGACCGAGCCTCCGTGCTGGGTTCGACATTTAAATTACAGTTGGTTTGTGCTTTTCTATATTTTACCAGTTGCGATGGCCGAGACAGCATTATCGGATGCTTCATTGGGCAGAACGGACCTTCTCACGTTGAGAGCAGACGTTACCACATTACAGGCAGATGTCAGCAAGTTACTTGAGTTAGTGGGTAAACTAACATTAGCGGTGCAAGCTGGCACAAGTAATCATTCAGCCCACAACTACGAGAAAGAAACGGATACACCACTATATCAAGATGAACGGATTGAATTAAATAGCCAGGGAGATATCCCAAATGGACAGAAGGATTTGCATAATACAACGACGCCAGTCATAACCATGGATATTAAAGAAACAGAGGACAATGCTTTACCAGAAGCTGAATTTACATTCGATTTCAGCCTGTTTCATCAAAGAGAAGAGACTATGAGACAAGGAGCTCGTCCAAAACAACGAGATAAAACAAAAACCTATACCAATAATATGAGTAAAGGAATGAACAGCAAAACAAAAACAGGTACTTTATTAAATGATTTTATATCCAGTCCTATTACTGGAATTATGCATAGTAAAAAGAATGCAACAAAAACTGTGTATCAAGAAATTGAAAATAGATGCACAGTGGACAATTTAATGAATGAATTTTTAACTGATGATTTTGAGATAAAAATGGATGGTGACATCAAACATAGAAATGATAAAAATGTGTTTAATATACCCACTGAAAATATTAAAATGAAAATCAATAATATGGGTAAAAAATTGGTGCAAATGAAATGTGCAAAACTTGACAATATGTATTTAGAAAAGTGCATGAATGAACATATTGTGCCAAAGGGATTACGTTTTTTTAAGTTACCACTGGGCATTGATTACAACAGTACTGTTATACAGGATTTTAATCAATTATTTGATTTGTTTGGAAATAAGTATATGCTATTATTGATGAAATATAATGATGAAAAAATAGCGAAATTAGTTAATGATTTAGAAATATTAAATGAAGAAATTATTAATGATAGTGAATTCGAAGTGTGGAAAGATATGTATGTCAAACAGTTTCAGACAGCCAGTAATAGGGTCAAAAGTCTATACAATAGGAAGATACACAAAATTGAGAGAGATGTTGAACAATATCGAATAGGTAGGGTATATATATGGCCGCATTGTAGAGAGGGTACAAATACAATACATAACGAGCAAAGTACAGGGAATTTCAAACAAAGCCGAAGGGACAACAACACAAATTTTCAAGGGGGCAGGTACTTCTCGGCACCAAAACAGAATAAAAAAAGATATTGATAAAAAACAACAGAGAAAGCCCCAAGAATGAAGTGTATCACGATATTGATACATATAGTAACAACAATAAAAACGACAAACATGATATAGTGAATGACAATGACATTTTATGTTGTCCAAAGATTACTAATAGTAATGGCTTTAAGGTTTATAACTATACAAATGTTAAAATAACTGAAGAACTTTTAACATTGTTTAGAAAAGGAATGAAATTTATACCTACGGTGAGCTTTAACCTTTTTGATACTATTAAAGAAATAAAGTTGTATTGTCATAGATTGAATCTAGCTATATTTTTTAAGGACAACGATGGAAGTAATATGGAATATGAAAAGAAATTGGCAAGAAAAAGCACATTTATACCACCCCAAAATCCACAGGTTATGATTTATGAGAAAGCAGTATGTAGGGAAATATATACCACATACAAAATGAATAAGTATAATCCAACAACCATTAAGAACAACATTGATAACCTAACAGTAAACAAAAGGAAATTGTTACAGGATATTATTATAAACAAAGACATCCGGATTATGAAACCGGATAAGGGGGGTGGGATAGTAATAAGCTATCAAAGTGATTACTTAAATAAGATTCAAGAGGTACTATTTGGATCAGGCAATTATGAGACAGTTTCACTTAATCAAGTTAACATCGGTTACAAGCGGATTGAATTAATATTAGAAGAGTATCTTCTCGACAATAGAATTAGTGAAGAACAATACAATTATTTAAGGAATGAATATCCTACTATGGCCCGTATAATAGGTATACCCAAAATACATAAGAACCTTGTAGATCCCCCATATAGACCGATAATTTCGGGTTCTAAATCAAAGACATATAATATGGGTGTTATGGTGGATCATCTGACAAAGCATGTATACAACAATGTACCACATATGGTAAAAGACTCTTGGCATTTTTTAAGAAAGATAAATAAGGATGTATGGAGTAAAGATATTACCTTTATAACGGTGGATGTAAAGGATCTATTTTCGTGTATACCGAAAGAAATAGGTTTAGACTATTTTTGTAACAGTCTAAGGAAATTTTCAGTACTTACATGGGACAGA
The DNA here is from genome assembly GCF_019279795.1 of Protopterus annectens. NCBI lineage: Eukaryota > Metazoa > Chordata > Ceratodontiformes > Protopteridae > Protopterus > Protopterus annectens. Next base: position 279,207,242 of record NC_056747.1, read on the forward strand.
ATTCAATTGTTAATGAGTATGATGGAACTCATCCTAGATCACAACTATATAGAACATCAAGGTGAAAAATTTAGACAAACCTCCGGCGTAGCGATGGGTGCATCTTGTGCACCCATATATTCCAACTTGGTTATGTTGGAATGGGAGGACCAGTTTATTTTCCATAGTGAATTTTATAAACATATGCTACTATATACACGATTTTTGGATGATATATTCATTATTTGGAAAGGAGACACTAAAGACATACCTATATTTATCGAATACATTAATAAAACAACAGAATTCTTGAAATTCACCTATACAGCAGAGAAAGGAGGTATTGCCTATCTGGATACATATATTAGTAACAAAGATGAAGGATTTACTTCTAGATTATATAGGAAACCGACATTTTCTAATGACTACATTCAGTATGGGAGTTGCCATCCTCCACACACCTTTAAGAACATAGTGAAGGGCCAATGTGTGAGAGCAGCAAGGATGTCATCGACAAGAGAAATAATGGAAAATGAATTGGCTCAGATATATAAATTATTCAAAGAAAGAAATTATCCCACAAAAATGCTTATGGATGTAGTGGAATTTGTTAAATCTAATTGGGGAGTTAAATATTACCCACTGTTAGGAAAAGATGACACAAGCTCAGAGAATAATAATAATAAAAAAATGGTAAATAGACGGGTATGTGTTACTATGTTTAATCCACAGACGAATATAGTAAAGGAAATTTTACAAAGACATTGGACTATCTTCGAAAATAGTGAAGAACTAAAAGACATTATAGGTACTTCCCCCAACATAGTACTAAAGACAGGATATAATATAAAGAGATTATTAGAAAGAGGAACAAATATATACAATGTAAGTCAAAAAAAGAAAATTAGTGGTACACAAAAATGTGGCGCATGCAAACAGTGCCAACACATTAATGTTGAATATAGTCATAAAATTGACAATATACTGAAAAGTAATTGTAAATCAAAACCAGGTAATTGTAATACTCAAGGAGTGATATATTTGGCTTCATGTGTAAAATGTACCGCGTACTATGTAGGAAAAACCGAGAGAAAATTAAGAACTAGGATATATGAACATTATTATAAGATTAAAAAGGGAGATACAAAAAATGCGTTAAGTAAACATGTCCTAGACAAAGGTAATGACCATATGTTTAAGTTCTTTATTATAGATCAGGTGGAAAGAAAAAATGATAGTGGGAATTGGAAGGCCAAACTAGGATGTTTAGAAAGTAGGTGGCAAATATGTCTAGATGCAACCACCTACCCTGGCCTTAATGAATATATTAGTATAAAACCATTTCTTATATTGGGGCATTAAAAGTAATAATACAGCACAACGAATTCATGTTCTAGTTTTAATAGGTATACTATATTTTATATTTCATATTTTATATTTTATAATACATATAGATTTTATCATATTACATACTCTAAAAAGGATAATTACAACATTAAATACATATTTTTAAAGCATATATTTATTATAACTATGACTGATATATACACATTTTAATATATTTATATCAAAACATATATGTATTATCAAATTTTATACTATTAAATTTTATATTATTAAATTATTATTAAAATAATATGTGCCCAGATATTGTTGACATATATAGTTTTAACAATACTATCCATTTTTAAAAAATACCATCAACCATTAAAAATCAGTTCAGCACATAAGATTATTACATTTGAGGTCTGATAGTGACCATATCAGGATCCATACATACTTATTGTATAGAAGTACGCACTACTGACTTTCTATTTATAAAGAATAGGTAACACAGATTGTTGCACTTAGCACTTTATCTTAGTACTATACTTTAGTTCAGAGTCCATAGATGAGTATAGCACAAGTAACAGAGGAAACTGTTTACAAACAACGAACATATCCACCCATACTAGTACACCTTATTCAGTAGCCGATAAGAGTCATTGTGTACTAGCATATACTAATTAGATAGTATTCCTCTATTATGTATAGATACATTTCCTGCTATATAGCTTGTTATATAAATGTATACACAAAGTAAACAAATGTTTTTAAAAATGGTTTTTAAAAAATGTTTTAATTAAAACAATTTTGGCGCCAAAAATGGCGTATTTAAATGTATATCGGAAGTGACAAAATGGTTCTGAGGAAGTCTGTGAGCTACAGATGAAAGCGCTTAACCCTCATGTGTAACTGATATTGCATTTGGTGACATTGTGTGACCGACAGTTTTGTTTTACGTTGTAAGAGTGGAAGTTTCATGGAATAAAATTCATTTTTCTTCAATTTTCGTTATCGGAGTTTGTGGTGTGAAGCAGCGGAAAAAAGTTGCAGTATAGAAAGATTGTGTTCCTGTTCTGACCGAGCCTCCGTGCTGGGTTCGACATTTAAATAACAATACAGATATACTACAGGAATGCTAAATCGACAATTCCTGGGTAGGGGGGTATTCCCTTTCCCCAGGGATTATCTGATGTCAGAGTTAGTATATATAATAAGCAGAGGGTGTTGTGCTGTTTGTTTTTTTTATGTAATATTTGCATTTGCTGAGAAGCAACCTTGATCCATGCATACTAGGGATTTGATGTTTCCATTTTCAATGTAGAGTAATTTACCTTCAGGATATCACCATTCATGTTAGTCAATCAACTGAAAGTAAATCATCCTGCACAGATTTCTGCATTTCATCCTATACAGCGTTTTGTACATGTCATGAATAACACAGGATCATTATTATTCTGTTCTCTGACCAATTTCTTCAGTTTCAGGCTTCAGTGTTTCTGAAGGCTTTTTTGTTCTTACTTTATCTCCTTTTTCCCCTTTCTGACCTGCAAGTTGTAGGTTTCCACTTTCATCTAGTTTTGTCAAGGATTTTATTTACCTTATATTGATTTCCAGGCAACAGTACTGCAGATGAATTGGGTAGTCTGCTTTTCAACCTTCTGATCATCATCAGTTGAGCTGGTGATGGTTGAGTCCATACAATAATGTCTTCTTATGGTCAAACACTGGGAGAAGACATCCTCAAAGCTATTTCTATATTTCTTCATCATAAGGTTCTTCACTATTTAGATTTTCTGTACTTTCCCATTCATTCATGGATAATATAAACTGAATATTATACATCTGAATTTCCACTCATGTGCAAATCTTCTGAATTCCTGACTACTTCTGTTGTGGACCACTGTCATTAGGTTCCCCTTTTTCAAAAATATAGACTTCAGTGTAATCACCATATATGCAATTGTCTTTGTCAATCATATTGTTGTAGGAAACTTGTAATATTAATCTACACATCCAAGATGATTAATTATTTGAAATGATACTCATCTTCTACCATTCAACTTATGATCACCTTGATACTGGCTATGTCAGTGTCTCGTGTAGATTACTGTTATAACTCTGCATTACTGGTTCTTGTTATACTCCTAGTCCCTAGTTAATACATTACATCTCTTACTCTTTTTTTGTACTTTAATTTCCTAGATATGATTCATGCATTTTCTCAAGCATCTGCCCTTTCACTTGATTGGGGACTATTATTTTTGCAATGAATTTCCCTCTTTAGTGATAATTTTTGCTCAGGCCAGCTTCTCTTTTTAACTTCATTCAGAAACTGCATTTCTAAGTCAGTGTCAGTACATCCTTGGAATTCTTTTACTTTTTCAAATTTTAACTGCAGTTCTTCTAACAGTATGGCCTAGTCATCATAGGTTTTATATGTAGCTCCTTTTTTGATCTTTATTTTCATGTTCAGATCATAGTTTTGCACATTAACTAACATCTTCTGCTATCTCAAAAGTGCCTCATACAATGACTTTCTATATATGCTTTGCTCTGATTTACAGTCTACATCAAACTAAACTTCTTTACCCCAGAGATACTCATGAATATTCGTATAATTTGTCACATCCATACTCCATCATCATTTACTGATTCTTTCTTATCTAAGGGAATTTTGTGAATATGAAAATGCTTTTGATCCACAGATACCTGATTTAGTATTAGTAGGATCATAGCTTCTCTACCATTATGATTGTCATCTACTTGTGAAAATAACTGGCTTTTTTACATCACAGTATCACAGTGTTAGTAAACACAGTCCCTTAAGGAATGCAAAACTACTGGCTTGTTTATAGCTCCATTTTCAGGCTATATCCTGCTGTAACAGCTTTCAAAAAGGCATAGTTATCTCAGACATAATAGGAGCAAGCTCTGCAAAATAGTACATTATTTTAAAAACATTGGCAGTGCTTGTTTGTCATTTGGCTTTGGCAATTTAATAATCAACCTTTGTTCTGTATCAGATTTAAATTCTCCTAATGTTAGCATAAGGTCTGTATACCTCAAATGTGTCACCTTTGTATTACATTGTGCTCATTCAACATAAAATGATGCTACCTTAATGTATTCACTACCCATCTCATTCTCTTGTCTTGTTCTTTCCTGTGTCTGACTCCACACTAATGCAATACATATTATATTTACAACACTTGCAAGCATTTGATTACCAGTACAGGTAATCACTGGATCATCTACAGAAATACCAAGTGAAAGTCTAAGGAAGTTGTACTTTCACAATGGTGTATTAAAAATACAGAATGTGGAGCTTAAATCACCTAGCTTAACATGGTATTAGCATTGGTCTGCATCTAGTAACAAAAAGAACTTAACACATGGCACGTTGTACAAACTAAGAAATGTGTAGAAACCACCAACTGATAAATACAAAACAGGCCTAGGTCCCTTCTTCGCTAGAAAACTGGATTTATTGTGCTTAAAGCGTGGTCAATTACAATACACTTTTCGTCGGATAAAAGTAACCGACTTCCTCAGAAGCTTAAAAACAGTGAATACATAAAACACAACAGTTAAATACTGTCACATGCAGTCCAACCCTAGGCGTTTGATGAATTAAATGATTCCACCTGTTAATAATTGTGTTACCATGGTTACCACGGTTGTTGTATCACAACGCACATTAATTTTACAAAAACGGGTACAGAACAACTAGGAACCACACCAAGTAGGGCTGTTGTGGTTCTTAAATTGCACAGACAGTACATAACATCACGTTTAAAGCCGGATTCCTGGCTTATTAAATTCAGTGGAATTCGTGACTTTTAAAACCCCAGTACGGTTCCAAATGTATCTCTACGTGGTGAAACACAGCAATACGGGAACAAATCCCTTTACCACTTGTAGCACTGGCAATCCTAAAGTCAGGGTCACCCCCTAACGTCAATCCCATCACTAGTTTACAAATTTAAAAATTTTTAATAATTTTTAATACTTTGGCCTGAACTGTACACCACCACTATTATCATAGTATCATCGGGTTGTCCCATGAACTATGATGGTGGGAATTGCCAAGTTAGTATTGAATTAAAAATAGTTTTGAATGGGAATAGTATTTGTGTAGAAAAGGGGGGCCATCAGTGGATAAAATAAGAATAAAAAGTAAAATATGAAAAATAAAAAATAATAAAAAGTGTAAAAAGTGTAGGTGAATGTGAAATGGGGAGGCCCAAAGGAAACTCACCACTTACAAAGTGCACATACACTTATAAGAAAGGACCTCAGCAACTACGTACAAAGTAGACCCTAACAAATAGGCCTTAAAGTCCACTAGTGTTGAATTAAATCAAGTAGCCAGTAGTATAGAATTTTAAGGGTGATTTCAACTGTCAAATGACAGTGACTGTGGCCCAAAAGTCGAGGGAGAAAACTTCTCTCATCGACGATAGTTTTATTCCAGTTGCCGTACTTATAGTTCCCAACAAGGAATGCCTCTCTAGTATTGCATTTAACAATTTAAATGGCCCATATGAATTTTAGTAGTGGTGACAGGACACCAGTACTGACCATTAAAGTCAATTCACCTTTCCAGGTTCTTTAATTTGAGAATACATGCAATAGATGTCATTTCGTTTATACCCGGTTTCTGGTTAGCATTAGTCCGTAGCTGCCAGAGGAGTTCTTTTCTTTCTAGTTTAAGTGAATCATACCCTCCTATAATGTCTCTAATCTGTTGGTCGATTACCCTGAATTTAAATTGGTGGCCAGTGTTGTCAAATGAGTGTCTAGCCAAAGCGTTGGTCATTCTCATGTTCCTAATACTATACAGGTGTTCATATATCCTTTCCCTAAGCTTTCTATCAAGCTGGGCAACAAGTGCACTTAGCCAGATATACCACCAGCTTACTGTTACAGTCAAACTTGGAGTTGGATCTAAACTTTTGATCCCCTATTACAAAGTTAACACCTTCCTCAATACATCTGCAATACTTACACATTTGGCACTTGAACATGCCTAGTTTGGTCGAGTATGGTTGCCTAGTACCTTCTAAGAGTTCTTTTAAGTTGGGCCCCCATTTGTAAACTATTTTGGGCCTACTAGATACAACATTTTGGAAGTCATTGTCGTTCATCAAGCACTCCCAATTTTTCAATATTATGTTGTTAATTCTAAGGGAATCAATGTTGAATGTACAACAGAACCCACAAGAGAAGTCATGGCACGTTGTGACCTCTTTAACTATAAACCATAGGAAAATGATTTTAGTCCCTTGTATTCATAATTTGCTGGTTCATACAAATATAAATCTTGTTTTGCTTTAACCATATCATGTTACTCATCCACATTTTATTTCTAATTTCTCTTAATGACTCATACAGTTTTTATTAATACAAATTTCTGTATTGCTCTACTCTTTTTGAAGCATGTATTCCTGGCACACCATCAGAATTTATTTTCTTGGCAAACTTCCTAAGCCTGTAAAAGTAGGTCAACATAAACACAAGATATATTACTGTTATGGTGCTGTACAGTACTCATAATATCTACATGATTACAAGACTGCTGCTGAATGTGTAAAGGAGCACAATATATATTTGCTTTCAAACTGCAAATTTGTTTTATCACTTCTGGATTTTCAAAACCCAAATATCTCATATTTCAAGAGAGTTATTTTCTCTGAATGCAACAGAATTGAAAAAGTGTTTTACACTACTTAGTTTTATATCCATATATCAATAACTTTTGGCACAGTGCTTTACTTTGTGACCTGAATATAACAACACTAGCCTCACATTTCTTTTATCTGCCATCAATGCTCAAACGTCTCCTTAGATATGTTATTGCACTCTGCATCAGTGTCTCATTTAAATCCAACATTTCTCTTATTAATTCTCAGTAATTATTGCCAATATCTATTCTTGCATGTTTGTCTCAATGCTTCTCAGGTATTTTCAGATTTCACTGTATCATGTTTTCTAACCTTAATAGTACCAGCAAATAGTATGACTGCATATTTATGCTCATTAACAAAAAATAATTTTTAACACACATATTTCCTTTCACATATATAAACAAAGACTCATTCTATCACAGCTTTAACAAAACCAATAAAGTACAGGATACACAAGCCTAGCTCAGGCTGTATGGCTCTTGCTAGAAAACATTTTCTCCCTTGATGTGCCCAGTTGCAATTCAGGGACATATTTGCCATAATAAGGTAAGACCTCATTATTGACTAATTTGTATACCTCTTGAATTGCATTTAATATCACAACATGCAGATCAGTAATGATCTGCATGTTGGGGTAGTAACCTGCTGCTGCCCAGTTAGGCATTACACACACACACACACACACACACACACACACACACACACACACACACACACACACACACACACACACACACACACACACACACACACACACACACACACACACACACACACACACACACACACACACACACACACAGTAGTCCATCTACCAGTAATATCTTATCTGCCCACTTGTGGTTTCCTCACCACAGTAATAGTTAGAATTCCACTATGGCACATATCTATTGAACCCTGGTAGTCTAGTGTATCCCACACACTTCGATACTTGTACCACCATCTTTGCTGGTTTGACACTTCAGTCTGAGTCATCCCTGGTATCCAGTGGTTATCCCACCACCTGATCCTCAACCTGACATTTGTGCCATTACAACATTTTATGGAGTATTACCTGCTGACTAGTATATCCCCAGCCCCCACTATGGCACATAAAGAGTAATCCCTAATGTCTAATGGTTCTCACCTACCATGTTCATATTAGGTGGTTGAACACAGACTTTTGTCTGTATTCAATACAGCAGTGTGGTGGGGATGGCCATGTAAATGCCTTGCTGGAGGCAGTTCTGGGGAGACAGCACATCACTAATTTCCTTATACCGCTCTCCGGAATGCCTTATTTGCATTTAGCATAGCTGCAGGGGCAGCTCTTCACTGTATTGCATGTCTTAGTGTTAGAGGACCATGAAACACTGTGTAAAGTTGGTTGCTGCATTGGGGGAAGGTACTGCCATCTGTCCATAGAGGTGCACACATCATGGGACCTTAATGAAATTGGCCCTTCTTCTTATCATACTTTTAGCAACACTCATTATATAGAGCTTAAATTTCAACATTACTATAATTCCCAGGCACCTTGTAAATGTTGACCTTAAATGTACCCCATTACTGTTACATTTTCACTTTGTCCAGATTTTTATTTTGTTCTCTCTCTCTCTCTATATATATATATATATATATATATGTGTGTGTGTGTGTGTGTGTGTGTGTGTGTGTGTGTGTATGTCTGTGTGTATGCAGCTTCTAACAATGTCATATCTACTTCTCTAATAGCATGTCCCTTGCTTTATCATATACTGTACCAAAAAGTGTTCTGTGTCTTATTAATGAAACCTGTAGTTCATCAAATTCATACTTGTTGACTCTAATATTTAGCTCAGTGACATAAGCCTAGTCTCTATAGGAACCTGTGACCTGCTTCTTGCACAGAACCTCATTCACTGGTTCAAATGGAGCAAGGGCTAGTTCTTCTAACACAAAATCAACATCCCAAGGAGGAGCTACCTGTGTTCTAGGAAGCTTGGTATGCAACACTCCTTTCAAAAGCATTTTACATGAGCTTGCATTGAAAGAGGTGGATCAAATGGGCAGACATGTTGAAATTGTCAACTGATGGAAGATTACAACAAGCCATAGGGCAGTAACTCCCTCAAATAATGTAGAACCAAAGAAGCCCTAGCCCTGAACATGTGCTGATTCCTGTCTTGGGACCAACTAAACATCTTTTCCAGTTCTTAATACATGATTTCCTAGCAGAAGGTTTTCTGCTCTCCTTAAATACATGATGCACATACTCAGAAAATAGGTGTCAAAAGGAATTAAGATTGTGTCATCTAGGCAGTTAGTTGTCACTGAATATAAGGTTAAGCTTTTTAAGATCTTCACAGATCAAAAGGCTAGTAAGTACTTATGAATATCCAAAAAAGCTTCTCCTTAACCCCAAAAATCAAAAGCTATTCTCTTCAGTAGTAAAAAAAAGACTTTCCTAAGTTTAAAGCTTCCTCAGGCTTTTTGACTTGCACAGCAGCCTTATGGACACCACCACTTCAGATATCTAGGCATCTGACTATAAAATATAAAATCAAATACATTCTTTTCAGTGCTCAGAAAATATCTCCATTACTTTTGTCAACTGCTAGAGCAGCTGTTTGGAAATGTGTCCAGCTTGCACAACTACAGTAAGGCTTACTCTTGCTTCCTACCTCCTTTTACAATAAATAAATAAACAAATAAATGAATTAAAGAAATAAATAAAAACACTAACACCACAAACTTTCTGCAATAAAATATGCCACTTCATCACCAATTTCTCTTGCCTTGAACAATATTACTTAACTTTACCCTACACAATGTGGGTCCAAGTACAAGGCAGATCAAACCTACTTCTGGTCTCCCGAGTCTTAAAATTACTACAACAAGATGCTCCTTCTCCACTTGGATAACTTCACTACCACCCCACCCTATAACCTCAGAAGTCAGGGTACAGTAGGACCTAGTCTCTAAAGCCCATTAACTAAACTACATACATTTTTCTATGCCATTGTTCCAAAACTGGAGAGCCCAATGAGCACAGTAATCACACTAACTTCTGAACCCTACTTGAACCACATATGTTTGAGCAATACAAATGCAAATGCCGGAATGCAGGACATATCAATTAATCAGCCCTACTGTGCGCTAGATGAAGTTCCTCACAGAGTACCCCACTCATACCGCTACTCCTTGGATTACAGCTGTGTGTCTGCTACATGAAAATATATATTTAGCTTCTGTTTTCTCCTTGCCCAGTTTCTCAATTCATCTGTATCCCTGAACTATATATAGGTTTATAGGTGTTTACTAGGGTGTATATTATGTTACTGAACTTTTAAAAGTTCTAATGTCATATGGTTGACACCATATGATAGAACTTTTAAAAGTTCGAACGTTTCAATGGAGATCTCCATACAGTGCGGAATGGGAAGATTTCCCTTTCCTGCAATGTAGTGCAATCTCAGAGTTGGTATATTTAAAGAGTTAGGGTTGTGGGGGGCACAGTCCCCCATGTGGGTGGTGCAGGGTGGCTTGCCCCTTTGCTTAAAATGGTGAGGTAGCATTTTTCTGTTGTTTCTTTATTTTTTTTTAGCTTTTCGAACTTTTAAAAGTTCGATCATATGGCTTCGACCATATGCTGTTCAAACTTTTAAAAGTTTGACAACGTACTATACACCCATTTACTAGGCTAACGACCACAAGACCACAAGGGCCTTTTTAAGCCTAGCCATGCATCTCAAATCTCTGGTGAATTCTGATACCCTTGATAAGTGTAAGCATGGGCCTGGGAGATTAACCATTTACAGGTTACTTATGTCCATCAGAGACATAGATGCCAAACCAGGGATGAATTTCTGGTTTACCATCCAATTGTCCAAGTTACACTTGAATTGGGTTAGGGAGGAACTCTGCTTCACATGAATGGGGAGCCTGTTCCATAGACAGGGTAGTCTCTGGCTTACATACCTGTCTCTCCAGCAGGTCCTATTTCTATCACAGGCAAGGTTAAGTCTTTAGAACAGGTAATTCTGGTACTGTATGTTTTGTGGATATGCAGGAAGTCCATTAGAGTGGGGTCTGACAATGCCCTGTATGCCAGGCATAGATCTCCCCTCAAAAGCCTGTAGGAGACAGAATACAGGGATAGGGTCTTGAGGCGGTCTGCATAGGACATATTACTTATGCCCTGTATTCTTTTAGTGAGGAACCTCTGTGGACACTCTAGTTGTTGGATATGTCTGGATAGGTACATACCAAAGGGGGCATTGTACTCAATGATAGGTCTGATGAATGCTGAATACAGTGGAACAATGACTTCCTTGGACTTAGATGCCATACCTTTGTTTATAAGTTGCACACCATAGAATGATTTCCTCACCACTGTAGTCACGTGATGATCAAAGGCTAGATTACTATCTATGTGTGTCCCTAAGTCCCTGACTACTGGGTCAACTCTAAGGGTGTGTTGTCAATATGATAGTTACTAGGGATGGATGACTTCCCAAAGGATACTATTATGCATTTCTTGGCATTTAGTTTTAGTCCATGACTCTGACACCAGTTGTTTGTCTGTGTCAGCCCCTCTTGGAGAACATTTGTGACAGTGTGAGATTCAATGACAACTCCTAATTTGCAAACATCTGCAAATTTAGTCAGCCAGAGACCACTGACATTGGCCTTGACTTCTGAGAAGTAAATGCCAAAAAGGAGCAGTCCAAGGACTGATCCCTGAGGGAGTCCACTTGTGACTGGTCTCTTTTTAGAGATGGACTCCCCAATTCTAACTTCCTGGGTTCTGTCTGTGAGCCAGTTGGTTATCCACTGGGTGACATATGGGTTTGTACCTAACCTCTTGTGTTTGTCAGCAATGCCAGAGTGGGGTATTGTGTCAAATGCCTTAGCCAGGTCAAGGTAGGCAGTGTGAACAATTTTGCCCTCATCCATTGCTTTGGCAACCTTCTCAAAGAAGTCCACCAGGTTGAGTAGGCATGATCTGCCCTTTACGAAACCAAACTGGGTCAGGTCCAGTGTCTGGAGGTTTACTATATCTCTGTTGATCAACTCCATGATAATTCTTTCCATGGCTTTACATATAAAACTAGTGAGACTTATGGGTCTGTAGTTTCCAGGATTTGTAGATGGCCCACCTTTGTACAGAGGGATGACTGTTGCCTTTCTCCATTCATGAGGCACGAAGCCTGTTTGGAGGCTACAGTTAAATAGTAATTCCAGAGGCCCTAATAGGTCATATTTCATGCTCTTTAGAAGGCATCCTGGGATATTGTCTGGGCCCATTGATGCAGTGCTCTTGGTCTTAGAGAGAGCATTAAGGACCTGTTCCCTTGTGATAGTAGGGGAGAGTTATATTTAATGATATTTCCTGAGGAAAGTTTGAGGGGGAGACGGGAGTAAAGTTGGAGCTGAATTTATCAGCCAGGAGATTTGCTATATCTTCTGGCTCAGTACAGGTGGCTCCATTTACAATGAGCTCTGCACATAATTTTGTATTGCCTTTGAGGTTGCGGACATAGCTAAAAAATGTTTTGTGATTGTCCTAGGCCTGGGAGGCCAAACTTACCTCTGAGTTGTTTGTTTAGTTTAATTAGAGTGCTTTTATCCTGCTGGGTGCTGCATCTCCTAATTTTTGCCACAATTTAGTTCCTCCTGTTATACATCCGATCGATTTTGTGATTCCACCAGGGTGACTTGTTTTTTGAGTTAGTTCTGTACTTCTTCCTAGTGGGTACATCTGCCTCTATAGAGCTATTAACATGCTTATACAGCATTTCTGTGAACAGTTCTGCATAGGCTGAAGTGTTCTCATGTTTATAGGGGTTTGAAATTTTACCAGGTTCTCACTTAATAGCAGGAGGTTAGCCTTAGAATAGTTTCTGAATATCCCCAGTTTAGCTGGGGGTCCAGGTTATATTTTTACTTTAAAGGAGACCATTTTGTGGTCTGACCTTACCAGGGAAGGCATTACAGTAGAGGGTGTGCAGCACTCTCCCATATTAGTGAGGACCAGATCCAATATGGTTGTACCCTTGGATGGTGTATTGACTATCTGGTCCATGGAGTTTGTGTTTACAAAATCCAGGAATCTCTGTGCATGTACGTTTGATGTCATATAGGATTCCCAGTTAATAATGGGGTAATTAAAGTCACCCATGAATATGGCATTGGGTTGGATAGTTAGTGTTTCTGATAAGTTTAAATACATAGTATTGGTTTCTGGGGTCATAGAGGGGGACCTATAGCTTAAAAGGAAGTGATATTGGATTTTACCTATGCTGATTTGAACATGGAGCAGCTCAAGTGCATTGTCCTGTTTGACCAGCCTTGAAGTATATTTATTTTTTATGTAAATAGACACACCTCCACCTTTAGTCCCTGCCTGTGAAGTAGCTGGTCTAAATGTGTGGAAAGCATTATAACCCTGCACTGTTAGTGTGGTGTCTGTGGCTTTAAACCACGTCTCTGAGACTGCACAGACATCAGCATTCTCTATGGTTAAGAGAGCTTCCAGGGAGTGCAGATTTTTGTTTAGGCTCCTAGCAGTGAGCAGTAATAACTTTAGATTTTCTTGGTTTTGATTTGCTATGTCAGAAGTACTTTCAGTTTGGCATTGCTTAAAAAAGGCACTATGGGGGAAGACAATGTTTTAGATAATATTTGAAAGCCTAGAGGGGAGAGGTGCAGACCATCCCTGGCAAAGCAGCGTGGTTTGTGGGCCATCTCCTTCCATGCTGACAAATATTGCACCCCCTTAGAATGACACCAGAAACCAAGTCAATTATTTAAGTCAATCATCTTTTGTTTGAATTGTGGCATCATCTTTGGAGAAGGTAACATGCTGCTCAATGTTAGGCTCATACCAGCCTGAGAGACATATTCCAAAAGCTTTATGATGTCTCTCTTCATATAGTCTAGGGAAGTACGTCTCAGGTCATTTACTCCCACATGGACTGGTAATTGTGATCCAATGACCTGAGTGCATGCATAATGTGGCGGATCCTAGCCCCTGATAAGCAAGTGACCATAACTTTCTCCTTACTCAGCCTGGTGAGAGGGACATCAGTGTGTCTTACAATAGAGTCTCCAATGACTAGAATGTTGGATTGTTTTATTTGACAGTGAACCTTGTGGTTGCTGGGGATCCCCTAATGACAGCAAGTGATGTTATTTTGATATTTTGTCACGTTTGTCCAACCAACAAAAGTTAGTATAGCAATCTTGTGTAAGTACTATATCAGGTGGGTACTAATAACTCATAAGATGAAGAATCCTAAGGATTTCTACCCACTTCTTTTCTTTTACAATTCAATGATCTCTGTAGTGACATTTTTTGTCAAACTACAGGCTTCATGATTTTATTAAATGTTTTATCACTGACATAGTGACTTTGTTAGATCCTGCTGGTAAGCATTCTCTTTATTAAAACTAATATAATAGCCAGCTTTTTGCACCCACAATACCTATGGCTGCAGGGGGGCTCCCTAATCATCCTTGACTGTTTGAGGGTGTCACAAAAGCTGCTGCTGGTCTGGGAAAAAAGATCAGTCATTCTTCAATTACATGCTTCATCCTAAACAGGGTTATGATATCACTCAGTCAGAATAAAGCCTGTGTGACTGAACAGGAGTGAAGTAGCAGAGATCAGCATCCCAGAGTGACCAATCTCAGTGCTTACCTGGGATTTTAAGAAGAGCAGATGTTCCATATCTTCAGGGATGGTTTTCTCTTTCACAGAGTTTTATAAATACCGTCCAAACACTGGATACTATAGCTCTCAACTTCTTTGCTCAAGAATTCTGGGCAAACTCAAAAATAATGACAGAATAAAGGCTCAAAAATGCCAGTTACTATGAATGTCCCTCTGTGAGCTGGGACATCTAAGTGTGGAGTCTCTGGTACTGACAGCCTGGCACATTATGAGGACCCATGGAGCTAATGTTTAGGTCTTAAAGAAGGCATTCAGGACTTGCACAGAAATGATCAAGGTGCATGATGTGGTTACTCTAACATGATGTGGAAAATGTGTAAGAGATATGGGGTAATATTTCATTTGAATTTGTCAGCTGAGGGAATGAGTATGTGCTATTATTATGTATTAACTCCATACATTGCTGGACATTACTTCTAACATTTTTGAAACAGCTGAATGATGCTTTGTGA